>NC_061511.1:32745025-33055644 GCF_022539505.1 Lolium rigidum | reverse complement strand
AATGATATAACCTTATTATTAATAACATCCAATGTTCATGATTATGAAACTAATCATCTATTAATCAACAAGCTAGTTAAGAGGCTTACTAGGGACTCATTGTTGTTTACATATCACACATGTATCAATGTTTCGGTTCATACAATTATAGCATGGTATATAAACATTTATCATAAACATAAATATATATAATAACCACTTTTATTATTGCCTCTTGGGCATATCTCCAACAGTTTGGTGATTGTATCCTCGTATTCGTTTATAGACGCTAGTACCGGAGACTATCAAGAGGAGGAGGTATTCTACCAAGAAGAAGAAGAAGAGAACTTTGATCACTACCCCAATCAAGGCAAGCTAATATTCTTGCAAGCTACCCTAAGGCAAAGCTCTACAAGAGCAAGGCCTCATCACCATTTAATTTATGCTTAATAGTCCTATCCCAAGTTTTTACCTTACCAGCTTTATTGATGTTGATTTATCAAAGTTACTTTTTGATTTATGATTCACTTTGGCTAGAATAGAACAAGAGCATTGATGGCGTGTATTTCACACGTTCGTTGGGCAACCCCAAGAGGAAGGTATGATGCGCACAGCAGCAAGTTTTCCCTCAGAAAGAAACCAAGGTTTATCGAACCAGGAGGAGCCAAGAAGCACGTTGAAGGTTGATGGCGGCGGGATGTAGTGCGGCGCAACACCGGAGATTCCGGCGCCAACGTGGAACCTGCACAACACAACCAAAGTACTTTGCCCCAACGAAACAGTGAGGTTGTCAATCTCACCGGCTTGCTGTAACAAAGGATTAACCGTATTGTGTGGAAGATGATTGTTTGCAAGAAAACAGTAAAGAACAAATATTGCAGCAGATTGTATTTCAGTATTAAAAGAATGGACCGGGGTCCACAGTTCACTAGAGGTGTCTCTCCCATAAGATAAAAGCATGTTGGGTGAACAAGTTACAGTCGGGCAATTGACAAATAGAGAGGGCATAACAATGCACATACATGTCATGATAAGTATAGTGAGATTTAATTGGGCATTACGACAAAGTACATAGACCGCCATCCAACCGCATCTATGCCTAAAAAGTCCACCTTCGAGGTTATCGTCCGAACCCCCTCCGGTATTAAGTTGCAAAGCAACGAGACAATTGCATTAAGTATGGTGCGTAATGTAATCAACAACTACATCCTCGGACATAGCGCCAATGTTTTATCCCTAGTGGCAACAGACACAGCACAACCTTAGAACTTTACATCCTTGTCCCTGGTATCAATGCGGGCATGAACCCACTATCGAGCATAAATACTCCCTCTTGGAGTTAAGAGTAAAAACTTGGCCGAGCCTCTACTAGTAACGGAGAGCATGCAAGATCATAAACAACACATATGTAATAACTTGATAATTAACATAACATGGTATTCTCTATCCATCGGATCCCGACAAACACAACATATAGTATTACAGATAGATGATCTTGATCATGTTAGGAAGCTCACAAGATCCGACAATCAAGCACAATGAGGAGAAGACAACCATCTAGCTACTGCTATGGACCCATAGTCCAGGGGTGAACTACTCACTCATCACTCCGGAGGCGACCATGGCGGTGTAGAGTCCTCCGGGAGATGAATCCCCTCTCCGGCAGGTGCCGGAGGAGATCTCCGGAATCCCCCGAGATGGGATTGGCGGCGGCGGCGTCTCGCGGAAGGTTTTCCGTATCGTGGTTTTTCGCCTCGGGGGTTTCGCGACGGAGGCTTTAAGTAGGCGGAAGGGCGAGTCGGGGGGCTAACGAGGGGCCCACACCATAGGCGGCGCGGGCCCCCCTTGGCCGCGCCGCCATGTGGTGTCGCCACCTCGTGGCCCCACTTCGTATGCTCTTCGGTCTTCCGGAAGCTCCGTGGAAAAATAGGCCCCCGGGTCTTCGTTTCGTCCAATTCCGAGAATATTTCGTTACTAGGATTTCTGAAACCAAAAACAGCAGAAAACAGACAAGCGGCACTTCGGCATCTTGTTAATAGGTTAGTTCCAGAAAATGCACGAATATGACATAAAGTGTGCATAAAACATGTAGGTATCATCAATAATATGGCATAGAACATAAGAAATTATCGATACGTCGGAGACGTATCAAGCATCCCCAAGCTTAGTTCTGCTCGTCCCGAGCAGGTAAAACGATAACAAAGATAATTTCGAAGTGATATGCCATCATAACCTTGATCATACTATTTGTAAACATATGTAGTGGATGCAGCGATCAAAACAATGGTAATGACATGAGTAAACAAGTGAATCATAAAGCAAAGACTTTTCATGAATAGTACTTCAAGACAAGCATTAATAAGTCTTGCATAAGAGTTAACTCATAAAGCAATAAATCAAAGTAAAGGCATTGAAGCAACACAAAGGAAGATTAAGTTTCAGCGGTTGCTTTCAACTTGTAACATGTATATCTCATAGATATTGTCAACATAGAGTAATATAATAAGTGCAATATGCAAGTATGTAGGAATCAATGCACAGTTCACACAAGTGTTTGCTTCTTGAGGTGGAGAGAGATAGGTGAACTGACTCAACATAAAAGTAAAAAGAATGGTCCTTCAAAGAGGAAAGCATCGATTGCTATATTTGTGCTAGAGCTTTTATTTTGAAAACATGAAACAATTTTGTCAACGGTAGTAATAAAGCATATGAGTTATGAAAGTTATATCTTACAAGTTGCAAGTCTCATGCATAGTATACTAATAGTGCCCGCACCTTGTCCTAATTAGCTTGGACTACCGGATCTTTGCAATGCATATGTTTTAACCAAGCGTCACAATGGGGTACCTCCATGCCGCCTGTACAAAGGTCTAAGGAGAAAGCTCGCATTTTGGATTTCTCGCTTTTGATTATTCTCAGCTTAGACATCCATACCGGGACAACATGGACAACAGATAATGGACTCCTCTTTAATGCATAAGCATGTGGCAACAATTATTATTCTCATATGAGATTGAGGATATGTGTCCAAAACTGAAACTTCCACCATGATTCATGGCTTTAGTTAGCGGCCCAAAGTTCTTCTCTAACAATATGCATGCTCCAACCATAAAGGTGGTAGATCTCTCTTACTTCAGACAAGACGGACATGCATAGCAACTCACATGATATTCAACAAAGAGTAGTTGATGGCGTCCCCAGAAACATGGTTATCGCACAACAAGCAACTTAATAAGAGATAAAGTGCATAAGTACATATTCAATACTACGATAGTTTTTAAGCTATTTGTCCCATGAGCTATATATTGCAAAGGTGAATGATGGAATTTTAAAGGTAGCACTCAAGCAATTTACTTTGGAATGGCGGATAAATACCATGTAGTAGGTAGGTATGGTGGACACAAATGGCATAGTGGTTGGCTCAAGTATTTTGGATGCATGAGAAGTATTCCCTCTCGATACAAGGTTTAGGCTAGCAAGGTTATTTGAAACAAACACAAGGATGAACGGTACAGCAAAACTTACATAAAAGACATATTGTAAACATTATAAGACACTACACCGTCTTCCTTGTTGTTCAAAACTCAATACTAGATGTTATCTAGACTCTAGAGAAACCAAATATGCAAACCAAATTAGCAAGCTCTAAGTATTTCTTCATTAATGGGTGCAAAGTATATGATGCAAGAGCTTAAACATGAGCACAACAATTGCCAAGCATCAAATTATCCAAGACATTTTAGAGTTACTACATGTATCATTTTCCAATTCCAACCATATAACAATTTAACGAAGAAGAAACTTCGCCATGAATACTATGAGTAGAGCCTAAGGACATATTTGTCCATATGCTACAGCGGAGCGTGTCTCTCTCCCACAAAGTGAATGCTAGGATCCATTTTATTCAAACAAAACAAAAAACAAAAACAAACGGACGCTCCAAGTAAAGTACATAAGATGTGACGGAATAAAAATATAGTTTCAGGGGAGGAACCTGATAATGTTGTCGATGAAGAAGGGGATGCCTTGGGCATCCCCAAGCTTAGACGCTTGAGTCTTCTTATAATATGCAGGGGTGAACCACCGGGGCATCCCCAAGCTTAGAGCTTTCACTCTCCTTGATCATATTGCATCATACTCCTCTCTTGATCCTTTAAAACTTCCTCCACACCAAACTCGAAACAACTCATTAGAGGGTTAGTGCATAATAAAAAATTCACATGTTCAGAGGTGACACAATCATTCTTAATACTTCTGGACATTGCATAAAGCTACTGGACATTAATGGATCAAACAAATTCATCCAACATAGCAAAAGAGGCAATGCGAAATAAAAGGTAGAATCTGTCAAAACAGAACAGTCCGTAAAGATGGATTTTATTAGGCCACCAGACTTGCTCAAATGAAAATGCTCAAATTGAATGAAAGTTGCGTACATATCTGAGGATCATGCACGTAAACTGGCTTAATTTTCTGAGCTTCCTACAGGGAGAACAGCCCAGATTCGTGACAGCAAAGAAATCTGGAACTGCGCAGTAATCCAAATCTAGTACTTACTTTACTATCAAAGACTTTATGTGGCACAACAAAACTCAAAACTAAGATAAGGAGAGGTTGCTACAGTAGCAAACAACTTCCAAGACACAAATATAAAACAAAGTACTGTAGGTAAAAACATGGGTTGTCTCCCATAAGCGCTTTTCTTTAACGCCTTTCGGCTAGGCGCGAAAGTGTAACTCAAGTAACATCGAGAGATGAAGCATCAACATCATAATTTGTTCTAATGATAGAATCATAAGGTATCTTCATTCTCTTTCTAGGGAAGTGTTCCATACCTTTCTTGAGAGGAAATTGATATTTTATATTACCTTCCTTCATATCAATAGTAGCACCAACGGTTCGAAGAAAAGGTCTTCCCAATATAATGGGGCAAGATGCATTGCATTCAATATCCAAGACAACAAAATCAACGGGGACAAGGTTATTGTTGACCATAATATGAACATTATCAACTTTCCCCAAAGGTTTCTTTTTAGCATTATCAGCGAGATTAACATCAAGATAACGAGTTTTTCAATGGTGGCAAGTCAAGCATATCATAGACTTTTTTAGGCATAACGAAATACTTGCACCAAGATCACATAAAGCATTACAATCAAAATCTTTGACTCTCATTTTAATGATGGGCTCCCAACCATCCTCTAGCTTTCTAGGAATAGAAGTTTCAAGTTTTAGTTTCTCTTCTCTAGCTTTTATGAGAGCATTTGTAATATGTTTTGTGAAAGCCAAGTTTACAGCGCTAGCATTGGGGCTCTTAGCAAGTTTTTGCAAGAACTTTATAATTTCAGAGATGTGGCAATCATCAAAATCTAAATCTTTACAATCTAAAGCAATGGGATTATCATCCCCAAGGTTGGAAAAAATTTCAGCAGTTTTATCACAAGCAGTTTCAGCAGTTTTAGCAGTTTCAGGTAATTTTGCGCGCTTTGCACTAGGAGTAGAAGCATTGCCAACACCAATTATTTTACCATTGATGGTAGGAGGTGCAGCAACATATGATTCATTAGCATTGCTAGTGGTGGTGATAGTCCAAACTTTAGCTATATTTTTCTCTTTAGCTAGTTTTTCATTTTCTTCTCTATCCCACCTGGCACGCAGTTCAGCCATTAATCTTATATTCTCATTAATTCTAACTTGAATGGCATTTGCTGTAGTAACAATTTTATTTTCAATATCCTCAGATTTAGCAGCCATTTTATTAATTAAAGAAGATTGTGACGCAGACATGTATGAGATTCGGATTTCAGCATTTGCAAGTTTAGTTTGCAACCCAGAAATCTCCATATTCAGATTTTCAAGTTGGTTTCCTATATTCCTCAACAAGGTAGATTGTTCATTCATAGTTTTAGTAAACAATTTATTTTGCTCATATTGTGATTGCATAAAGCTCTTGGTGAATCTTTCAATTTCTAACATCTTTTCCTCATTAGGTGAAACATATCTACCATAAGAATTGCCATTAGCAGGATATGACCTAGAATTTTGAGCAACCAATGAAGCTAACGGAACATTATTAGGATCAACATTAGTCCTACCATTCACAAGCATAGACATGATAGCATCAATCTTATCATTCAAGGAAGAGGATTCTTCAACAGAATTTACCTTCTTACCTTGTGGAGTTCTTTCTGTGTGCCATTCAGAGTAATTAATCATCATATTATCAAGGAGCTTTGTAGCTTCACCAAGAGTGATGGACATAAAGGTACCTCCAGCAGCTGAATCCAATAAATTCCGCGAAGAAAAATTTAGTCCTGCATAGAAGGTTTGGATGATCATCCAAGTAGTCGGTCCATGGGTTGGGCAATTTTTAACCAGAGATTTCATTCTTTCCCAAGCTTGAGCAACATGTTCATTATCCAATTGTTTAAAATTCATTATGCTACTCCTCAAAGATATAATTTTAGCAGGGGGATAATATCTACCAATAAAAGCTCCTTGCATTTAGTCCAGGAATCAATACTATTCTTAGGCGAGAGATAGCAACCAATCTTTAGCTCTTCCTCTTAATGAGAAAGGGAACAATTTTAATTTTATAATGTCACCATCTACATCTTTATATTTTTGCATTTCACATAGTTCAACAAAATTATTGAGATGGGCAGCAGCATCATCAGAACTAACACCAGAAAATTGCTCTCGCATAACAAGATTAAGTAAAGCAGGTTTAATTTCAAAGAATTCTGCTGTAGTAGCAGGTGGAGCAATAGGTGTGCATAGGAAATCATTCTTATTTGTGCTAGTGAAGTCACACAACTTAGTATTTTCAGGAGTGGCCATTTTAGCAGTAGTAAATAAAACAAACTAGATAAAGTAAATGCAAGTAAACTAATTTTTTTTGTGTTTTTGATATAGAGTGCAAGACAGTAAATAAAGCAAAACTAGCAACTAATTTTTTTTGTATTTTGATTTAGTGCAGCAAACAAAATAGTAAATAAAATAAAGCAAGACAAAAACAAAGTAAAGAGGTTGGGAAGTGGAGACTCCCCTTGCAGCATGTCTTGATCTCCCCGGCAACGGCGCCAGAAAAAGAGCTTGATGGCGTGTATTTCACACGTTCGTTGGGAAACCCCAAGAGGAAGGTATGATGTGCACAGCAGCAAGTTTTCCCTCAGAAAGAAACCAAGGTTTATCGAACCAGGAGGAGCCAAGAAGCACGTTGAAGGTTGATGGCGGCGGGATGTAGTGCGGCGCAACACCGGAGATTTCGGCGCCAACGTGGAACCCGCACAACACAACCAAAGTACTTTGCCCCAACGAAACAGTGAGGTTGTCAATCTCACCGGCTTGCCTGTAACAAAGGATTAACCGTATTGTGTGGAAGATGATTGTTTGCAAGAAAACGAGTAAAGAACAAATATTGCAGCAGATTGTATTTCGAGTATTAAAAGAATGGACCGGGGTCCACAGTTCACTAGAGGTGTCTCTCCCATAAGATAAAAGCATGTTGGGTGAACAAATTACGGTCGGGCAATTGACAAATAGAGAGGGCATAACAATGCACATACATGTCATGATAAGTATAGTGAGATTTAATTGGGCATTACGACAAAGTACATAGACCGCCATCCAACTGCATCTATGCCTAAAAAGTCCACCTTCAGGTTATCGTCCGAACCCCTCCGGTATTAAGTTGCAAAGCAACGGACAATTGCATTAAGTATGGTGCGTAATGTAATCAACAACTACATCCTCGGACATAGCGCCAATGTTTTATCCCTAGTGGCAGCAGACACAGCACAACCTTAGAACTTTACGTCACTCGTCCTGGTATCAATGCGAGCATGAACCCACTATCGAGCATAAATACTCCCTCTTGGAGTTAAGAGTAAAAACTTGGCCAGAGCCTCTACTAGTAACGGAGAGCATGCAAGATCATAAACAACACATATGTAATAACTTGATAATTAACATAACATGGTATTCTCTATCCATCGGATCCCGACAAACACAACATATAGTATTACGGATAGATGATCTTGATCATGTTAGGCAGCTCACAAGATCCGACAATGAAGCACAATGAGGAGAAGACAACCATCTAGCTATCGCTATGGACCCATAGTCCAGGGGTGAACTACTCACTCATCACTCCGGAGGCGACCATGGCGGTGTAGAGTCCTCCGGGAGATGAATCCCCTCTCCGGCAGGGTGCCGGAGGAGATCTCCGGAATCCCCCGAGATGGGATTGGCGGCGGCGGCGTCTGCGGAAGGTTTTCCGTATCGTGGTTTTTCGCCTCGGGGGTTTCGCGACGGAGGCTTTAAGTAGGCGGAAGGGCGAGTCGGGGGGCTAACGAGGGGCCCACACCATAGGGCGGCGCGGGCCCCCTTGGCCGCGCCGCCATGTGGTGTCGCCACCTCGTGGCCCCACTT
Organism: Lolium rigidum; assembly: GCF_022539505.1. Lineage (NCBI taxonomy): Eukaryota > Viridiplantae > Streptophyta > Magnoliopsida > Poales > Poaceae > Lolium > Lolium rigidum. The sequence goes on along the minus strand of NC_061511.1, from coordinate 33,047,232 downwards.
CGTATGCTCTTCGGTCTTCCGGAAGCTCCGTGGAAAAATAGGCCCCCGGGTCTTCGTTTCGTCCAATTCCGAGAATATTTCGTTACTAGGATTTCCGAAACCAAAAACAGCAGAAAACAGACAATCGGCACTTCGGCATCTTGTTAATAGGTTAGTTCCAGAAAATGCACGAATATGACATAAAGTGTGCATAAAACATGTAGGTATCATCAATAATATGGCATAGAACATAAGAAATTATCGATACGTCGGAGACGTATCAAGCATCAAATTTAGCCTAAAGTCAACAAAGCTAGATAGCACCCCTCATGACTAGTTGCTATTGCTAAATAAATAAAATTGACTACTCTAGATGGGAACATGTGAAATGAAATGACTTTGAAAGATTTTGAAGGTGAATGTGACATGAATGACTTGGTGAATTTTTGATGAAAACTGATGATTGGGTTCGGATGCGATACCATTCCAATTTTACAAGTACCCCCACAATACCTGATTATGGGTAGGGCTTTACTGGAAGTTTATGTGTCTTAGTATGGGTTCCCTCTAAACAAGTGTCATAGGGGTTATGCCGAGGCTGCCTCCGTTAAAAGTGAACTGATGTGAAATGACGTGAAATGAGGTGAATGTCCGGCCCAAGCCCTGTGCAGTTCCCGGGTTGATAGTTTGTCCTCACCGGGAGGCCAAGCTCATGGGGAGAGGTGCCTATACTAGGATATGTAAGTGAAAGGTTATGGTTGATGATCCGCGTACTGAGTTACGATTATTCAGGGTTATCCCTGACGGATGTAATCAAATGTTGTGGCAAAAGTGTGCGACCTCTGCAGAGTGTAAAACTATTCGAATAGCTGTGTCCACGGTTATGGACGGTTGGAAAGGCCATACTGTTCCGTCATCAGACCATTTTCAAAAATGTGACATATGACTTGCGACTTGAATTTGAAAGGTGAATGGTGAATTTGAATTGAATCACAACAGAGTTGTGGGAATGACACTAATGTTCCCACTTGAGTTAGTTAGCAAATGAAGAGGCTTTTACTAAATGTTTGTGAACTAAAATTGGCTTTATGCAAATAAACTTAGAGCTTAGCACCCCTTACTAAAATTGATAAGTACTTACATTAGTATTAGTTTGCGAGTACTTTAAAAGTACTCATGGCTTTGTCCCTGGCTATTCAAATGGCCAGACTTTGAAGGAGAACAGCTGTACGAGGAAGATGGACAGCAGGACGTCTACGACAACTAGGACTACTCCTGACGTCAAGCGTTGGCCTGTGGATTAGATAGCCACTACTACTTCGCTTCCGCTATTTATGATGTTCGTTGATCAATAGATCAACTACTATTGTAATATTGGATCATGTGATCTACCTTTGTAAGACGATTATGTGTTGTAATAAATGATGACTCTATGATATTCAACTATTATGTCTCGCAACAACAATAATCCTGGGATTGCGATGTATGGCATAATAGGTATCTGGACTTAAAAATCCGGGTGTTGACAAGGAACCCCAGGACCTGCTGATCCTGAGAGACCCACGCAGTGTAGGCCGTGTTGGGGACGACATGGGGAACCTTCTCCCCCTCCTTGTTTTCCATCTCCACCGTGATGGTTTTGGGCGGCACCTCTGCTGTGCCGTCGAGAAAGCCGACGAGCTGGTGCACCCGTAGTGGCGGCATGACCTGCGCCTTCCAGAGAGGGTAGTTGTCCCTCCCCAGCTTCTCCGTCACCGAACCATACTGCAGGCCGAGTCCAGACGGAGGCGAGGAAGAAGAAGCACCGTTCGACATGGTTGTGGCGGCGGAAGGGTTTGGCTCTGATACCATCTCAAAGAACACGATGTAGATTGGAACGGCTTGCCCTCTTGGGGTGCCGTGGCTTCACTTATATATTGGCCAAAAATTCTGGAACCGGAAGAATAGATGCAATCTTTCGCCTAAAACCTGATCGGCCTCGGTGGAACATTTAGGTCTTGCTTAATTTCAGAGTTTTGACACCTGATTACCTAATGACCCTCGAAGAGAATCTGATAAATAAACATATCAAACCGTATTTCAAGTGAATGAGCACGGGAGTTGATTACCTTGGACGATGGGGAGGCAACGACAACGATATGGGTGGAGGATCCGATCAACGCGACGGCCAGCGGCCACAGAGGTGCTTCGGCTAGTGGGGCACTATGGGAGCTTACGGTTACATAGTTCGAGAAATCGTGGAATTTCTAGGAGCTGGTGTTTGTTCACGAAGGACGGAGTTCGAACAAGGAGGCGAATGCTTTAGCGAGAAGCGCTACGCTATCTACGATAAACCAGGCCGCCCTGTGTGGCTCAATGGACCGCCCATAGTTGTCAGAATAATGATTCTACTATACGATTTTACGACTTTACGACCCAAATTGAGTGAAAGATTCCATGATTATGCTAGGTAGAATCTAAGATTTTACGATTCTAATGCTAGGTAGACTTTACGAGTCAAAGTTCGTTTTGAAATGTGTGTGCGCCTTATTCCTTAAAACGGAGGTAGTAGTTAAGAACCTATAATTTGCGATCTTACCGTAGATGTTCCGATCCGATTCAAAATCACGATTCTAACAACATCGACCGCTAAGGGGTTTTGTAGAAATATTCTAGCTAATTGTAATGAACCCGTGAACGTCGAGCAGTGACTTTCCGACACACTCATTTTCTTACCATACCAGGGTACCAAAGAAAACTGGAAGATTTTTAATGAGACAGCTCACTTGCCTAATAAAGTGTGTTTTTTCCCTAGAAAAAAGATCAATCAGTTCTTCCCCTCCTTGGTTTAGGGAAAGTAAGCAAAGCCAGAGGCGCCGACAAATCCTCACGGAGTCTGCGTCCTCAGGTCCTGGGTACGTAACTTACTTCCTAAAGGATTTCTTGTTTCAAATTCATGTGCCTTTTTCAATCCTAAACGGACCAGTTCTGGATCTGTCGATCTAAAATCGACCCGGATACTTTTCTGCCGATTCCTGCTAGGAATCGAAACGAATCCAAAAGTAATTTGCCTATACGAATAGAGGAGTCCGACAAGGACTCGCTCCCCCGTGTATCTTGTATACAAAAGGGCATCGAGAGGCGCCTGATTCTCACCCAAACAATCAATAGCAGTGTTGTAGATCCAGATGGCAAGCACACCAAGTTCATCCGAGAAGGAGGTGCTGGTGGATCCGGAAGTTGAGAAGAACGCATCCGCGGAGACAGAGATGACGACGGAGATCAAGAAAAAGATAAAGATCGTGTTTGAGGTGCCAGCCAGCGAGGTGAGGCAGGTGATGAACTTCAAGCCTAAGCCCTACAAGGTGGACATACCGGACGAACTGATCAGACGTTTCCCGGAGATGGCGGCAACTATGTACATGATGTCTGTCGACACAGCACCGGTTGCCGAGAGCTTTAATAGATGGATGCTTGAGCGGAAGGAAGATTTCACCAGGCAGCTCAAGGCTAAGGGCATCGTCACCCGTGAGGCCGAGGTTGACGAGGACTATGACCAAGAGAAAGACTATGCTCCGTCACATCGAGGGCGTCGGAGGCACCGCCCGGGCGTCATGAAAAATCACCAAGGGGTGGCGACCAAGCTTAACTAGTTCATCAGACTACTTGAGCTAGCGATAGATCATCATGCTTGTTTCAGATCGTCAGTTTTTTATATTTCAGTTATGCCCGCCCAATGAATCTGTCTCTCTACATAATGCTTGTTTCAGCTTATTCGACTTATTAAGAATTCCTTGCTTTTGTGTCCAGTTAGTCTATGATTGTCTGGAGTTGTAGGTGCCAGAACACCAAAATTTCTCCTTTTATGTGTTCCGATGTGCTGATTTTGAACTCCCGTGCTCATTCACTTGAAATACGATTTGATATGTTTATTTATCAGATTCTCTTCGAGGGTCATTAGGTAATCAGGTGTCAAAACTCTGAAATTAAGCAAGACCTAAATGTTCCACCGAGGCCGATCAGGTTTTAGGCAAAAGATTGCATCTATTGTTCCGGTTCCAGAATTTTTGGCCTCGATAATCGGGTTGCAATCTTAATAATAGACTATTATCAGATCTGTCGATCTAAATTAACTTTGCGGCTACAATATTTGCTTGCGTACGGATATTTCCTATGAATTACTTGTCGTGCAAATTTAATTGCATACTAGCAAGGTTTGACAAAGAATTTGGTAGAAAATCTATATGCTGGTAATGTACCATTGATCAAATAATAGCAGTATCGATGTCATGTATACATGCACAACAGCTTTCCAACCAACAAAGACACATGGTGCTGATAACATCTGAACCTGTAGGTTGTTATTTTGGTATTTTTGTAGAGCTCATATGTTGGTTGTTTATATGGAGGAATGCTGAGCAGTACAATAGTGCCACTGATGGTAAGCTAATAGAAGTACCTATCATAGTTACATAGAGGCAATATTACACTAATCAAGTAATGCTTCTTCATATCTAGACATTTTTCTTAGAAGTACTTGCTGCAGCTGAGAATCTTTAATGATGGCTATCAAGAGATGACAGCCAAGATTCTCCTAATTTCACATCCAAGATGAAGTAAAGAAAAAAAAACCAGTGAAACAACACCGTCTAGTGTTTGATTATCAATCCATGTTGTGAAAGAGAAAACTTGGCAATCCAAAGGAAATCCAAGAGATTCTAAGACACTGCACTTGATCATTTTATCAGCAAGTGGTCTCACTCTTGGATACGCATTCTGCTATCTGCAAGAAAAGTATGTTTCACTCATGCTCTTTCGAATACAGTTTATAACATGGTAAGTAAGGACAATGTACATAAGGGCATGTTCAAAAGGTACAAGATAATCATAGTATGTAGTCTTTATTTGTTGTGACCACATATTTGGTGCAAAAAATGTTTTTTTACTGTATCAATATGATTTCAAAACCATGTTTGCAGTTAAGAAAAGGAGATCATGCTTGAGTTAATGAAACACAAAATCAACGATAAAATATTGTCTCAATTAGTTCCTAGCAGAATAGGAAGAGCGTTGAGAGGTAAAAGTACTTTTTTTCAGGTAGCAAGCTCCCATCTTTTAAACTGCAAAGCATCCATGTCAGTATTAGCCGCAGCAGGATTCTCTTGCAATGAAATAACCTTGTTTACTGGTGGGCAGTCACTAAAGTAGTTAAAAAATCCAACCGGAAGTTAGAAATGTGCACAATAATCAAATATACGGTCACAGATTCTGAAAATAAAACTTGATTTTTGTGCTCTAATATATGCAGTGTTACATCAGATGACCAATTTGATATCCATCGAGACAAAGATACTCAGAATATGTGAAGTCAAAATTCCTATCATGTATCAGCAATAAAATTCATTTTAACAGAGGATTTGGGATTTAGGACAGGAGGTATTATTGTTTGTGGCACACTTGGAACTGGTGATACTGGTGTAGCATTTCACTACTTCTATTTCTACATTTTATTGATTTAGATATGCCTTGGTCGAGATTTTTCTTAATCTAGACATCTGTATATGACTGGTAGAGGTCTTGCTAATCTGACAAACAAAAGAAATGTAAAAAGTACATGCAGACTCCCAAAATGCATGTGTATACTAATTCCTACTGGGAAATTTAAAGTTGGGAATACCGTAGGGAGGGTATTATTTACGTTGGTTCGAAGATCTAGTAAGCATCTATAGATTAAACTGAGTAAACTCTCAGAAAAGATCCAATCTCTACGGCTTTGTGAATATTAATATATACCGTATGTGCATAGGTGCATGAAATTTTGGAAAATAAATCTCTCACTTTTATCGAATGCAGTTGCTTGCTTCCATGTTTTCCTTCACTTCCAAAAATTGCTATAAACTTCAGAAAAGCGTCACTAGAAATTGTGATGTGCAATGAATTTTTTTCACCTGAAATAAAGGTGATAGCAGGCAGTTAGATATTGATGGTTCCAACATGTATTTATTTAACTTTATTTTCAAGAAACTGTGACCAGCTGTATAGTGTATAAGAAATAAAGCAGAAAAGATCGCTGGTAGAAAAAGGGCCTTTAGTCGCGGTTCGCAACTGGCATTAATCCCGGTTGCGCAACCGGGATTAATTATGTGAGACTAAAGGCCCCCCTTTAGTCGCGGTTGCTTACGAAGCGCGACTAAAGGTCCATCCACGTGGGCGTCAGTCGTCCGTTGGGACGGAAGACCTTTAGACGCGGTTGGCCAGACCAACCGGGACTAAAGGTTTCCGCATGTTTAGGGTTTTAGCCCCCCTAAATCTGGTTTCTTTTTGTTGTGTTTCATTTCTTTTATATTTTATTTTGTGTTTCATTTTAATTACTGAGAAGTTTCAGTACACATATTCTACGCTACTATATACACGTTACACGTTGATGCATATGAATGTACAATTTCAAACAAGTTTGAAATTTCAAACAAGAAGAATTCAAGAGGAATATATAATATTCAATCTCGGGTGACCATATACAACTTAAAACAAGTTTCCATATACAATTTACAGCAGCAGAAGTTCTTAGTCCGCGTAATAATAGTGTTCTCCTTTAGGATGTAGAACTTCCCTCAGCAAAAATCCTGCTAATTCCTCTTGCATTGGTCGGAAACGAGGTTCTGGACTAAGCTTCCTCCGCAAGTCATGCATCTGCAAGTCGATATCCTGAGCCCTCCGCTCAGAGCTGTGTCCCCGGATGAACTCACAAACATAGTATCCACATAGATTGGTCCCTGGTGGCTGAGTATCCACATTAGATAACACTCTAAATGTTAGCTCATCTTTGAATTCACCGGTTATTTTATCTTTGAACCGTTTCCAAACCCTACAGGGCAAATAAATTAAATGAACAAATGAAGTTATTAGTTACTTGATATCAGGAAATGAACGAAAGAGGCCGATATAGTGCGCAAATGATTGAAAATAATTACTTTTGCATCATTAATCTTATGCTGATGCAATGCTTTGTATCCATATTTAGAGAGTCCATGACGAGAACTCTGAAGGTGTCAAACTGAATTATTAGCAGAATCCAGTGGAACATGCGGACACGTTACATGGATAACAACTCATGGATTAGACATAACATGGAGTAAACAAAAGAGAATATGCTCAAGACAGAAACACTCACCCAAAATGGTAAGGAAATAAAATTTCACTTTTGAGTTCCTGCTTTGTAAGAAAATCGTACAGGTCTCTCTCCATGTCTTTGGGGTATTTTTCTAACACATATCCATTAACGATATGTGGGTCAATGAACCCAACATCAAGGATGTTCCTCTTTTTGCATTACCCAAGCTTCATTCTGCATAATAGCGTACAGAAGAATATAGTTAGGACAATATAGTGCAGGCAATGAACGAGATGATGTAGAGATTTAATTATAGAAATAAATCACTTACAGAACGTAGCAACTCGGGATAGAATTGTCGAGCTCGCGCAGATTGAATAACTGGAACAATTCACTCATGTGAACTTGTACACAGTACTCTTTGAAGTGGTGCTCCTCTCTAACTTCCGCATAAATATATTCTTCGTCAGGATTAGTTTTTTATGAAATTCTTGTACCAGCGTACCAGATTTCTCATATTTGTTGGTAGACTCGCTTCCTGTGCAGGCTCGACGAGAGGCCCATTCTGCACATATGTAAATGCTACCTCACTTATTGGCGCCTCCTCAAGGCCTAACAATGCACGAAGAGTCATATCGAGCTCGTCCGCTTTTTCTTTGGCCGCTAACAAGGGATTAACTTGTCAATGCCTACAAGTTGCAGACTTGGGTTTCGCGAAAGTAGACGGCAAGTAGATCTCGAAGGTTTCAGCCGAAAAGGTGCTCGACTGCTAAAAACTAGGGTTATGTTGACAATGAGATTGATCCTTTCTTCGTCCCTCGACTCCCCCTTGTATAGGAGGCGGAGCCGAGGATTTCGTATTACACAAGTTACAAACTCCGGAAGACTCTTTGAGTTCGACCCGTAAAGTTAGAATTCTCTTTATTCCTAATCTATCTCTACTTGCCGTAGTCGATGCTTCAGTGGGCTCCTGGGCTTCATAAACTTCGGGTCATGGGCCTTCAGTAAACCCCGGGTACTTTCTTCGGCACTCCCATCCGGGATGCCTATGTCAGTAACCCCCGAGATATTGCTTGAATCGTAGAGTCGAGTAAAATCTCCATCGTACAATTCACCCATAAATTCTTCGAGTTATTTACAAATAATTTGATCGATACATATATATCTTGTACAGGGATAATGGTAGATGGGGATGGTTCATCTGACAGATCAGGTACCAGTTAACTGCTCTCGTGGCAAACCCATAAAAACCTACTTCAAGGTCAAGTCCCTGGACATGACCCCGGTATACTGGCGTAATCATGAATCGAATTCCAGTCATGTTTATAAAATCAATAGCGTGTCCGCCAGGAATATTTCTTCGCATCTGTTGATACGGAAAAAAGTAGCACAGAGCATTTGTGTGCGATACCACGCCACTCAGTATAGAACCTGGGGTCTTACCTTCGTAAAGTTTTACGGCATCTAGAGATTTTACCGCGGCGGACGCGATCTAGGAATATATTGTCGAGTACCTTTATCGGCTGTTGGAATATCCAATTTTGTCGGGTCATAATCATGAAAATATCTTGATACTCCCGATGGGAGTATACGACAAGTTATATGTAACTCGAAGATGTACGACGATAATCATTCTCCTTACTTTTTTATCCAATATTCTCTTCTGCATAATCTATCGGGTGCGCGACCAGCGCTCCCGATGGGAGTAGCCCCCTAGGCTACAGTCGAGTATTTATACTTGGCTGTAGGCTCAACTTGTATTATTGACTCATTCTATTTTTAAAAATGACGACTTTTGCTCCACCTTTATTTTATCGGATGAGCGACCAGCGCTCCCGATGGGAGTTGCCCCTGAGGCTACAGTCGAGTATTTATACTTGGTTGTAGGCTCAACTTTCATCTCCTTTGAATAACCCTGTATTTCTATCTTCATACTATCCTCTTATCAGAAGTATGAGTAACACTTCTGATAAGAGCAGCCCCCAAGCATTTGATTAAATACTTGTATTTGATCAAAGGCTCCCGAATTTATTTTGTCTGCGTGATACGTCCCAAACGTATCTATAATTTCTTACGTTCCATGCTACTTTTATGAGGATACTCACATGCTTTATACACACTTTATGTCATTATTATGCATTTTCCGGCACTAACCTATTGACGAGATGCCGAAGAGCCGATTGTTGTTTTCTGCTTGTTTTTGGTTTCAGAAATCCTACAAAGGAAATATTCTCGGAATTGGACGAAATTAACGCCCAGGGTCTTATTTTTCCACGAAGCTTCCAGAAGACCGAAAGGATTACGAAGTGGGGCGACGAGGCGCCGACACCACAGGGCCGCGCGGCCAGGGTGGGGCCCACGCCGCCCTATGGTGTGGGCCCCTCGCGCCGCCTCCAACCCTGCCCTTCCGCCTACTTAAAGCCTTCGTCGCGAAAACCCCAGTACCGAGAGCCACGATACGGAAAACCTTCCAGAGACGCCGCCGCCAATCCCATCTCGGGGATTCAGGAGATCGCCTCCGGCACCCTGCCGGAGAGGGGAATCATCTCCCGGAGGACTCTTCATCACCATGATCGTCTCTGGATTGATGTGTGAATAGTTCACCCCTGGACTATGGGTCCATAGCAGTAGCTAGATGGTTGTCTTCTCCTCATTGTACTATCATGTTAGATCTTGTGAGCTGCCTATCATGATCAAGATCATCTATTTGTAATGCTACATGTTGTGTTTGTTGGGATCCGATGAATATGGAATACTATGTCAAGTTGATTATCAATCTATCATATATATGTTGTTTATGTTCTTGCATGCTCTCCGTTGCTAGTAGAGGCTCTGGCCAAGTTGATACTTGTAACTCCAAGAGGTAGTATTTATGCTCGATAGTGGGTTCATGCCTCCATTGAATCTGGGACAGTGAAAGAAAGTTCTAAGGTTGTGGATGTGCTGTAGCCACTAGGGATAAAACATCAATGCTTTGTCTAAGGATATTTATGTTGATTACATTACGCACCATACTTAATGCGCTTTAATAAATTGCTAGGTGGATAAGTGTATCGCTATGATTGGCTATAAGTCTCAGAATTCAAGTTACACTATGCTGGAAAACAAGCTAATATAAGAGAACCAGTAGCTTAATTGATATCTCAACGTATGAGTGATCTGTTATTGTAAAATGCTCATAGAAAATAAATGCGGTTGAATTGTTATGGTGTCTGCCTACTTGTAGTTTGTATTTGCAGTTTAGATGATGTTTTATGAATCCTCAGTTCATTTGATTTCCAATTCAATAAAATTGTAATTGTGTGATAAGATGATAATTAGCCGATGCCCTGTTTGCAACTTAATACTGGAAGGGGTTCGGACGATAACCTGAAGGTGGACTTTTTAGGCATAGATGCATGCTGGATAGCGGTCTATGTACTTTGTGTAATGCCCTGATTAAATCTCATAGTAGTCATCGTGATATGTATGTGCATTGTTATGCATTCTCTATTTGTCAATTTCCCAACTGTAATTTGTTCACCCAACATGCTATTTATCTTATGGGAGAGACACCACTAGTGAACTGTGGACCCCGGTCCATTCTTTACATCTGAAATACAATCTACTGCAAACTCTGTTCTTTACTGTTCTTCGCAAACAAACATCATCTTCCACACTATACATTTAATCCTTTGTTTACAGCAAGCCGGTGAGATTGACAACCTCACTGTTAAGTTGGGGCAAAGTATTGTGATTGTGTTGTGCAGGTTCCATGTTGGCGCCGGAATCCCTGGTGTTGCGCCGCACTACACTCCGCCACCAACAACCTTCACGTGTTCCTTGACTCCAACTGGTTCGATAACCTTGGTTTCTTACTGAGGGAAAACTTGCTGCTGTACGCATCACACCTTCCTCTTGGGGTTCCCAACAGACGTGTGTCAACTACACGCCAGCAAGACTTTTTACGGCGCCGTTGCCGGGGAGATCAAGACACGCTGCAAGAGGAGTCTCCCACATCCAATCTCTTTACTTTGTTTTTGTCTTGCTTTACTTTATTTTATTTACTGCTTTGTTTGTTCTCTATATCAAAAATACAAAAAAAATTAGTTGCTAGCTTTACTTTATTTACTGTCTTGTTTGCATTCTCTATATTAAAAACACAAAAAAATTAGTTACTTGCATTTACTTTATTTAGTTTGCTTTATTTACTACTGCTAAAATGGGTACTCATGAAAATACTAAGTTGTGTGACTTCACTAGCACAAATAATAATGATTTCCTATGCACACCTATTGCTCCACCTGCTACTACAGCAGAATTTTTTGAAATTAAACCTACTTTACTAAATCTTGTTATGAGAGAGCAATTTTCTGGTGTTAGTTCTGATGATGCTGTTGCCCATCTTAGTAATTTTGTTGAACTTTGTGAAATGCAAAAGTATAAGGATGTAGATGGTGACATTATAAAATTAAAATTGTTTCCTTTCTACTTAAGAGGAAGACCTAAAGATTGGTTGCTATCTTTCCCTAAGAATAGTATTGATTCATGGACTAAATGTAAGGATGCTTTCATTGGTAGATATTATCCTCCCGCTAAAATTATATCTTTGAGGAGTAGCATAATGAATTTTAAGAAATTGGATAATGAACATGTTGCTCAAGCATGGGAGAGAATGAAATCTTTGGTAAAGAATTGCCCTACCCATGGACTAACTACTTGGATGATCATCCAAACCTTTTATGCAGGATTGAATTTTTCTTCCCGGAACCTATTGGATTCAGCTGCTGGAGGTACTTTTATGTCCATCACCTTAGGCGCGGCAACAAAGCTTCTTGATAATATGATGATCAATTACTTTGAATGGCACACGGAAAGAGCTCCACAAGGTAAGAAGGTAAATTCTGTTGAAGAAACCTCCTCCTTGAGTGATAATATTGATGCTATTATGTCTATGCTTGTGAATGGTAGATCTAATGTTGATCCTAATAATGTTCCTTTAGCTTCATTGGTTGCCCAAGAAGAACATGTTGATGTGAACTTCATTAAAAATAATAATTTCAACAACAATGCTTATAGGAATAATTCTGGTAACAACTATAGGCCATATCCTTCTAATAATGGTAATGGTTATGGTAATTCTTATGGGAATTCTTACAACAATAATAGGAGTGTACCCCCTGGTCTTGAAGCCATGCTTAAAGAATTTATTAGTACACAAACTGCTTTTAACAAATCTGTTGAGGAAAAGCTTGGTAAAATTGATATTCTTGCTTCTAAGGTTGATAGTCTTGCCTTTGATGTTGATCTTTTAAAATTGAAAGTTATGCCTAATGAAGATAAAGATAATAAAATCGTTACTACAGCAAACGCCATCCAAGTTCGAATTAATGAAAATATTAGATTAATGGCTGAATTGCATGCTAGGTGGGAAAGAGAAGAAAACGAAAAACTTGCTAAAGAGAATAATGTAGCTAAAGTTTGGACTATTACCACCACTAGTAGTGTTAATGCTTCACATGTTGCTAAACCTCCTACTATCAATGATAAAATAATTAGTGTTGGCAATGTTTCTACTCCTAGTGCAAAGCGTGCAAAACTGCTCGAACTGCTGAAATTGCTAAAGCTATCTGAAACAGTTTGTGATAAAACTGCTGAAATTTTTCAAAATATTGGGGACAATGATCCCATTGCTGTAGATCATAATGGTTTAGATTTTGATGATTGTCACATCTCTGAAGTTATAAAGTTCTTACAAAAACTTGCTAAAAGTCCCAATGCTAGTGCTATAAATTTGGCCTTTACAAAACATATTACAAATGCTCTCATAAAACACTAGTAGGAAAACCCTTATAGGCAAAGCTTAGTTCTGTGGCGCACCGTTTTGAATGCGCCACAGAAACTTATTTTGTGGCGCACCATGCTAGGTGCGCCACAGAAATAGCTTAATTTTGTGGCGCACTGCTGAACATTGCGCCACAGAAATTGTATGGGGCCCACATCCTGCCACCACCAATTATTAGTGTAGGTATTTCTGTGGCGCACATGGCCTGCTGCGCCACAGAAATAACTCTTTCTGTGGCGCATGTGCTTCGTTGCGCCACAGAAGTAGTTGATTCTGTGGCGCACTTGCTCGGGTGCGCCACAGAACTAAGAGAACTTATATCATCGCCCGTGCCCTCCCCCACGCCTGTTCACCTCTCCCCTCCCCTCTCCCCTCTCCTCCGATCCGCCGCGCGCCACCATGGTCGTCGCCATCGCCGTCGCCGCCGCCTTCCTCCGCGAGGGCCGCATGCCGCCAGGGTCCTCCCATCCCCGCCACCTGCAGCACAAGCTGCCGCTACGGCGAGGAGGGGCCGCCGTGAGGAGGGGCCGCCGTCGCGTTAAGGTGGAGGAGCCGCCGCGTCCTCCTCCTCCTCAACCGCTGCCGTCATCGTCAACCTCCTCCTCCACCCCTGTCGTCGGTGAACTCTCTCCCTCCCCTCCCCTCCCCTCCCTCTTCCTCTCCCGCGCGAGCACAAAGTGCTCGACGAAATGCTTGTGTGCTGCTCTGGTTGTGCTGCTGTTGTTGTTGTGCTATCTCGTCGTTGCTCGTTGATGTGCTACTGGATGCAATCTATCTATCTATCCTAGCTTGATGTCATTGTTGCTGCAGCTAGATGCATGCTTCTGGTTGTGCTTCTGTTGTTCGTTGATGTACTTGGTCTGCTGTTGCTCGTTGATCTATCTATCCTAGCTTGTTGTCATTGTTGCTGCAGCCTAGATGCATGCTCTTGCAGCTTCTCACCATTCCTGGTGAACTATACTGTTGCTATTGCTTGTGTGTCCATGCTCTAAATGGTCAAATGATCATCATGTGCTAGTGATTTACTTATTGGCTCATTGCTCATGGTTGATGTACCTCAGTAGTGGTTCTGGATGCATTGCTGATGTTGCTCTGGATGCATTGCTACTGTTGCTCTGGATGCATTGCCCCTAATTGTTATTGATGAACCATGTGATGGTAATGATTCAATTTAATTCAATGATGTTAATTTGATTTCCATCCTTTGTTGGAAATAAATCCATGTCCGAACTCTGTACAAGGTAATGAAGACTTGCTCACTTGGTATTGCTTGCTAGTTGGACATTTGGTTGGTTTTGATGCTACTTGGTTCATTTAAATGCATTAAATGCTACTATGGTATGCTACTGTGGTATCCTTGTGAAGAAAATGATGGATTCTTGTGAGCTTGTGGTATGCTACTATGCTACTGTGGTATCCTTGTGAACATTTACTTGATGGATTGTTGTGAGCTTATGGTATGCTACTATGCTTACTGGATCATGTGCATATAGTTCATATAGTTCCCTAAAAAGAAAGAAGCTCCCTGGCCAGATGCTTGATGTCTTGGCTTAGCCAATGATGCAAAGGCTGAGGCAAAACCTTGGATAAGAACAGATACTAAAATAGAGATATTCACATTAGGGAATCATGTAAATGGATGCCACTGTGGTATCCTTTGAAGAAAATGGGAAGTTTCTGATGGTTTAAAAGACTAGGTGATGCTAGGTTATTAAGTTGGTCTGTCAAGGTTGGTTTTATCTCGGTTAACTTGGATAGGCTATGTGTTCTTGCTTACTTATGCATATCCATCTCTACTGGATTGACTAGCTCAGGCTTGGCCTCTCTCTGCCGACATCACTTGGTTACTACCAAGTGATGAATAATCCCTTATGGTACCCCAGCTTTGTTTTGAACTCAACCGAGTAATGATAAATTTCTATTTCTTGTTGGCTTTGATGAAAATAGAGATATCCACAGTAGGGGATCATGTAAATGAATGCCACTGTGGTATCCTTTGAAGAAAAAGGATCATGTTTCGATGGTTTTAAAAGGCTAGGTGGTGCTAGGTGATTCAGTTGGCTACCAAGACTTGTCTCATCCGGTTAGCTGGGATATGCTATGTGTTGTTGCTTGTTTAGGCATATCTATCACTTACTGGATTTACTGGTTCTTGATTGGCCTCTCTTTTGCCAGCATCACTTGGTCTATATACCAAGTGATGAATAATCCCTTTGGAGCATCTTCTCCATGCATTCTATGTGTGTTTGAGGATCTTGACTTATGTCACCATGGTTGCTGGTTTGTTGGTGTTTTTGTACTTGCCGATGATTAGATGGTTGGTCGATCACTCGTACACTCGGGGGTGGAGCAAGTGAGCCTGGTATGATGGCACAAGTATCAATATTTTGTGCATCCTACTCGGCCTCGCTTACTCCATCCCCGGATGTTAATATTTGTTTCGCCCAACAAAGTATGAGGCATTCTATTTAGTTCATACTAGCTACTTCTTAATTGCATTGGCCTTTCTTCCATTTAGTGCCGATGATTAAATTGTTTGGTCACTTGTACACTCGGGGTGGGGCCGGTGAGCCCGGTGCGATGGCACAAATATCAATCTCTTGTGCATCCTACCTGGCCTCACCGACCCCATCCCGAATGTTAATATTTCTTTCGACCAACAAAGTATGAGGCATATGATATCTAGTTGAGATACCACTTGGCTCTTTCTTCCATTTTAGTGCCGATGATTAGAATGTTTGGTCACCTATACGCCGCAATATACTTTGTAGACGGGCCCCCCTTTCCCGGCCGCCGTTCCGTGAACGAGTCTTTGACGAGACAACAACGCCGACCTGCCTCTCCGGCGCATCACCACTTTTCTTCTCTCGCCGTCCGAGTACGTGAACGAGTCCTTAATGCAAAGACGGTGCTAGCCTCCCTAGCATCATGCCGACCCTCGTTGCCGCGTTTCGAGCCGTGTCTCACGCGCCCGCACTCTTCGCCTTTTGCCCGGTGAACGAATAGACCAATCGTTGGAATAAGGAAGCCGATGACGGCCGATCGCAATTTAATCTTGCGACCGGCCGTCATCGGTTTCCTTATTCCAACGATCAGTCTATTGGTTCACCGGGCAAAAGGCGAACAGTGCAGGGCGCGGGCACGGCCTGAAGCGCGGCAACATGGCCCGGCATAATGCTGGGCAGGCTGGCACAGTCTTTGCATCAAGGATTCGTTCACTGGACGGCGAGGGACTGCCGTGGTTCTGCGCCGGAGAGGCAGATCGGCGTCGTTGTGTCGTCAAGCACCCGTTCACGGAACGGCGGTCGGGGAAAGGGGGCCCTTCTGCAAAGTATACTGCGTTGTATACTGCAACTATGGTTTCTGACCATAGTATTTGTGTTGACCAACAATGTATGAGGCACTTATTCCATTTTGTCATTCCATTTGCTTTGAGATTTTCAAAATGCCGATGATTAAAATGTTTGGTCAACGTACACTCGGGGCGGCGTAAGTGAGCCTGGTAAGATAGCACAAATATCAATCTCTTGTGCATCGGACTTGGTCTCACTTACGCCGTCCCCGAATGTTAATATTTGTGTTGACCAACAATGTATGAGGCATTTATTCCATTTCTCTTGTGCATCGGACTTGTTGGTCTCACTTTCTTCCATTTTCATCATAGTAGGAACTGGATGAAGGACCCCGATGCAAGCGAGCCTGGTGGGTAGAGATGAGGGAGCAAAGGAGGAACCGGATGAAGACTACTTTGTATCTCGAAATTGTGAATTTTGTATGAATTAAGAGTTGTATGCAAAACATTTGACACTTGCCACTATATATGTATCTCGATCGGGCTCTAAGTAATGTGATGATGATGTCTATGTTATATCTGTGCAATGTACATGATATTTATATTATATCTGAATGTTGTTGTATATATATAACCTGTATATCTGTATATTGCTGTCTATAAACTGCATGTGTATAGCAGGCAGCACAAAATCGTGTATAATACAAGCAAATTCTGTGGCGCACTGAAAACCAATTCTGTGGCGCACGCTTCTCGTGGCGCACCTAAGAACACGTGCGCCACGTAAACCTTAATTCTGTGGCGCACGGGCAGGTGCGCCACAGAAACCTTATTTTTGTGGCGACGTTTCTGTGGCGCACCTCCCATGCGCCACAGAAGCCATTTTTGGTGCGCCACTGATCAGGTTTTTCCTACTAGTGAAAGCTAGAGAGGAGAAACTAAAACTTGAAACTTCTATTCCTAGGAAGTTAGAAGATGGTTGGGAGCCCATCATTAAGATGAGGGTCAATGATTTTGATTGTAATGCTTTATGTGATCTTGGTGCAAGTATTTCTGTTATGCCTAAGAAAATATATGATATGCTTGACTTGCCTCCATTGAAAAACTGTTATTTGGATGTTAATCTTGCTGATAATGCTATAAAGAAACCTTTGGGGAGGATTGATAATGTTCGCATTATGGTTAACAATAACCATGTCCCCGTTGATTTTGTTTTCTTGGATATTGAATGCAATGCATCTTGTCCCATTATATTGGGAAGACCTTTTCTTCGAACTGTTGGTGCTACTATTGATATGAAGGAAGGTAATATTAAGTATCAATTTCCTCTCAAGAAAGGTATGAAACACTTCCCTAGAAAGAGAATGAAGTTACCTTATGATTCTATTATTAAAACAAATTATGATGTTGATGCTTCATCTCTTGATAATAGTTGATTCACACTTTCTGCGCCTAGCTGAAAGGCGTTAAAGAAAAGCGCTTATGGGAGACAACCCATTATTTTACTTCTGCACTTTTGTTTTATATTTGAGTCTTGGAAGTTTTCACTACTGTAGCAACCTCTCCTTATCTTTATTTTATTGCATTGTTGTGCCGAGTAAAGTCTTTGATAGTAAAGTCAATACTAGATTTGGATTACTGCGCAGAAACAGATTTCTTACTGTCACGAAATTGAGCAGCCCCTTCTGTAGGTAACTCAGAAAAATCTGCCAATTTACGTGCGTGATCGCCAGATATGTACGCAACCTTCATTCAATTTGAGAATTTTCATCTGAGCAAGTTAAGTGCCCCAGAAAAATTCATCTTTACGGACTGTTCTGTTTTGACAAATTCTGCCTTTTATTTTGCATTGCCTGTTTTGCTATGTTTGATGGATTTCTTTGTTCCACTAACTTTCAGTAGCTTTGTGCAATGTCCAGAAGTGTTAAGAATGATTATGTCACCTCTGAATATGTAAATTTTCGATTATGCACTAACCCTCTAGTGAGTTTGTTTTGAGTTTGTTGTGGAGGAAGTTTTTTCAAGGGTCAAGAGAGGAGGATAATACAATATGATGAAGAAGAGTGAAAAGTCTAAGCTTGGGGATGCCCCCGTGGTTCATCCCTGCATATTTTAAGAAGACTCAAGCATCTAAGCTTGGGGATGCCCAAGGCATCCCTTCTTCATCGACAACTTATCGGGTCACCTCTAGTGAAACTATATTTTTATTCCGTCACATCTTATGTGCTTTACTTGGAGCGTCTGTTTGTTTTTGTTTTTGTTTGAATAAAATCGGATCCTAGCATTCTTTGTTTGGGAGAGAGACACGCTCCGCTGTTGCATATGAACACTGGTGTTCTTAGCTTTACTGTTAATGTTCATGGCGAAGGTTGAAACTGCTTCGTTCATTGTTATATGGTTGGAAACAGAAAATGCTTCATGTGATAATTGGTATAATGTCTTGAATAATTTGATACTTGGCAATTGTTGTGCTCATATGGATCATGTTTAAGCTCTTGCATCATGTACTTTGCACCTATTAATGAAGAACTACATAGAGCTTGTTAAAATTTGGTTTGCATGATTGGTCTCTCTAGAGTCTGGATATTTTCTGGTTAAGGTGTTTGAACAACAAGGAGACAATGTAGAGTCTTATAATGCTTGCAATATGTTCTTATGTAAGTTTTGCTGTACCGTTTTATACTTGAGTTTGCTTCAAACAACCTTGCTAGCCTAAGCCTTGTATTGAGAGGGATTACTTCTCGTGCATCCAAATCCTTGAGCCAAAAACTATGCCATTTGTGTCCACCATACCTTTACAATAAATTACTTGATTGATACCTTTAAAATTCTATTCTTTGCCTTTACAATATATAGCTCATGGGAAAATAGCCTTAAAAACTATTGTGGTGAAGAATATGTAGCTATGTATCTTATTTCTTATAAGTTGCTTGTTGAGCGGTAACCATGCTTCTGGGGACGCCACCAACTAATACACCTTTGTTGAATATCATGTGAGTTGCTATGCATGTTCGTCTTGTCTGAAGTAAGGGTGATTTATCATGATCAAATGGTTTGAGTATGCATATTGTTAGAGAAGAACATTGGGCCGCTAACTAAAGCCATGAATCATGGTGGAAGTTTCAGTTTGGACATCAATCCTCAATCTCTTATGAGAATATTATCTGTTGTTGAATGCTTATGCATTAAAGAGGAGTCCATTATCTCGTTGTCTATGTTGTCCCGGTATGGATGTCTAAGTTGAGAATAATCAAAAACGAGAAATCAAATGCAATCTTTCTCCTTAGACCTTTGTACAGGCTGCATAGAGGTACCCCTTTGTGACACTTGGTTGAAACATATGTTATGCAATGATAATCCATGTAAATCCAAGCTAATTAGGACAAGGTGCGGGCACTATTGGTAATCTATGCATGAGGCTTGCAACTTATAGGATGTCTTATACATAACACATATGATTTATTACTACCGTTGACAAAATTGTTTCTATGTTTTCAAAATGAAAAGCTCTAGCACAAAAATAGTAATTCATGCTTCCCTCTCGCGAAGGGCCTATCTTCTACTTTATGTTGAGTCAGTTTACCTACTTCTTTCTATCTTAGAAGCAAACACTTGTGTGAACTGTAGTGCATTGATTCTTACATGTTTACCTATTGCACTTGTTATATTACTTTGTGTTGACAATTATCCATGAGATAAACATGTTGAAGTTGAAAGCAACTGCTGAAACTTATATCTTCCTTTGTCTTGCTTCAAAGCCTTCTACTAAGAATTTATTGCTTTATGAGTTGACTCTTATGCAAGTCTTATTGATGCTTGTCTTGAAAGTACTATTTATGAAAAGTCTTTGCTATATGATTCAGTTGTTTACTCATTGTCTTTACCATTGCTTCGAATCGCTGCATTCATCTCATATGCTTTACAATAGTATTGATCACGATTATGATAGCATGTCACTTCAGAAATTATCCTTGTTATCGTTTACCTACTCGACGGCGAGTAGGAACTAAGCTTGGGGATGCTTGATACGTCCCAAACGTATCTATAATTTCTTATGTTCCATGCTACTTTTATGATGATACTCACATGTTTTATACACACTTTATGTCATTATTATGTATTTTCCGGCACTAACCTCTTGACGAGATGCCGAAGAGCCAGTTGATGTTTTCTGCTGTTTTTGGTTTCAGAAATCCTACAAAAGAAATATTCTCGGAATTGGACGAAATCAACGCCCAGGGTCTTATTTTTCCACGAAGCTTCCAGAAGACCGAAAGGATTACGAAGTGGGGCGACGAGGCGCCGACACCACAGTGCCGCGCGGCCAGGGTGGGGCCCGCATCGCCCTATGGTGTGTGCCCCTCGCGCCGCCTCCAACCCTGCCCTTCCGCCTACTTAAAGCCTTCGTCGCGAAAACCCCAGTACCGAGAGCCACGATACGGAAAACCTTCCAGAGACGCCGCCGCCGCCAATCCCATCTCGGGGATTCAGGAGATCGCCTCCGGCACCCTGCCGGAGAGGGGAATCATCTCCCGGAGGACTCTTCATCACCATGATCGCCTCCGGATTGATGTGTGAGTAGTTCACCCCCTGGACTATGGGTCCATAGCAGTAGCTAGATGGTTGTCTTCTCCTCATTGTACTATCATGTTAGATCTTGTGAGCTGCCTATCATGATCAAGATCATCTATTTGTAATGCTACATGTTGTGTTTGTTGGGATCCGATGAATATGGAATACTATGTCAAGTTGATTATCAATCTATCATATATATGTTGTTTATGTTTTTGCATGCTCTCCGTTGCTAGTAGAGGCTCGGCCAAGTTGATACTTGTAACTCCAAGAGGGAGTATTTATGCTCGATAGTGGGTTCATGCCTCCATTGAATCCGGGACGAGTGAAAGAAAGTTCTAAGGTTGTGGATGTGCTGTTGCCACTAGGGATAAAACATCAATGCTTTGTCTAAGGATATTTGTGTTGATTACATTACGCACCATACTTAATGCAATTGTCTGTTGTTTGCAACTTAATAGTCGAAGGGGTTCAGACGATAACCTGAAGGTGGACTTTTTAGGCACAGATGCATGCTGGATAGCAGTCTATGTACTTTGTCGTAATGCCCTGATTAAATCTCATAGTAGTCATCTTGATATGTATGTGCATTGTTATGCCTTCTCTATTTGTCAATTGCCCAACTGTAATTTGTTCACCCAACATGCTATTTATCTTATGGGAGAGACACCACTAGTGAACTGTGGACCCCGGTCCATTCTTTACATCTGAAATACAATCTACTGCAAACTCTGTTCTTTACTGTTCTTCGCAAACAAACATCATCTTCCATACTATACATTTAATCCTTTGTTTACAGCAAGCCGGTGAGATTGACAACCTCACTGTTAAGTTGGGGCAAAGTATTGTGATTGTGTTATGCAGGTTCCACGTTGGCGCCGGAATCCCTGGTGTTGCGCCGCACTACACTCCGCCACCAACAACCTTCACGTGTTCCTTGACTCCTACTGGTTCGATAACCTTGGTTTCTTACTGAGGGAAAACTTGCTGCTGTACGCATCACACCTTCCTCTTGGGGTTCCCAACGGACGTGTGTCAACTACACGCCAGCACTGCGCCATATTTTTCCTATCGCTATCTTTCAAAGAAGGCCAGTTGAAATTTTCCTTACAGTGACATCAGCGCTGGCGATGGCCACGAACGTTGTATTGGGAAGGTGCGGGTTCTGTCGTGCCACTAACCTGTGGGTCCCAAATGCTGCGTTGTTTGACACGTCACGCAAGTGGGGGACACACGTCCTCCGCTTTTTCCGGCACGCGCGCCGTAACGCCTGTCCAGTAACTTCACAGTAAAAAAGACATTTGTACCCCTGTGGACACGTGTAAAGCATCAAATCCATTTCCTTCCCATCCAACGGCTCGACGGATCGATTCCTTGCTATAAATCATCTCCTTCTTCCTTATTCTCCCCCTTCGCTGCGCCGTTCAACTCTCTTCTCTCTCCTCTTTCACCATTGCCGTCCCCAAGCTCTGCACGCTCGTGCTTCCGCTCATCTTCTTCCACCTAAGCTCTGCTACATGCCGCCGCGCGCGAGACTGACCAAGCACACCGCTTCAGGAATCGATGCGGCGATGGAAGATGCGGAGATCTCTGGATGGGAGAGATCCAAACTCTCCAACCAGGACAAGAGGAGCCTCAAGAAACTTGGCCTGATGAAGAAGAAGGACTCTCTTATCTTCCCTGGCGATGAGAGCGCCCCAAGCCCTCCGATTGGATACCGGGTAACTTTCATCGACCATCATGTTCGCGGTCTTTCCACCCCCGTCCATGAATTTCTTCGTGGACTTCTGTTTGTTTACGGGATTCAGCTGCATCAGTTGACCCCAAACTCCATCCTCTATATCTCTCTTTTTATCACCCTCTCCGAATGCTTCCTCGTGACCCATCCTAATTGGGGCCTGTGGAAGCGTATTTTCTATCTCCGGCGCAACAAATCCCGTAGTGTCGTCTACAATGTGGGCGGCGCTTTCATCTGCGTCCGACCCGACGTGGACTATTTTGATGTCAAATTCCCCGATTCCGTCCAAGGGTGGCGCAAAAGGTGGTTGTACATCAAAGACGAATATGTCGGCAATCAAGAGTACGGCATCGCTCCTTTTGATGGTACCGCAAAAATCCTCAGACGCCGGTCCTGGAACGCGGAAGCTTCTGCCGAAGAAAAAACAGCTACGTACCGACGCTCTGATGAAGCGCATCCACCAGCTCCAGAACACCCACGGTGAAAAACTGTCGGGTATCGCAAAAACCCTTTTATCTGATCAAAGCAAACTTCGCGGTTGTTTTATCTGATCCCCGAAGTAAGTAACTTTTCCTTCGAGTTGTACTTTTTATTTTTAAACTATCCTTTCTTTTATCTTGGGCATTTATCTTGAAATTTGTTTCTGCAGAACCACCAAGTCCTGACTTCTCTTCCTCCCCTTCCCAAAGGCGGAGAGGTAGAGGAACGAGCCGTTGTCCATGACGACCCGCAAGAATCTACTCGCCGTGAGAGTGAAGCCGCCGCATCTAACAAATCCGCGGCTTCCTCCGAAGAGGGGAGTGATTCAGAACCCTCTGCTTCTAGCAGCTCTGTCTCTCCACCTCCCACAGTTTCTCCAAGGAACAAGAGGAAGAGGGGTGACTTCGAAGATTCCGGCTCCTCCAAACCCGTTGGGTCACCTGCCGAAGAAACTTCGCCTGAAGAGGAGGACGCCTTCCACCCCTACGAGGACGCATGCTCCGTCAGCTCGTAAGCTTCCCTTGGTTTTATCTTATGCACAGCTATTTTTCTTCACCCTGCTTATCTTCCTATTTTTGCAGTTCTGAAGAAGGGGAAAAAGAGGGACCCACAATTCTTGGCACGGCTCCCACGAGCTCGTCCAACACCGTGGTTCTTTCCGATGAAAACCGCACTGTTGCGGATTCTTCGCCTCCTCCTCAGCCAATCGTGGAGACTTTGACTCCACCATCTAGCCCCCCGAGCGTCTTCAACGAAGAGGGAAAATACCGGGCTGTTGATGCAAAAGAAGCCTGGTGACCGGGTGTATACGTGAGCACGTATCAGTAGAGTGACACGTGTCTAACGACATCTGTTCTCTCCGTGAGATGATATACTACTAAAAAATTGTTTCACAGGATTCCTTAGACCGTGTCGTGCTCTTTTCCTCCATCTACTCCCACTCTGAGCCGCCCATCAGCGCAGAGGACTGGGGAGGCTGTGCTGCTCTCCGGCACGACATGGGCACCAACCCAACAACCCGTGCAATCCCGCCGCTCTCCTCCCTCCCACCAACCCGGTCACCACGACGGCATCGGCAATGGCGACCATGGCGCCGTCCAACGCGGCGGCGGCAGTGATGTCGCTCGACCGCGCCGCCGCCGCCCCGGCCTCCTCCGCCTTCTCGCGCTGCCTCCGGATGCCGGCGCGCCCGGCTCGCGGGATGCGTCTGCGGGGCCGCG
This sequence comes from Lolium rigidum, assembly GCF_022539505.1. Lineage (NCBI taxonomy): Eukaryota > Viridiplantae > Streptophyta > Magnoliopsida > Poales > Poaceae > Lolium > Lolium rigidum. The sequence continues at coordinate 33,023,037 of NC_061511.1, read as the reverse complement.
GCGGGGCGGTGCTCGCGACGTCCGTAGCCGCTCCCGCCGCGCCAGCCGGCGCGGAGGAGGTCGTGCTGCAGCCCATCCGGGAGATCTCCGGCGCCGTGCAGCTGCCCGGCTCCAAGTCGCTCTCCAACCGGATCCTTCTCCTCTCCGCCTTGTCCGAGGTGAGAAAACAAGCAGACAAAGCCCCTCTCCCTACTTCTCCCCTTTGTGTGAATTGGGTGCCGAGATGGGATTTTAGGAGGTTTAGAGCATCTCCAGTCGCGTCCCCCAAACCGTCCCCCAAAGGGATTTGGGGCGCGCCGGACAAAAAAAGCGTTCCAGCCGCGTCCCCCAAAGCCCTTTTTTGTCCGGCGCGCCCCCCTTCGGTGTCCGGCGCCCGAGCCCGTCCCCGTCCCACGGGGGACGCACCGGGGACGCCGGACACAACGAAAGCGAGGCGGGGAGTGGCGGGGCCGACGCGTCGGCGGCACGGAAGGCTAAAACCCCGTCGCCTACCTTTGGTCAAGCGACGTTAATGGCGTCCCTGTTTTCCCGGGCGACGCAGGGACGCGTCTCGTCGTGCATGGCCGCGTGGCCGTCCGCGCCGGAGTTATTGCGTGCAACCACCCGCTGCCGCCGCTGTTTTAAGACGCCCTCCAGTTATCGCCGCTCATCATAATCCTTCTCGTCGCCGCCGCCTCCCCTTCCCAGATCCTCTCCTCGCCGCTCAAAAAATGTCGTCCTCCCGCAAGATCGCCGCGGCGAACGGCTTCGGCCGCGGCAGCCTCACCGTGGCGGAGGCGTGGGCGCTGTACCACGCCCGGTATCCAGTCCCGCCGGACGTGCGGCTGCCAAGCAGCGGCGGCTGGAAGATGGCCGTGAACGGCATTGGCATCCCGCCGCCGCCGAAGCCAGACACGCAGCAATGGCGGGACGCCATCAAGGCCCGTCGGGCTCAACTCACCGCCGAGGAGCGGGCGGATCCGACATGGGCGGCCAAGGACAACGACGACTGGTGGACGACGTACTTCAAGGCCAAGTACGACGTCGAGATGCACAGCACCGACAGGCTCATCGGCGGGCCCAACAGCTGGAACAGGGAAGGCCGCGCCCTGTTCTGGGGCGTTCCGGGGCGCACCCTCGAGAACGTCATCCGCGGCCTCCGCAACGGCGCTCCGCGGCTGGAGATGTCGTCGTCGCCGCCGCCGTCTCCTCAATGGCAGCCGAGGAGGACGACGTACTCGTCCTCCTCGCACTCTTCTTCCTCGGGGCCGGCGCGATCGACGCCGTCGTCGTCGTACCGGTCGGCGCCGTATACCGTTCCCAAACGGGAGGTCAAGGAGGAGCCGGCGACGCCCGTCAACACGAGGCGTGGCGGTAGCGGCAGCGGGCGGCAGCAAGGGAGGCGCGGCGGCGCCCTCCTCATCCCGAAGCCGGAGGTGAAGCAGGAGCCGGAGGAAGCGTCGCAGGCGGCGCTGCTGGCGGAGTACGAGCGGCAGCAGCGGCTCATCGCCAGCAGCGACGACCCCGAGGACTGCCCAGGGCTGCGGGCGGCGTTCTTGGCGTCCATGGACGACAAGGACGCCTGGAGGGGCGACCTGGACGCGGCGATCGCCATGTCCATCCGCGACTCCGGCAAGCCGCTGGTGGACCTCACCGACGACGGCGAGGCAGGACCAAGCGGCTTGGTGAAGGACGAGCCCGTGGACGAGCCCGTCGACGAGCGCGTCAAGCAGGAGGTCGTCACCGACGAGATGTACAACTTCCAGCAGTACTACGACGCCTCCGGCCGCCGCAAGTGGTTCTAGATTAGGTTTAGTTTTAAAGTTAGTCAAATTTTGTTCGAATCTATGTAAGTTTGGACGAATCTAATCGAATCTAGTCAAGTTTAAAATTTGCGAAATTTTGTTTGGGGGACGCGACTGGGAGCGACGTCCCCCAAACGCGGCACGAACGAAACACGTCCCCCAAACGCTCAATCCGGCGCGGTTTGGGGGACGGTTTGGGGGACGCGACTGGAGATGCTCTTAGGAGCACCTTATCATGCTAGGTGCTCGTGAGATCATAAGATTTTTTTTCCTTTTACTTAAAACGATCTAGCCATAGGATTTAGTTCAAGGTTACTCTTCTTAGTAGCCAATTCCTATGTTCGTTTATCGAATCGTTAGAATTATGTAGTTAGTTGGATCAATATTATATGAGGCCTTGGATGAGCAAAAGTAAGTTAATGATCATTAGAATTATGTAGGACCTGGTGATCCTCTTATGTCAGTCTGATGGCTTCCTCATGAAAGTATTACGCTGCAACGCTGTCATGGACACCTAGTATTCATATACCTGCATTCAAGATGCACGACTTTCAAATTTTGTTATCGCTAAAGGTTTTCACAAGCTATAAGATCCTAAATCTAGGATCCCCTCCAGGGTTTATTCACTTTCCACTCATCGGAATATTATAGTGCAGCATGTCCTGTCAACTTATTTGCAGTACGATAAGCAATTGAAACTGCTTTGCTTCGCTGTCATCTCTTGCTGATCATTAACTGGCTTTTGCTCATCAGGGAACAACGGTTGTGGATAACCTGTTGAACAGCGAGGATGTCCACTACATGCTCGAGGCCCTGGACGCGCTTGGGCTCTCAGTGGAAGCAGACAAAGTTGCAAAAAGAGCTGTAGTCGTCGGCTGCGGCGGCAGGTTCCCGATTGAAAAGGATGCCAAGGAGGAAGTAAAGCTCTTCTTGGGCAACGCTGGAACTGCAATGCGGCCATTGACGGCAGCTGTAGTAGCTGCTGGTGGAAATGCGACGTATGTTTCTTTTTTTTTTTATCCTTACAGGAATAAGTATGAGTTCCGTGGTTATGCTTTGAGACTGATGGTTTACGTCTCTCTTCTGAACTTCAGTTATGTTCTTGATGGAGTACCAAGAATGAGGGAGCGTCCTATCGGTGACTTAGTTGTCGGTTTGAAACAACTAGGTGCGAGTGTTGATTGTTTCCTCGGCACTGACTGCCCACCTGTTCGTATCAACGGCATTGGAGGGCTACCTGGTGGCAAGGTTAGCTTCATGAACTTCCATGTTATACGCTTTTGTACAAACATTTCACTTGTCTGGAGAAAAAACAAGATTACTGAGAGTAGTATGGTGCGATGCGACCACACAATAAATTTGAAATAGCCATAACCAATAGGCCCTATTTCGTATAAAACAGATATGCTGATTGTGTTGTGGTCTTAGATCACATGGGTCTATCATGAACTAGCACTTAACATTGAACCACATTCCACAGGTTAAGCTGTCACATGGCCGCCACTGGTGGAAAAAGGGCCTTTGGTCGCGGTTCGCAACTGCCATTAGTCGCGGTTGCGCAACCGCGACCAAAGTAGCGCGACTAAAGGCCCCCCCCTTTAGTCGCGGTTGCTTACGAACCGCGACTAAAGGCCCGTCCACGTGGGCGCCCAGGCGACCGTCGGGGCGGAGGCCCTTTAGTCGCGGTTCTTCTGGCCGACCGCGACTAAAGGCCGCCGCAGGTTTAGGGTTTTAGGCCCCCCCTAAACCTGCCCCCCTAAACCTGTTTTCTGTTTAATTTGTATTGTTTTATTTCTTTTGTGCTTTATTGTAATTTTGAAGGAGTTTCACATATTCTACGGTACTACGTACATGCATGCATATGAATGTACAATTTCAAACAAATTTGAAATTAGAACCAAAAAGAATTCAAGAGGAATATACAATATATATTCAATATCATCGGATGACCATATACAAGTTTGAACAAGTTTCCATACATAATTTAGTCGCGGTATAGTTCTGCGTCCTCTACGTAGTGTTGTCCTGTAGGATCGATGACTTCCCTCGCGAACCATCCAGCTAGTTCCTCCTGAAGTGGTCGGAAGCGAGCTTCTGGACTAAGCGTCTTCCGGAGGTTATTCCTCTTGATGTTGTTCTCATCCGACTGGTCCCGCTCATTGATGTATCTCCGGATCCTCTCACAAACATAGTATCCACATAGATTGGTCCCCGGTGGCTGAATATCCCCAGTCGTCCGCACTGCCCTTTTAAAATGTAGCTCTTTTTTGAATTCACCGACCTTTTGATCTACGAACCGTCTCCAAACCCTACGAGGCAAAGAAACTTAAATGAACAAGAGAGTTATCAATTAGTTACTTGATATTAGGAAATGATGAACGAAATAGGCCGATCGATATAGAGCGCAAATGAATGAAAACAATTACTTTTGCATCATTTTTCTCATGTCGGCCCAAAGCGCCGCATCCATATTCAGAGAGTCGTGGACGAGAACTGTGGAGGTGTGAAATTGAATTACCATCAGAATCCAGTGGAACCCGCGGACACGATACATGCACGAGTCATGCATATATAACTCATCGATTAGCCACATACCATGCATGGAGTAAACAAAAGAGAATGTGCTCAAGACAGAAACACTCACCCAAAATGGTAAGGAAATAGAATATCACTTTTGAGTTCCTGTTTTCTAAGAAACCGCCACAGGTCTTCCTCCACGTCGGCGGGGTGGTGTTGTAACACATATGAATTAACGATGTGTGGGTCAATGAACCCAACATCATGGATGTTCCTTATTTCCATTTCCCGCTTCTTCATTCTGCATAATAGCGTACACAACAAGATAGTTAGGACAATATATAGTGCAGGCAATGAATGAGATGGGGTAGAAATTAATAAATCACTTACAGAACGTAGCAACTGATGATAGATTTGTCGAGGTCGCGCAGATTGACAGCTGGAACAATTCACTCCGATGAATTGGTATATAGTAATGTTTGAAGTGATGCTCAACTCTAACTTCCGCATAAATATAGTCTTTGGCGTTTTTAAGTTTTATGTAACTCTTGTACCAATTTAGCAGACCTTTCATTTGTCGAGGTAGATCCTCTTCCTGCGCAGGCTCGACGAGAGGGCCATTCTTCACATATGTAAATACTACGTCCTTCATTGGCGCCTCATCAAGGCCTAACAGTGCACGAAGAGTGATACCTAAGTCGGCCGCTTGTTCTCTGGCACTCGTTACAGTCAATCCATGTGCTGCCGCAGCTGCTATGATATCGGGGGCATCCGGACCGGCGGCTTGCACTATGAGCGGGGCGATCGATTGTTTACTTTGTTCCCCGAGCTGGGCAACTTCTTTCCCCTTTCTAATTTTTTCTCGGCCTCCTCCAAGGCTTTCTTCTCCTCGCTTCTCCGCCAAATCTTGGTTCCTCTTGAACGCGAGTGCTTGCCTACGAAGTTCACGTGCATAGTCGTCGGGCAGATTCTTTGCGGCTTGGGACGGTGTGTTCAAAAATGACTTAGCCCACTTCTTTTGCTCATCAGAAAATACTGGCTTGGGCTCGCCCTCTATTTTCTTCTTGCAGCTCGCCTTCCATTTCTCTAAATCAGCAGCCGCGCCCGCCTTGACTTCCTCGTCAGTACGTTCCCAAGGCCTCGTGGGGAGAGGCTTCAGTGATACCTCCGGCACCTTTGTTTTCTTAGGTACGTAAGGGTCCGGGTTAATAATCCAGGACTGCTGCTTCTGCTTCTTCGCCGGAGGTGGATTGGGGGCGGCGTTCGCTTGCCCGCCCGGGCGGACTAGGGGCGGCGGCTGCTTACCCGCCGGAGGTGAATTGGGGGCGGCGTCGGCCCTCGTGAAGGAGGTGTAGGTGAAGCACCACCACCACCGCCGCCACCGCCGCCACCACCACCACCGTAGGGGGTGGACTTGTTGGCGCCTCGCCCGGAAACTTGATAAACTTCTTCCGCCATAGAATGAACCGGCGCTTGACATCTCCAAGTCTTGTCGCCCCTTCAGGTGTAGCAATGTCAATGTCCAGGTCCTCAAACCCTTGGACTATGTCCTCCACCGTGACACGAGCATAGCCATCTTGAATGGGGTTGTTGTGGTGGAGTGCTCCAGTGGTAAAGCACCGCCGATGGCTACCTTCATGGACATGTTCCCGATAGGATAATACGGATGACATGCTTTCATCTCCTTTATATCGTCCACGGGGTAGCGAGGAGGCTCCGGTGCAGTAATTTCGACCACAGAGGCTCCGGTGCAGCAATTTCGATCGTCGGTGCACCAGCCGATGGGGCCTCCGTGGAAGCCACGCTGCTTCTCCGCTGCTGGCCGCTTCCGAGATCCAATGGATGATCTTCATGCTGCGCCCGAGCTGCATCTCTTTCGGCTACTAGTACACTCACGGTTTTCTTCATGACATCCATTTCCGATGCCAACCGCGCCACAACATCTCGCTTCCCGATCCATCTTTCTCTTACGGCTTCAGTAACCGTACGGGTCATCGTTCTGGGAACCCTATTTTCCACGGAACGTGCCCCATGCCTCGTACACGTCCTCCGTGTTCAGGATTCCCGAGGGCTTTTGTCAGGGCGTCGTTCTCTCTGTTGAACTTGATCCTCCCCTCTTGAGCATCCCTCATTGCCTCAATAAGATTTTTGGTGGGTGTAATTATTTTGCCCTGGTAAACACACTCCCCTGTCTCCGGGTTCAGCGATCCCCCATGCCCGTACCACCAGCTTTTGGTCCTTGGGTCCCATCCCTCCGTACCTGGACGGATTCCTCGCGCCTTCAGCTCGTTCTCCATCTTCTCCCACTTAGGCTGCCAAAAGCGATGCCCTCCTGGCCCCATTTTATGATTGTACTCCTTCTTGGCCGCATTATCCTTATTTTTCTTCGATATTTCAAGGAACTGCTCCGATTTCTTTTGCTTCACAAATTCTGGCCAATCATGTTGCAGTTTCTCATATTGTCCTTTGAAATCCGGAGTCTTGCCCGGCTTGACAAAGTCATGGGCTAGATTTTGCTTGTATTTCCGGAATGCGTTGGCCATCTTAGAAAGAGCGAACTGTTTGACTAGCTTCCTCCTCTCCTTGTTTTCCGCAATCTTGTTACCCTCCTCATCGTATTTGCGGTACTCCGGAGGTAGAACGAAATGTTCCATAAGCTTTTTGAAGCAATCTTTTTTTGTTCTCTTATCGACAAAAGTGAAACCAACACGTGCCTTCTTTGGCTCATTCCACTCCTGGACGGTGATCGATACGTTGTCTCTAACAACGGCTCCGCATTGGCTGACAAACTTGGTGGCGTTCTTGCTGGGCTCCAGCGGCCTGCCGGTTCCTTCCTCGACAACATCGATGGTGCATGTTTCTCCTGCTTTCATCGTCTTTGTTGCGCCACGCTTTGACGACGACGTACTCGATTGTTTCGACGATCCGGCCGAGGGCTAAAATAAGAAAGAGAGGCGCGCGCGTTAGTACACACATATTTATTCAAATCGGTGAGTTTGTATCACCGAGGCTCAATGTATATATATATACCTCGGCGCCGGAGGTGGTTGCTACTTCCAACTGAAGATCGTCGTTTATCGACGTTTCTTCCGCACCATCTTGCTGACCATGCCCTTCATCTTCACCCTCAAAGTTCAGATAAGAAGAGATATCATCTTCTTCTTGTCCGGTCGGCACATATATAACATCGCCTTTTATGATGCCGAAGATATGTTCTTCAGCGTCCGCATCATAGTTGTCCAAAATCGGGTCAGCTCTATCGTCCGCCATATGTCAGTCCTGAAAACATGTAGTCAAAACAAATTAATTGTGTATATGCCAGCATTATCACATCTCTTCTACATATAAAGAGAGAGGGCGACGATGGAGGCGAGAGGGGGACGCAGGTGACCGCGTGACCGAGAGACCGGTGGCGGTGGCGAAAGGGGGGACGCAGTGACCGCGTGACCGAGAGACCGGTGGCGGTGGCGAATTGAAAGGGGGGACGCAGTGACCACGTGACCGAGAGACCGGTGTGGCGGTGACCGAGAGAGCGGTGGCGGTGCCGAGGACACATTAAGTCTAAATTTTGTTAAGTAAAATTTTAGTTACATTAAGTTCCCCTTCTCCCTCACTCCTTCAAGTTTACAAAATTTTAAGTCAAAACTTTAGTTCTTTTTAAGTTGGCGACGGTACGGCGGCGTTATTCATGGAGGTAGCGTTGACGATGTTGACGGCGTTGGCGACGGTACGGCGGCGACACCACGGCGACAACGACGAAGGAACGGCGACAACGATGAAGGAACGGCGGTGGCGGGCGGCGTCACGGCGCGTGTCGAGGCTCGCGGTGAAGACGGGCCAAAACTTAACAAAATTTAAGTTTTTGTTAAGTTTTTATATATGAAGTTATAGTTAATTACAAAATTTTAAGTTTTTTTGTTAAGTTGAAGTTATAGTTAATTACAAAATTTTAAGTTTTTTTTGTTAAGTATAGTTAAAATTAAAAATAACAAACATAACATAAAAAAAAAAGAAAAAAACGGGGCGGCGCGCCTCTCTCTGTATACACGCGCGCGCGGTCGAACGGGGCGGCGCCGCCTCTCTCTGTATACACGCGCGCGGGCGGCGCCGCCTCTCTCTGTATACACGCGCGCGGGCGGCGCCGCCGCCGCCCCCGGCCGGCCACATCATATGGCCGCCGGCGAACGGTCCGGCAGGGGCGCGCCGAGAGGCGGGGCGCGAGGCGCCGAGGCAGGGGGCGCAGGCGTGCGGCGGCCGGCGGCGGCCCCGGCCAGCACCACGCGCGCGGAGAAGGCCGGCGGCCGGCTACGAACGTCGTCGCAGGGCGGAGAAGGAGGAGGGGCGCAGGGCGGAGAAGGGCGGCGCGGAGACGAACGGCGGCGTGGCGCGCTCCGGCGGCATGTGTACGGCGGCGTGCGGATCCTCCAGGCGGCCGGCGTGGCGGATCTCCTCCTCAGGCGCGCGATGAAGACGAGAATGGCGAAGTGTTCGACGCGGCGGTTCGGCGCCAGTATTAATACCCCCCCCCTTTAGTCGCGGTTGGGGAGGCGACCCGCGACTAAAGCGTACCCTTTAGTCGCGGTTGGCCAGACCAACCGCGACTAAAAGGTATTTCGGCGGGTTTTTCCCATTCCCGCGCGCAGAGACCTTTAGTCGCGGTTGGCGAGGCCAACCGCGACTAAAGGTCTTTTTCAAATTACTTTTCTTTTTTAAAATCATAAAATACAAATAATATATCAAAAAATTCAGAAAAATAAAACTAATTCAATTCAAAATATTAAAAATACAAATTATATATCAAAAAATCAGAAAAATAAAACTAATTCATTTCAATATGTTAAAAATACAAATAATATATCAAAAAATTAAGAAAAATAAAACTAATTCAATTCAAAATGTTTAAAATACAAATTATATATCAAAAAAATCAGAAAAATAAAACTAATTCTTTTCAATATGTTAAAAATACAAATAATATATCAAAAAATTAAGAAAAATAAAACTAATTCAATTCAAAATGTTTAAAATACATATAATATATCAAAAAATTCATAAAAATAAAACTAATTCAATTCAAAATCTTAAAAATACAAATAATATATCAAAAAAATCAGAAAAATAAAACTAATTCAATTCAAAATGTTTAAAATACATATAATATATCAAAAAATTCATAAAAATAAAACTAATTCAATTCAAAATCTTAAAAATACAAATAATATATCAAAAAATTCGGAAAAATAAAACTAATTCAATTCAAAATTTTAAAAATACAAATTATCAAAAATTCATAAAAATAAAACTAATTCAATTCAAAAGTTCGTTGGCCCCCTCTTCCCGCCTCTTTCCGCCGACCCCTCTTCCCTCCTCGTCTTCCCGCCATTTCTTCCCTGTCTTCCCGCCTCTTTCTTCCCGCCAATTGTTTCCCGCCAATTTCTTCCGGCCTCTTTCTTCCCGCCAATTTTTTCTCGCCAATTTCTTCCCGCCACTTTCTCCCCGCCTCTTTCTTCCCGCCTCCTGTCTTCCCGCTCCCATTTTTCCCGCCATTTGTCACTATATATAGGTAGCCCGGCTTGGCCGAGCATTATCACATCTCTACAATCTCTCATCACTCATGGCTTCCACCGCACCCACTCTAACCTACCGGCAGGTGGAGGAGCTTTGCGCCTCGAACTACCCTTGCCCTCCGGGCTACCGCGTCCCCGCCGGCTGGAGCCTAGCGCCGGCGGCGTGCCGGTCCCTCCCGTCCCTCGAGTACTGCGCGCCGGGCGGCCATCACGAACCACTACTACCTCGACCTCACGCCGGAGCAGCGGATGAATCCCCGTTGGCATCCCGATAACCAGCATACTTGGGACGCCTTCTTCATCAATCGGCGTGAGAGGGCGCTCGCTGAGTATGAGGAGGACGGTCCGCCTCCCGGAAACTTCCACGAGGCCGGCCGTCGGCTATGGTGGTACGGCCGGACTCGCAGAGCGTCATGGACTACATCACGGCCGGCGATATCCCCCGCCTGCGCTACCCTCGGTTCGAGCCACGAGCGCCGCCCGACGACAGCGACGACAGACGGCGACAACGACGCCGGCAACTTAGAAGGTGACGACTACCGGTACAACGGCGGCGGCTATGAAGACTACGAGTATGCATATTATACGCCTAGGCAGGAGTATGACTAAATCACTCCAAATTTCATGTATGCAGGAGTATGACTTAGTCACTCCAAATTTCCTGTATGCAGGAGTATGACTTAGTCACTCCAAATTTCATGTATGCATGCGGAGTATGACTTAGTCACTCCAAATTTCATGTATCATCAGTGCTATCTCGAGTCAATTGAATCATTCGAAAATGGACGCCAAACACATCACGGGTAATATAATTCACATGATTCATTCAACAAAGTTTGGTACAATAAATTATTACACATCATTTCTTCCCTTGTGTCCCTGCTTGCTTACGATTGTGCCGTATCCATGGAGCATCCTCATCATTTAACTTAATGCTTGGGTCGGTGTTCACTTTGAAGGGCGGAATTTCAGCAAACATATTATAATCTTCTGACATGTCTGTCTTGTCCTCCACTCCCACGATGTTTATTTTCCCTGAAAGAACAATGTGGCGCTTTGGATCATCGCATGATGTACTGATCGTTTTCTTATCTTTCCGTTTCCTCGGTTTGCTACTCATGTCCTTCACATAGAAAACCTGAGCGACATCTTTCGCTAGGACGAATGGTTCATCAAGGTAACCAAGATTGTTGAAATCCACCATTGTCATTCCGTATTGCTGGTCCACCTTTACCCCACCTCCTGTTAGCTTGAACCATTTGCACGGAGCAAAGGGACCCTAAAGGAGGGTCCATAGTCAAGTTCCCATATCTCCTCTATGTAACCATAATATGTGACCTTTTGCCCATTCTCGGTTGCTGCATCAAAGCGGACACCACCGTTTTGGTTGGTGCTCTTTTTATCTTGGGCGATCGTGTAAAATGTATTCCCATTTATCTCGTACCCTTGGAAAGTCGTTATAGTCGAAGATGGTGTCTTGGCCAACATGTACAGCTGATCTACAACCTTATTGTCACTCATTAAATGTTTTCTCAACCAACTGTCGAAAGTCTCCATGTGGGCCTTCCTAATCCAGGATTCAGGCTTCCCAGGGTTGTCCGAGCGTAAAATATTCTTGTGTTTCTCAAAGTACGGAGCCACCAAGCTGGAATTGGTCGAACTGTGTGGTGTGCTTCGATCAGAGAATGGCCGTCCATACATATCATTGATTTCCTTCCGATCGTGCCTTTTCCACTTAGTCTCCCCTCGTGCCGCGATTGAGGAAGACCAATCGGCTTAAGGTCGGGAACAAAGTCAACACAAAACTCAATTACCTCCTCATTTCCATAGCCCTTGGCGATGCTTCCTTCCGGCCTAGCACGGTTACGAACATATTTCTTTAATACTCCCATGAACCTCTCGAAGGGGAACATATTGTGTAGAAATACGGGACCGAGAATGGAAATCTCATCGACTAGGTGAACCAGGAGGTGCGTCATAATATTGAAGAAGGATGGCGGGAACACCAACTCGAAACCGACAAGACATTGGATCACATCGTTCCGTAACCGTGGTAGAACTTCGGATTGATTACCTTCGAGAGATTGCATTGAGGAATGCACATAGCTTCACAATGGCTACTCGAACATTTTCCGGCAGAGCCCCTCAAAGCAATCGGAAGCAATTGCGTCATAATCACGTGGCGGTCGTGAGACTTCGGGTTTTGGAACTTTTTCTCCGCCATGTTTATTATTCCCTTTATATTGGACGAGAATCCTGACGGGACCTTCATACCGCTCGGGCATTCAAAAAAGATGACCTTCTCTTCTTTGGTCGGAGCGTAGCCGGCACGACCTTGAAACCGTTCCGGATGCCGGTCATCAGGGTCTTTCAAACTTTGCTGGTCCTGCCGTGCTTCCTTTGTATCATTTGACTTCCCATACACGCCCAAGAAGCTTAGGATGTTCACGCAAATATTCTTCGTAACGTGCATCACATCGATTGCAGAGCGGACTTCTAGGACTTTCCAATATTCTAGCTCCCGGAATATAGATTTCTTCTTCCACATGGCTACGTGCCCGTCGGCTCCCTTCGGAACTGATTGTCCGCCAGGACCCTTTCCAAAGATGACTTTCAAATCCTTGACCATATCAAATACCTCAGCACCGAGTGTGTTCCGCAGGCTTCGGCCGGTGATCTGCCTTGCCGTTGTAATGCTTGCCTTTCTTTCTTACTTGGATGACCTTTCGGAAGAAATCGACGATGCCCAAGGTACACGTTCTTCTTACAATTTGGCAAATGTACACTTTCGAGTCTCATGTAAGCAGTGCGTGCATGCATTGTATCCCTTATTTGACAGTCCCGAAAGGTTACTAAGAGCGAGGCCAATCGTTGATGGTTACGAAAAGCAACGCTCGTAGGTCAAATTCCTCTTCTTTGTGCTCATCCCACACACGGACACCAGGTCTGCCCCACAGCTGTAAAAGTTCATCAACTAATGGCCTTAGGTACACATCGATGTCGTTGCCGGGTTTCTTCGGACCTTGGATGAGCACTGGCATCATAATGAACTTCCGCTTCATGCACAACCAAGGAGGAAGGTTGTAGATGCATAGAGTCACGGGCCAGGTGCTATGGCTGGAGCTCTGCTCGCCAAAAGGATTCATGCCATCCGTACTTAGACCAAATCTTATGTTCCTTGCGTCAGCTGCAAAATCTTTGAACTCTCTCGTCGATCTTTCTCCATTGCGTTCCATCTGCGGGGTGTCTCAACTCCCCGTCCGACTTACGGTCCTCTTTGTGCCATCGCAACAACTTGGCATGCTCTTTGTTCCCGAACAGTACGTTTCAACCGTGGTATTATAGGAGCATACCACATCACCTTGGCGGGAACCCTCTTCCTGGGTTTCGGCCCTCAACATCGTCCCCGGGGTCATCGCCTCGATCTTATAACGCAATGCAGTGCATACCGGGCATTCATTCAAATTCTCGTATTCACCGCGGTAGAGGATGCGAGTCGTTGATGCATGCATGTATCTTCGTAACCTCTAAACCTAGAGGGCAGACAACCTTCTTTGCTTCGTACGTACTGGCGGGCAACTCGTTATTCTTTGGAAACATATTCTTCAACATTTTCAGCAAGTTTTCAAATGCCGAGTCAGCTACACCTGCCCGTGCCTTCCATTTCAGCAAATCCAAGTGTGCAGCCCAGCTTTTTCAGACCATCATCGCATCCGGGTACAGCGCCTTCCTCGTGATCCTCTAACATGCGATCCAAATTCTCCCTCTCCTTTTCGGTTCGCAGCTGTCTCCGTGCATCAGCAATGGTCCGACCAAGATCATCAACGGGATCCTCTTCTTCACCTTCCCCTTCACCTTCCAGCATCCTCCATGAAAGTATCACCGAAATGAGAAAGATAGCTTTCATCGATGAAATCATCCCCTTCTTCATCTTCTTCCATTATAACCCCTCTTTCTCCATGCTTGGTCCAACAATTATAGCTTGGCATGAAACCGTGCCGAAGCAGGTGCATGTGAACATCTCTTGAGGAAGAGTAACCCTTCTGATTCTTACACTTAACACATGGACAGATAACAAAACCCCCCTGCTTGTTCGCATTAGCCACTACGAGGAAATCTTTCAAACCCGTACTGAACTCGCCGGAGAGTCGGTTACCGTACATCCATTGCCGATTCATCTGCATTATTATAATATAAAATATATAATTAACCATCATGCATTTGTTAAACTAACTAGCTACAAACAATATAAATTAAACAATGAACTACACACACATGCATATTGTATCAATGACGACACATCAAAGGTTCAAGTTGCTAACCGCGATCGAGGAGGAAAAAATAAATGACAAAGCTCAAGTGTGGCTCCAACACTTCATATCATGTTTGTTTCATGCTCTTGGGGCATTTCATCAAACACCTTATGTGCATAAGAGGAACCAAAAGCAAACCTAACACTCACTTGTGAAGTTTGTGAAGAGAATGGCTCCAAATGGCTAAGTGTTGGCTCCAAATGGCTGGATGGGTATATATAGGGGAGGGGCTTTAGTCCCGGTTGGCTCGGCCAACCGCGACTAAAGGCCTTCGGGCACCTTTAGTCGCGGTTGGCCTGGCCAACCGCGACTAAAGCCCCCCACGTGCACAAGCTGGCCACCGTGCGCCCTGGGCCCAGGCCTTTGGTTGCGGTTCGCCACACGAACCGCGACTAAAGACCCCATTAGTCGCGGTTCCTTTACCTTCGCGACTTATGGGGCTTCCCGGAAGCCTGTTTTTCTACCAGTGCGCGCCGGCTACCGCTGCCCGCAGGAGCCCTGGCCGGCGGGGAAATCGAGTAGGAGAAGAGCTCACTCATGCCGTCCGCCGACGCGGGCCAGCGATAGCATGGCGTCCCCATGGCCCCGCCGCCTCGTGACCCAGCCTTGGTGATATTGGTGGTTGCCGGTGGGGGCGGGGCACTCTCGACGTCTCCCACCGATGGGGAGCACGGGGACCATCGCATCCGTCCCCGCCTAGCCCGCAAGGAGAGGAGTCACATCAATGGGAGGGGACAATCGCGTTTTGGAGGTGTCCCGTCCCTCGATTCATCTGGGAGGCGTGAGCTCAAGCATTCAAGCCGCCCGCCGGCCACTGGTAGCAGCGACGGCAGCAATTTGGAGCAGCGCCGGGGGCCGTTGGTAGCAGCGGAAGCGGCCGGTCGGAGCAGCACCGGCGACCGCTGGTAGCAGCGGCGGCGGCCGTTCGGAGCAGAACTGGACGTCGCTCGTAGCAGGGCCGGCGGTCGTTGGTAGCAGCGGCGGCGGTGGTTCGGAGCAGCACCGGAGACCGCTGGTAGGAGGGTCGGCGGCTGTTGGTAGCAGCACCGGCTACCGCTGGTAGCACCGACATGGCGAGGTTGGACAAGGCTGGTGGCGGTGGGTTGCGCCAGCGCAGGAGCGGCCCGGCGAGGAGCAGCTTCTGAAGGAGCGGACCAACCTTCGCCCACCGAGCGACCACTTCGTCGTGCCGAGATCCGGGCAGCTCAATCCGCCGCCCATCGAGCTACTGATCCCCCAAAATCGCATCTACGGTACGTTAGACAGAGCGGCAGCTCAATCCGCCGCCGCGGAGTATGGCTGGAGGTGTAATCTGCAGTAGGTTTGTCGACATTGGATTTCTCTGGAAGTGAGTTATCTTCCATTTTCGAGCTGGGATCTCTTTGTTTCGATGGACTTTATGTGTGATTGGTCTCGGTCTCACATAATGGTCAATACAATAGAATTCAACTTTTTTCTGTGCTGAAGTGATGAACACCAAAACAGTACTGATTTTGGTCTACTAATTCATGGAGAAACGATGGAATGCATGGAGAAAATCTTCAAACACTGTGCAGTGCGTACTAGCGAAATGGATCCAGCAATTGATCCAAGCGTATTTTGTTTTAATTCATTTCTGTTCGTGAACAGACAGGCTCCAAATCGAGTCAACGCACGTTTATTTGGTTGTTGCTACTCAAGCGGGCCCCACACACACATTTGGTTATTGCTACTCAAGCATGCATGCTAGCGACTGCTGGGCCTTACACGGAGCGAAAGTTCACAGCCGTTAGTCGCCGTTTGTTGATAGGCTGAATCCAACGGTGGTGAACCACATCCAACAGTGATGACCGCGTGCTCACGTATACACCTGATCACCAAATCCACTCTCGCTGTCGATGTTCAGACACTTATACTGGGGAGTTCCTCGACTCCTATGCTGAATGATGTAAGTTTCTCTAGTATGCTATTTTGCTGTATCCGCATTTTTTCTTTTTTGTCCCGAGCTTTATTCTTCTTGCTGGAGTGTCTTTTTCTAAGTTTCTTTTGCGACACTATTTTTCGACAGCCTCTGATCGATCAGTTCATCCGCCTCGGCTCCCAGTCTATTGGGTTCCGCAACGAGGCTGGTACTTTGAAAGGTAATTTCTTTATTTTGGATAACTCACCTTTTCAATATACCCCTTTCTTTGATCCTCGGATAATGAGTCTTCATCCTTTTGCTTTTAACCAGTCTCGCTGCAACAAGCCGAAAAACACGCTGAAGCTCTCGAGGCTAAGCTAAAGCTTAGCGAAGAGGCTCGCGAGAAGGCCGAAGCGGATGCTGCTACCGTCGAGGATCTTCGCCAGCATCTCGCTAATGCGGAAAATGCATTAAGCGACAAGATTGCTGAGCGGATCCGCGCGAGCAAGGCATAATAGATCGACTTGAGTGCCAAAATGGGCACTTTCTCCGTAAGTTCTTTCGCCATCCTGAAGCTTGTCTTGATTTGGTTTTCTGTGTGGTGATAAACTTGTGTTTTGTTGCAGCAGGAAGGAATGATGAAGGTTTCAGACTACTAGAAGCTAAGGATAACCGTATTCTCGACGCCCTCTCAATCCTTGAGCTGCAAGGCGATCTGGCGCGCACCAATGTTTCCAATTCAAGGACTGCATTCACGCGCCTCTTCCCTCATTTTTCCCCCAAACAGACACAGCCGGAGATCTTCGCCGAGCTTGTCAAGCGCTTCCTTCCCGAGGAAGACCTTGCTCTGGCCTATCGACAAGAAAATATGAAGATTGGATTCGAAGGGACCATTGCTCTGGTCACTAACAGTGGTGAAGAGGTCGACTGGGCAAAAGCTGGAGACTCCGGGAAGATGAACAAAGAGAAGTGGAAGACGCCGGTGAAGGATGCCAAGCCACATTCGAAGAAGATCATCGCCTTCCTCAGCCCGAAGCTTGCTGGTTCCACCAGTACTGCCAAGACGGAGGTCAAGTAGACCATCCTGTCTATATGTTTTTTTCTTTTTTCTTCTCTTTTGAGGTTGTCGCCTTAATTATGACTTGCGACAGCTTATTATCGGCTCAATAGGAATCGAATTTTGGAATGAACATGTAAATATCCTGATGATTAATGGAATACCACTTTGCCAAATGATTGATGTTGAGATTTTTCTTTTCTAGTTGGTTTTTGATAACTATACCGCGGGAGCTGGTCCCTTTGATGCTTCGCCTGCTTCATCTCACTCAAGGAAAACTTCTGTCGACGATGTTGTTGATGATTCTTCACATGTCGACCTTTTGCAAGAACTGAATGAACTTCGACAGCAACTTCAGTCAATGAAGAAGCAAGTTGTTGTCGTTATGGACCCATCCTGAAAATCCTCGGATCGCGAGTGAGCTGCACTTCGGCAGGCACATGAAGCTCTCAAACTGAAAGAGGATGCTGCTGCCGAGGCTTCACGTGCTTCCCAACACGAAGATTACATGCTTGACCTTATGGCTAGTGCTGGTCAAGATATGTCGGGTATGTGACATTGGTTTTGTCCTCCCTCTAATTCCTCGCGCTCCATCTTACTCTGTTCCGATTTTCTTGTTGCGTTCTAGGCTCATTTGTCGACATTTCTACTGAAGATCAACGCGTGAATGCTCGAGTCGAGATTCTTCTTCAACTTGCCCGACAAAGTGGCAGCGACTTCTAGGCGGACGTAACCCGTACTCGCCGGATTGTACGATTCCAAGACCGCGCGTCCCAGGTTCGAGATTTTTTGGACTCTTGCACTAATATTTTGGCCATGGTATACAAAGCGATGTTTCCTCGAAATCCTCAGCCTGCGGGTCTTCCTCAATTGATGAACAAGTTCAAGAGTGTGGACCAGATTCACCTTTTTGTAAAGGCTCAATTGATAGCTGCCGCGAAGTTTGCTTTGATCGTGTTGAAAATCTTCTACCCGAAGTTGAGCATGGACAACGTTGTTGATATCTGCCATGCTAAAGTGAGGGAAATGAAAAGGAACGTCGACAAGATCAATGACAAGGTAACTCCCACGGCTGAGAAAATGATTGAGGATCTTTTGCGGATGGATGCTGATTTCTTCCGAGAGCACCATTATGCTGACACCTTGGATGTTCCTGCTGGAGCCGAAAGAATAAGAATTGATGACTTAATATAGGTTTTCCTCCTCTTTCTGCTGTCGCGTTATAGCTGCAAAATATTTGCATGTTGCAAGAGTTGCATATATATTGTATATAAGGCAAAACTTATGTAAAGTTAAGACGATATATGTTTTTTTCGAGTTTTTGAATGACCCTCCTTGTTGTGATTGTATTTTTCCCAATGCTTTGTATGTTTAGGGCGTCGGATATATTGAAAATTTTGTCGGGTGCAAGCCCCCGATCCTTTTTTGAGAGAGAATCATATGCAATCAATATCTTTATTTCAATCATACTATATTGCAGGTTCGCAAGCCCGCCTCATTAAAAACCTTTCAGCCCCACTCGGTGCCCTGAAAGGAAAAGAGTGCGTCTGAAAACTTGCGAGCTATTCAGATACAATGTGTATTTACAAAGGCTCTGTTTCGTGATTTTCTAGGCGTAAAACGTCGCAACTCTGCCACGTTCCATGGGTTCCCATCTTCGATGCCTGATTTCTTGTCCTTCAGCATGTAGGCTCCCCCTGGGATAACTTCTGTAACAATGTATGGGCCTATTCATGGAGACTCGAACTTTTCATGACTGTCCTGGGTGTGCCGAAGAACCAAGTCGCCAACTTGAAAGGACCTTGGCCGCAAACATCGGCTATGGTAATTCTTCAGGTTTTGTTGATACGTGGTAACCCTCGACAGTACCTCATCCCTGGCTTCATCGAGTACGTCCACATCATCTTCCATTTCCTTCCTTGAGGTCTCTTCGTCATATTCTGCAACTCTCGGTGAATTATGCTCTATTTCTATCGGGAGCACCGCCTCGGCTCCATGGACCAGAAAAAACGGAGTTTCTTGCGTTGCTGTATTGGGTGTTGTTCGTATGCTCCAAAGCACACTTGGTAACTCCTCGGCCCAGGTATGTCGAGCTTTTTACAATGGTGTTAACAGGCGTTTCTTGATGCCACAGCAGATGACGATGTTTGCTTTTTCGAATTGACCATTGGTTTGCGGGTGTGCCACTGATGCGAACTGATGTTTGATGCCTACGTCTTCCCAGTACGCCTTGAATTCTTTGGAGGTGAAGTTGCTACCATTGTCCGTGACGATGCTGTTTGAAACCCCGAATCGAAAAACTATGCCTTTGATAAAACTCACCACTGACGCTGCATCTACCGGAGTTACTGGTACTGCTTCGATCCACTTGGTGAACTTGTAGACAGCTACCAGCAAACATACGTATCCTCCTGGCCAGGCCTTGTGCAACTTTCCCACCATTTCGAGCCCCCATTGTGCAAAGTACCAAGACAGTGGTATTGGCATCAGTTCTGCTGCCGGAGAATGAGGTTTAGCCATGAATCTCTGACACGCATTGCACGTGCGAACTATGTCTCTCGCGTCCTCCATTGCCGTTAGCCAGTAAAATCCTGCACTGAAGACTTTGGCTGCTATTGCTCGGCTGCTTGCGTGGTGGCCGCATACCCCTTCGTGCACATCCTTCAATATGACCCGTCCTTCCTCGGGTGTGACGCACCTTTGCAATACTCCCGAGATACTTCGTTTGTACAATTCCCCTTTAACCACGGTAAAGGCTTTAGATCGTCGGATGACTCGCCTTGCTTCGACCGAATACTCGGGTATCTCCTTTCTTGTAATATATGCCACATAAACCTGCATCCAAGGAACTTGTATCACCATAACTTCGTGTGGATCTTCTTCATCCTCTGACATATTTGCCTCTGACTCTGCTGCAGCCCCCGAGTCTTTCTTGGGTTTCTCCTTCTTCTTCGGCTGCTTCGGTGTTTTTTTCGGCTTGGAAGATCTTTCACTTATCTCTTCCCAAAACAGGCCAGGTGGTATCGGTAGGCACTGCGACCCGATATTTGCCAAAACATCGGCTTCATCGTTGATGAGTCTGCTGATATGGTTAATTTCACAGCCGTCGAAGAGTCTTTCGAGTTCATTGTATAATTCCTTGTATACTATCATGCTGTCATTGACTGCGTCACACTTGTTCATCACCTGTTGGGCTACCAAATAGGAGTCGCCAAAGATCTTTAGGCGAGTGGCACCGCACGCCTTTGCCATCTTCATCCCATGTATAAGTGCTTCGTATTCTGCTTCGTTATTGGATGCGTTAGAGAACGTCATCCGCCGTATGTACTTCATTTTGTCGCCTTGGGGTGATACAAGTATCACGCCTGCTCCAGCTCCTCCAATCTCTTGCACCCGTCGAAATTCATAGTCCAAGTACTCGATAAATCTGGTGGTCCCGTATTTTGCAACTCCATCCACTCTGCGATGAAGTCTGGAAGAATCTGCGACTTTATTGCTTTTCTTTTATCATAAATGATGTCTCGGGGCGGAGAGCTCTATTCCCCAAAGGGAGACACGCCCCGTGGCTTCTGGGTTGTTCAGGATATTGGATAGAGGTGCTTCGCTGACAACTACTATCGGATGTGCCGAAAAGTAGTGCCGCAGTTTTCTTGCCGCTGTAAACACGCCATATGATAACTTCTGATACTGCGGGTAACGTTGCTTTTGATGGCGATAAAACCTCGTTGATGAAGTATACTGGCCACTGAACTCCATGGATTTTTCCTTCGTCTTCCCGTTCCACCACAAGGACCGTGCTTACCACTTGAGGTGTGGCCGCGATATATAACAAGAGAGGTTCCTTTTCCCTTTGAGCTACTAGTATTGCGTGATAAGGGATTAACTTATCAATGCCTACGAGTTGTAGACTAGGGTTTAGTTGGAAGTAGAGGGCAAGTAGATCTCGAAGGTTTCAGCCGGAAAAGTACTCGACTGCTATGAAAACTGGGGTTGCGTGAAAACAATGAGTTGATTCTTTCTTTGTCCCTCGACTCCCCCTTATATAGGAGGCGGAGCCGAGGGTTTCGTGATGTACAAGTTACAGAGTCCGGGAGGGTTTCTGAACCGTCCCGTAATAATTACAAGTTGATATTCCTAATACAATTCTATCTTTCCAAACTATGTAAAACTTCGGGTCGTGGGCCTCCAGTAAACCCCGGGTACCTTCTTCGGCAGGCCCATTGGGGATGCCTATGTCAGTAGCCCCTGAGATTTTGCTTGAATCGCAGAATCAGGGAAAATCTCCATCTTTACAATTTGCACATGATTTCTTCAACTCGACAAATAATATTTATAAAGGTATTATATATTGTACAGGGATAATGGTAATTGGGGCTGGTTCATCTGACAGATCAGGTACCAGTTAAGTGCTTTTGTAGCAATCCGCCAAAACCTACTTCAAGATCACGTCCCTGGACATGATCTCGGGATACTGGCGTAATTCGATATGTGCCGCTTAAGGTCTTACCAGATGCCGAATTCCAGTCATGTTTTATCGGGTACCTAACGCGTCCGTTAGGATTTTTCTTCGTATCTGTTGATACGGAAAAAGTAGCAAAGCACCGTCAGAGGCGGTGCCACGCCACACAGGACGGATCCCGGGGACTTACCTTCGCAGAGTTTTGCGGCATTCAGAGATTATTTCGTGACTGAGGCGCTCTGAGAATATATTGTCGAGTGATTTTTCCGGTTGCTGGAGTAGCACATTTATTCGAGTCAACGGATGACTTTTATTTATTTATTTTTTAACTTATCCTCCCGATGGGAGTATATGAAGAGTTATTTTAATAACTCGAAATATGCTCACCAGGACTTACTAAATTTCATCGGGCACGCGAACAGCGTTCCCGATGGGAGTAGCCCACGAGGCTACAGCCAAGTGCCTGCACTTGGTTGTAGGCTCACCTTTTTAGCATCTTTGCCTCTATATTGTCATTTTTCATGCTCCTGTTCATATTTATCGGGTGCGCGAACAGCGCTCCCGATGGGAGTAGCCCCCGAGGCTACAGTCGAGGATTTATACTTGGCTGTAGGCTCCAATTTTTCTCTGTCGCTATATTTTGAAATGTCCCCTTCCGAACCATCTCCATCAAACTTCTCGAAACTTTTTTATAAAGTAGCCCCCGAGCATTTGAACAAAAACTTGTATTTGGACAAAGACTCTCGAGATTACCAGTCGTCTTTCACTGTCGCCACTTTTCATAAAATCACAGCCGAGATTTTTCATTGGTAAGGTGACATCAGTGCTGACGATAGCCACGATCACTGTATCGGGAAGATGCGAGAGCTGTCCCTTCACTGACCTGCGGGCCCGAAATCTGCGACCGTTGACACGTTACGCAAGTGGGGGACACACGTCCTCCGCTTTTTCTGGCACGCGCGCTGTAGCGCCTATCCAGTTCCATCATGGTAAAAATACCGTTTTACCCCTTGATCCACGTGTAAAGCATCAAGTCCATTCGTAGATCATCCAACGGTGCGACATTTTGACTCAACCCGCTATAAATAGCCATCGTCTTCCTCCATCAATCCCCTTCGCTACGCCGCACCGAAATCCTCTCTGCCAAAATCTCCTTAGCAACCACAAAAGCTCCAGCGCCCACGCAATCACCTACTTCCTCCACGCCATTGTTGATGCCACCGCGGTCAATACTCACTAGGCACAGCATTCCCGAAGCAACAATGGCGACGCCAGATCTGGGGAACACGGAGTGGGAGAGATCCAAGATCTCCGCGCAGGACATCAACCTGCTGAAGAAGCTCGGGCTAAGCAAGAAGAAGGATGCGCTGCGCTTTCCCAGCGAGGAGAGCTACCCGACGCCTCCCATGGAATATCGGGTTAGCTTTGTGGACCATCTTATTCGCGGCCTCTCTGCTCCTATCCACGATTTTCTCCGTGGACTTCTTTTCGTGTACGGATTGCAGCTCCATCACCTTACTCCCAACTCTATTCTCCATGTTTCTATTTTCATCACTCTTTGCGAGTGCTTCCTTGGAGTCCAACCGAATTGGGCTATGTGGAAGCGCATCTTCTACCTCCGCCGTAATGGCTCCCCCAACATTACCTATAATATAGGTGGTGTTGTTATTTGCATTCGCCCTGATGTCGAGTATTTTGACGTCAAATTCCCTGACTCGGTTCAAGGGTGGCGCAAAAAATGGTTGTATGTCCGCGAGGAATGCGCCGACTCGCTGGAATATAACATCCTTCCTTTTGACGGTAGCGCATCTATTCTTCGTCGCCGATCCTGGGACGCAGAAGCTACCGAAGAAGAAAAACGGCGACAGAAGCACTGATGACCCGTATCCATGAGCTCCAAAATACCCGCGGTAAAGAACTGTCTGGTATCCAAATTACAGCATACTTCCTTAGGATGAGGGTGCAGCCTCTGCAGGCCCGCAAGAATCCCCTCTGGATGTATGCTGGCGATGAAGATGTGGATCGCCTCTCGAAGGATCTCTCAGTGAAGGACCTGGAAAGGCTTGTCCGGAAAATTTCCTCTCTGAGCAAAAAGGACGCCATTCCAACCTCATGTCACGTGAAACCGTATAGCAGCACCAACGCTCTCCCCAAGGTGAACTATTTTTGTCCTTTCGAAGTTTAGCATTTATCGACTACTATTTTTTGCTGAATTCCTTATTGTCGATATATATTTTTGTCTTGCAGAAACACCAATTCCTATCTTCTCTTCCTCTGCTACCTGAAGGCGGGGAAGTCGAGGAACGGACCGTCGTCACTGAAGACAATCAGGTTACTTCTCGCCTTGAGAGTGAAGTTGCGGGTTCCCACAAATCCGCCGCTTCCTCTGAAAAAGAAGTTGAGTCCGAGGCTTCCGAGTCTTCGCGTTCGCTCCCTTCAGCTGCTTCCCCGAAGAATAAGAGGAAGAGGGAGGAGCTCCAAGATTCCGGTACCTCCAAAGCGGCGAAATCTCCTGTCGAGGAGACTTCTCCAGAGAAAGAGGGGAAAGCCTTCAACACTTATGATGATGCTCTTGTTAGCTCGTAAGTTCATGTCGCCTTTTTTGCTATATTTTCTTTTTCTGCAAATCCTCATACTATCTTTTGACACAATAGTGGCGACAAGGAAGAGGACCCCATTGTTAATGTAACTGCTCACACGAGCACGTCACATACCTTGGTGCTTTCCGATACTCGCCCTGCTACCGAAGAAACCTCGCCTCCCCAGCGAGATATAGGGGACTTGACTCCTCCCGGCAGCCCTTGTGCCTCTTCGCCGAAGAGAGCAAGGACTGAACCTGTCGAAGGATCAAACCTTCTGCCCGGGAGTTCGTCGACTTCTGCTCTGGATGATGTAAGTGTCTTTACCACCTATTTTTACTGCTGCCGAATTTCTCTTCTTCTGGCTTTCTTATCCCTTTTTTGTTTTCTCAGCCTCTGATGCAACAATTTATTCGTCTTGGTACTCAATTTGTTGGGTACCGCGACCATGCGAATAGTTTGAAAGGTACTTCTCTTATCTCTTTCTTGTCGAATAATGTTTTCTTCGCTACCTTGTTGTAACTTTTGTTGCTGTGTTTTACCAGAGGCTCTCGCCAAAGCCAATAAGCGCGCCGATGATCTTGCTCTCGATCTGGCCAAGAGCGAAAAATCTTATGAGAAAGCGGAGCTAGAATCTGCCTCAGTTGAGAGTCTTCGAAAGAGACTCCATGATGCTAAAAATGCTTTGAGTGAGCACACATCCCAACAGCTCACTCGTGAAGCTGGCATTGCCGCTCGCTTGGAGTCGCAAAATCGACGCTTTGTCAGTAAGCACTCATCACTCTCCTCTCATTCCCTTTAATTTTTGCGTATGCTCGTCAGTAATCTGGAATTTGCTTCAGCAGGGAAAACGAGCCAAGAATATCAACTTGAAAAGCCCGAAGATGATCGCCTCCTCGACACCCTTTCTCTCCTAGAAATTTATGGGGACGAAGTGCGCCAGAGCGTCTCTGATGCCAAGGCAGCATTTTCGCGGCTTTTCCCCTACTTCTTCCCGAAGACAGATGAGCCCAACACTTTTGTTGCGCTTGCTAAGCGCTTCATTCCGAAGGAGGATCTTGGGCTAGCTCTTCGGCAAGAAAACCTCAAGATTGGCGTTGAAGGCACCATTGCATTGGTTGCCGAGAGCCAACAGAGCGTTGACTGGGCAAAGGTTGGTGACGTGAAGAATATGGAGACGAAGAAGTGGCAGTAAATGATCAAGGCCGCCAAGCCAAGCTCGAAGAAAATTCTCTCCTTCCTCGGATACAAACCAACTCCTTCCCCTACTGCTTCAAAGCCGGAGGTCAAGTAGACCAACTTGTCTCTGATTGTCTTTTTTTTCTTTTGCTAGTGTCGCCGTAGTAGCTTTTGGCGACAGTTTATTATCGATTCTCTAGGGACCCTCTATTTTGTAACGCACGTGTAAATATCCAAAATGAATCAATGAAGTGCTATCTTGCCAATTTTATTGATGTCGATGTTTTCTTTCCAGTTGGTTTTTGACAATTATACCGCGGCTCCTCGTCTCTCGAATGCCATGCCCGCTTCTTCCTTCTCGAAGAAATCTTCCGCTGATAATGTCAACGAGGATTCTTCGAGTGCGGACCCAGGTCAAAATTTGAATGACCTACGGCAACATCTTCAAGCGATGAAGAAGCAAACACTTATAGGAATGGAGCAGTCGCGAAAGTCATCCGAGAAAGAGAAATAGGCACTCCAGCAAGCCCAGGAAGCCATAACTTTAAAAGAAGCTGCTGTCGCTGAAGCTACCCAAGCTACCTCTCGAGAAAATTTTATGCTTGAATTGATGACTGAAGCAAGCCTAGAAATGGCGGGTATACTTCTCAAGCTTAAACTTCCTTTGTTGTTTGCTTGTTTTCTGTCTCTAACTGGTGTGCTGTCGTCAAATAGGTCCCTTTTTGGACGCCGCTGCCGAAGATCAACGGGTTGACACAAGATCAAATTTCCTTGTTAATCTGGCATTGGACCATGGCTCCATTTTTTGGGCTACACCTGAGCGTACCCGACAAATCGTCAGGTTTCAAGATCGCGCGTGTCAAGTTCGTGAGTTCCTTGAGTTTTGTACCAAAACGTTGTCCATGGTCTACAAATCCATGTTCCCTCGAAATATTCAGCCTAAGACCCTTCCTGAGCTGATGACCAAGTTTAAGGACTCGCACCAAATCCATGGTTTTGTAAGAGCTCAACTAGTAGCTGGTGCCAGATTTGCCCTTATTATGCTTCAGATCTGCCACTCAAAACTGGATATGACCAAGGTGGTTGAAACTGTCCATACCATGCTGAGGCGACGGCGGAGGGGTGTCGATAAAATCGATGCGGTAGTTACACCAGTGGCTGAAGAAATAATTGATGACCTTCTTCGAATGGATGCCGACTTTTTTGCAGATGGCCATTATGCCGATTTTCTGGGTGCCTCTGCCGAAGAAGGCAGAATAAACATTGATGATCTGTTAGGTCGCGACTAAATCTACTTCTTCGGTAGATAGCTTATCTTGGCGAAAGAAACTGTAACTTGTTGTATATATGTTGTAAGACAAAGATGTATTTTTCTTTTCCCTAGCCCCCGAGTGTCTCGGTGGCTAGTGTTTTTATTTTTATTGTGTTTGCGAGGTATTTTAAACCAAGGCAAATAATTTTTATTGAGTGTATATTGTATTTGCGGGTACGAGCCCCCGAGCCTGTCGAAGAAAAAAGATGTATATCTCCAATATCTTTACTATATTGCAGCACCGCGAGTCCGCCTCATTAAAAACCTTCCAGCCCCACTCGGTGCCCTGAAAGGAAAAGAATGCGTCTGAAAACCCGCGGGCATTTCAGTACATTGTATGTTTACATATATATCTTGACTTAGGCGTAGAAACGCCTAAGTTGCGCCACGTTCCAGGGATTTGGCTCGGCAACCCCTGTCTTCTTGTCCTTTATCATGTATGCTCCTCCCTCGATCACTTCGGTGACGATGTAAGGGCCTAGCCATGGCGACTCCAGCTTTTCATGGCTGTCTTGCGTGAGCCGAAGAACTAAATTGCCAACCTGGAAAGATCTTGGCCGCAACCGTCGACTGTGATAATTTTTCATATCTTGCTGATATTTGGCGACTCTTGACAATACTTCGTCTCGGGCTTCGTCGAGTGCGTCCATATCATCTTCTAATGCCTTTCTTGAGGTTTCTTCATCAAATTCCGCCACTCTCGGAGAATTGTGTTCTATTTCTATCGGCAGCACCGCCTCAGCTCCATGAACTAGAAAAAACGGGGTTTCCTGTGTTGCTGTGTTGGGTGTTGTTCTTATGCTCCATAGCACGCTAGGTAACTCCTCTGGCCAAGTATGCCGAGCTTTTTCCAGTGGTCCTAACAGGCGCTTCTTGATACCGTTGCAGATGACGCCGTTTGCTTTCTCGACTTGACCATTGGTTTGCGGTGCGCAACCGATGCAAAATGTAGCTTGATAAATACTTCTGCACAATAAGCCTTGAATTCTTTTGACGTGAAATTTCTACCATTGTATGTGACGATGCTATGAGGAACTCAAAACCGGAAAACGATGCTCTTGATAAACTTGACCGCTGATGTTGCATCTGGCGAATTTATTGGTTTTGCTTCGACCCACTTGGTGAACTTGTCGACAGCTACAAGAATATACTCGTATCCTCCTGGCCACGCCTTGTGCAATTTGCCCACCATATCAAGACCCCACTGGGCAAAGGGCCACGACAAAGGTATTGGCATCAGTTCTGCTGCCGGAGAATGAGGTTTTGCGGCAAACCTTTGTCACGCGTCACAGGTACGCACTATGTCCTTTGCATCCTCAATGGCTGTTAGCCAATAAAACCCTGCTCTGAAAACTTTTGCCGCAATAACTCGACTGCTCATGATGTCCGCATACTCCCTCGTGCACATCTTTTAAAAGCACGCGACCTTCTTCAGCTGTGACGCACCGCTGCAAGACTCCCGATATACTTTTCTTATAAAGCTCGCCCTTAACCACAGTAAAAGCTTTGGACCATCGAATAATTCGCCTTGCTTCCACTGGATCTTCGGGTATTTGCTGCCTTGAGATATATGCAATATAAGCCTGCATCCATGCTGCTAGCGTGGGAGGCAGCTCCTTGTGACGGTAAAGCACACGTCCGTTGGGAACCCCAAGAGGAAGGTATGATGAGTACAACAACAAGTTTTCCCTCAGTAAGAAACCAAGGTTTATCGAACCAGTAGGAGATGAAGGCCACGTGAAGGTTGTTGGTGGAGGAGTGTAGTGCGGCGCAACACCAGTGATTCCGGCGCCAACGTGGAACCTGCACAACACAATCAAAATACTTTGCCCCAACTTAACAGTGAGGTTGTCAATCTCACCGGCTTGCTGTAAATAAAGGATTAAACGTATGGTGTGGAGAATGATGTTTGCTTGCAAAGAACAACAGAGAACAACAATTGCAGTAGGTTGTATTTCAGATGTAAAAGAATGGACCGGAGTCCACAGTTCACTAGTGGTGTCTCTCCAATAAGATAAATAGCATGTTGGGTGAACAAATTACAGTTGGGCAATTGAAAAATAGAGAAGCATATACATATCATGATGACTACTATGAGATTTACTTAGGGCATTACGACAAAGAACATAGACCGCCATCCATCATGCATCTATGCCTAAAAAGTCCACCTTCAGGTTAGCATCCGCACCCCTTCCAGTATTAAGTTGCAAACAACAGACAATTGCATTAAGTACTGTGTGTAATGTAAACTGAAAGAACATTTCCCGCCCTTTTGGGTTTTGTGTGTTTGATGTCAACACTAGGTATATATTTATGTGTGTTGATGTAGACAGGTACAAGTGTTCGGAATATATTTTTGATCGGCGAGATGGTCTGCCTGTTCTGTTGTTCTGAAGGGTTTTTACTTCTGGCGGAAGTTCCGGCCCCAGCAGGCGGAACTTCCGCCCTGGTATGTTCTGCAGTGGCCCTTCAGCGCAGTGTTGCTTGTTATTTTTGTTCCCTGGCCGGAAGTTCCGACGCTGTTGGCCGGAAGTTCCGGTCAGCGGAACTTCCGCCCAACTTCCGGGCAAGTTCCAGAATTCGGCATTTGTGGCTCAGTATAGTCCAATAAGGTTTTCTCGCAATTCCGGAACTTGGCCGGAACTTGGCCGGAACTTCCGGTCACCGGAAGTTCCGCCCTAGTTCCGCCCAAACTTTTGCTGAACTGGTTGTCTGACGAAGATTTTACCTGACGGAAGTTCTGGCCCTCCTGGCCGGTACTTCCGGTGCCAGCCGGAACTTCCGGCCACCCTAGCCGGAACTTCCGGTGTTAGTGGATTTCGCCCCAACGGTCAGATCTGAGAGCTCCAATCATATAAATAGCTCTCTTCTCCAAGGGGACAAGTTGCTCAATCATTGCAAGAAAAATCTGCCAAGCTTCACCACCATTAGAGCCACCTCAAGAACACAAGATTTGCAAGATATCCTTCCTCCCCCAACCAAAGCTCTTGATCTTTGGAGATTCGAAGGAGAAGACACCGATCTACATCCTCACCGAAGCGTTCTTCATTTCCCCCTCATTTGTTTGAGGGATCTCATGCTAGTGTTCCTATTTGGTTCCCTAGTTGATTTGTGTTGATGTGTTGTTGTTGATTGTTGTATTGTTACAGATTTGGGAGCCTCCAATTCAGTTGTGGATGTGTGCCCCAAGAACCTTGTAAAGGCTCGGTTTCCGCCTCGAGGAAATCCCTTAGTGGAAGTGGGCTAGGCCTTTGTGGCGTTGCTCATAGGAGATCTGAGTCAAGCATTCGTGGTTGTTGGTTTGGCTTTCGTAGCAACCACACTCCTCCAAACGTAGACGTACCTTCTTGCAAAGGAAGGGAACTACGGGAATAATCTCCGTGTCATCGCGTGCTCCACTCTCGGTTACCTCTATCCTATTCTATCTCTTATATTGTGTAGCTATATCTTTCCCCCACCCAAGATCTGTTCAAGCTTTCTCTCTCCCTGTGGTGGCTGCTCCTCCCTACCCCGGCGCTACATCGAACCTCCCTCCCGGCTGGGCTAACGCCGACCCTTGGGACGTGTAGTTTCTCTTTTCCCTTTTTGGTGCCTTGGTGCCAAAGGGGGAGAGTGAGAACCTTATTAGGTTGCTCTCCGTTGGGTATTTGCATGGGGGAGTCACAAGCTCGTGTTGGCTTTGCTCGTGTTGGCTTTGATTTTTATCTCTTGTGATTCTATTTATCTTGTGGTGTCGAACTATGTCCTAGTTTATTTGGCTTGTAAACTTTATCTATGTGTATGGTAAACTCCGTATGTGAGTCTTCCATGGTTATCTATGTGTGCATGATATTATTATCCATATGCCTATCACTATTGTATTGTGCATGCTCTTATTGCTAACCCATGGAAGATGGTTGCAAGATATAGGGGGGGCTTCTTATGTACCAATGCTCATATCTAGGGGGAGCTCCTCTACATCTTGCACATTGTTGGTTTACATGCTTCATTCCTTGCAAATACTTGTGTTGTCATCAAACACCAAAAAGGGGGAGATTGAAAGAACATTTCCCGCCCTTTTGGGTTTTGTGTGTTTGATGTCAACACTAGGTATATATTTATGTGTGTTGATGTAGACAGATACAAGTGTTCGGAATATATTTTTGATCGGCGAGATGGTCTGCTTTGTTCGTTGTTACGAAGGGTTTTTACTTCTGGCGGAAGTTCCGGCCCCAGCAGGCGGAACTTCCGCCCTGGTATGTTCTGCAGTGGCCCTTCAGCGCAGTGTTGCTTGCTGTTTTTATTCCCTGGCCGGAAGTTCCGACGCTGTTGGCCGGAAGTTCCGGTCAGCGGAACTTCCGCCCAACTTCCGGGCAAGTTCCGGAATTCGGCATTTGTGGCTCAGTATAGTCCAGTAAGGTTTTCTCGCAATTCCGGAACTTGGCCGGAACTTCCGGTCACCAGAAGTTCCGCCCTAGTTCCGCCCAAACTTTTGCTGAACTAGTTGTCTGACGAAGATTTTTCCTGGCGGAAGTTCCGGGCCTCCTGGCCGGTACTTCCGGTGCCAGCCGGAACTTCCGGCCACCCTGGCTGGAACTTCCGGTGTTAGTGGATTTCGCCCCAACGGTCAGATCTGAGAGCTCCAATCATATAAATAGCTCTCTTCTCCAAGGGGACAAGTTGCTCAATCATTGCAAGAAAAATCTGCCAAGCTTCACCACCATTAGAGCCACCTCAAGAACACAAGATTTGCAAGATCTCCTTCCTCCCCCAACCAAAGCTCTTGATCTTTGGAGATTCGAAGGAGAAGACACCGATCTACATCCTCACCGAAGCGTTCTTCATTTCCCCTCATTTGTTTGAGGGATCTCATGCTAGTGTTCCTATTTGGTTCCCTAGTTGATTTGTGTTGATGTGTTGTTGTTGATTGTTGTCTTGTTACAGATTTGGGAGCCTCCAATTCAGTTGTGGATGTGTGCCCCAAGAACCTTGTAAAGGCCCGGTTTCCGCCTCGAGGAAATTCCTTAGTGGAAGTGGGCTAGGACTTTGTGGCGTTGCTCACAGGAGATCTGAGTGAAGCCTTCGTGGCTGTTGGTTTGGCTTTCGTAGCAACCACACTCCTCCAAACGTAGACGTACCTTCTTGCAAAGGATGGGAACTACGGGAATCATCTCTGTTTTATCGCGTGCTCCACTCTCGGTTACCTCTATCCTATTCTATCTCTTATATTGTGTAGCTATATCTTGCTTAGTTGCTTATCTTGTCATATAGGTAAATTCACTTAGTTGCATATCTAGAGAATTTACCTTTGTGTCAAATCTAAAATGAAAAAGAGCTAAAAATTGGTTAGCACCTATTCACCCCCCCCCCCCTCTAGGTGCGGCATACGATCCTTTCATAAACAATACAAATATCCTTAGACAAAGCATTGATGTTTTATCCCTAGTGGCAACAGCACATTCACAACCTTAGGGGTTGCTGTCACTCCCCCAGATTCAATGGAGACATGAACCCACTATCGAGCATAAATACTCCCTCTTGGAGTCACAAGTATCAACTTGGCCAGAGCCTCTACTAGCAACGGAGAGAATGCAAGAATATAAATAACATATATGATAGATCAATAATCAACTTGACATAGTATTCCATATTCATCGGATCCCAACAAACACAACATGTAGCATTACAAATAGATGATCTTGATCATGATAGGCAGCTCACAAGATCTAAACATGATAGCACAAGAGGAGAAGACAACCATCTAGCTACTGCTATGGACCCGTAGTCCAAGGATGAACTACTCACGCATCAGTCCAGAGGCGGGCGTGGTGATGTAGAGCCCTCCGGTGATGATTCCCCTCTCCGGCAGGGTGCCGGAGGCGATCTTCTGAACCCCCCGAGAGGGGGTTGACGGTGGCGGCGTCTCTGGAACTTTTCTCGTATCGTGGCTCTCGGTGATAGGGTTTTCGCGATGGAAGGAATATATAGGCGAAGGGGCAGAGTCGGGGGACGCCCGAGGGGCCCACCCCATATGGCGGCGCGGCCAGGGGTGGGGCCGCGCCCCCCTATGGTGTGGCCGCCTCGCGTCCCTTCGTCGTCTCCTCTTCGGTGTTCTGTAAGGCTCCGTGGAAAATAAGATCGTGGGCTTTTGTTTCGTCCAATTCCGAGAATATCCGTAAACTAACTTTTCTGAAATCAAAAACTGCAGAAAACAGGAACTGGCACTACGGCATCTTGTCAATAGGTTAGTTTCGGAAAATGCATAAAAACATTATAAAGTATGATTAAAACATGTTGGTATTGTCATAAAACTAGCATGGAACATAAGAAATTATAGATACGTTGGAGACGTATCAAGCATCCCCAAGCTTAGTTCCTACTCGCCCTTGAGTAGGTAAACGATAAAAACAATAATTTCTGAAGTGACATGCTACCAACACAATCTTGATCAATACTATTGTAAAGCATATGAGATGAATGAAGTGATTCAAAGCAATGGTATATAGTTTTGCTAACAAAAAGATAATGACTAAACAACTGAATCATATAGCAAAAACTTTTCATGAATAGTACTTTCAAGACAAGCATTAAAAAGTCTTGCATAAGAGTTAACTCATAAAGCAATAGATTCAAAGTAAAAGGCATTGAAGCAACACAAAGGATGATTATGTTTCAGCAATTGCTTTCAACTTGTAACATGTATATCTCATGGATAATTGTCAACACAAAGTAATATAATAAGTGCAATAAGTAAACATGTAAGAATCAGTGCACACAGTTGACACAAGTGTTTGCTTCTAAGATAGAAAGAAGTAGGTAAACTGACTCAACATAAAGTAAAAGAAAGGCCCATGTGCTAGAGCTTTTTATTTTGAAAACATGGAAACAATTGTGTCAACGGTAGTAATAATTCATATGTGTTATGCATAAAACCTCCTATAAGTTGCAAGCCTCATGCATCGAATACCAATAGTGCCCGCACCTTGTCCTAATTAGCTCGGATTTCCATGGATTATCATTGCATTACATATGTTTCAACCAAGTGTCACAAAGGGGTACCTCTATGCCACCTGTACAAAGGTCCAAGGAGATAAATCGCATTTGATTTCTCGATTTTGATAGATCTCAACTTGAGGACATCCATACCGGGACAACATAGAAAACATATAATGGACTCCTCTTTTTAATGCTTTAAGCATTCAACAACAAATAATATTCTCATAAGAGATTCTGAGGATTAATGTCCAAGCTGAAACTTCCACCATGATACATGGCTTTGGTTGGCGGCCCAATGTTCTTCTCTAACAATATGCATACTCAAACCATTTAATCATGAGAAATATCCCTTACTTCAGACAAGACGAACATGCATAGCAACTCACATGATATTCAACAAAGGTGTGACAGGTTGATGGCGTCCCCAGAAACATGGTTACCGCTCAACAAGCAACTTATAAGAACTAAGATACATAAGCAACATATTCATTAGCACAATAGTTTTTTAGGCTACTTTCCCATGAGCTATGTATTGCAAAGACAAGGAATGAATTTTTAAAGGTAGCACGCAAGAAATTTACTTTGGAATGGCAGAAAAATACCACATATAGGTAGTTATGGTGGACACAAATGGCATAGGTTTTGGCTCAAGGTTTTTGGATGCACGAGAAGCATTTCCTCTCAGTACAAGGCTTTGGCTAGCAAGGTTGTTCGAATCAAACACAAGTAGGAACCGGTACAGCAAAAACTTACACAAGAACATATTGCAAGCATTATAAGACTCTACACTGTCTTCCTTGTTGTTCAAACACTTTTACCAGAAAATATCTAGACCTTAGAGAGATCAATCATGCAATCCAAATTTCAACAAGCTCTACGGTAGTTCTCCACTAATAGATTTAAACTACATGATGCAAGAGCTTAAACTTGATCTATGAGAGCTCAAAACAATTGCCAAGTATCAAATTATTCAAGATAATATGAAGCATTTTCTGTTTCCAACCTAATAACAATAAGTATAAGTGCTGCGGCTTTCAGCTTTCGCCATGAATATTAAATGAAAAAGCGGAGCGTGTCTCTCTCCAACACAAGGATTGCTAGGATCCGAATTTATTCAAACATAAACAAAAATAAAAGCAAACACACGCTCCAAGTAAAGCACATAAGATGTGACAGAATTAAAATATAGTTTCACTAGAGGTGACATGATAAGTTGTTGATGAAGAAGGGGATGCCTTGGGCATCCCCAAGCTTAGACGCTTGAGTCTTCTTGAAATATGCAGGTATGAACCACGGGGGCATCCCCAAGCTTAGACTTTTCACTCTTCTTGATCATATCATATCATCCTCCTCTCTTGATCCTTGAAAACTTCCTCCACACCAAACTCAAAACAATCTCATTAGAGGGTTAGTGCATAATCAAAAATTCACATGTTCAGTGATGCGCGTGAGACACACGTCCGTTGGGAACCCCAAGAGAAAGGTGTAATGCGTACAGCAGCAAGTTTTCCCTCAATAAGAAACCAAGGTTATCGAACCAGTAGGAGTCAAGGAGCACGTGAAGGTTGTTGGTGGCAGAGTGTAGTGCAGCGCAACACCAGGGATTCCGGCGCCAACGTGGAACCTGCACAACACAATCAAAGTACTTTGCCCCAACGTAACAGTGAGGTTGTCAACCTCACCGGCTTGCTGTAAACAAAGGATTAGATGTATAGTGTGGATGATGATGATTGTTTGCGAAGAACGAGTAAAGAACAATTGCGGTAGATTGTATTTCAGATGTAAAGAATTGGACCGGGGTCCACAGTTCACTAGTGGTGTCTCTCCCATAAGATAAACAGATGTTGGGTGAACAAATTACAGTTGGGCAATTGACAAATAAAGAAGGCATAACAATGCACATACATATATCATGATGAGTACTATGAGATTTAATCAGGGCATTACGACAAGGTACATAGACCGCTATCCAGCATGCATCTATGCCTAAAAAGTCCACTTTCAGGTTATCATCCAAACCCCCTCCAGTATTAAGTTGCAAACAACAGACAATTGCATTAAGTATGGTGCGTAATGTAATCAACACAAATATCTTTCGACAAAGCATCGATGTTTTATCACTAGTGGCAACAGCACATCCACAACCTTAGAACTTTACATCATCTGTCCCAGATTTAATGGAGGCATGAACCCACTATCGAGCATAAATACTCCCTCTTGGAGTCACAAGTATCAACTTGGCCAGAGCCTCTACTAGCAACGGAGAGCATGCAAGAACATAAATAACATATATGATAGATTGATAATCAACTTGACATAGTATTCAATATTCATCGGATCCCAACAAACACAACATGTAGGATTACAAATAGATGATCTTGATCATGATAGGCAGCTCACAAGATCTAACATGATAGCACAATGAGGAGAAGACAACCATCTAGCTACTGCTATGGACCCATAGTCCGGGGTGGACTACGACACATCGATCCGGAGGCGATCATGGCGATGAAGAGACCTCCGGGAGATGATTCCCCTCTCCCGGCAGGGTGCCGGAGGTGATCTCCTGAATCCCCCGAGATGGGATTGGCGGCGGCGGCGTCTCAGTAAGGTTTTCCGTATCGTGGCTCTCGGTACTAGGGGTTTCGCGACGAAGGCTTCAAGTAGGCGGAAGGGCAGGTCAGGAGGCGTCACGGGGGCCCCACACGCTAGGGCCACGCGGGCTCCCTCTAGGCCGCGCCGCCCTAGTGTGGCGGCGCCCCGTGGCCCCACTTCGTAACTCCTCAGGTCTTCTGGAAGCTTCGTGGAAAAATAGGCCCCTGGGCGTTGATTTCGTCCAATTCCGAGAATATTTCCTTACTAGGATTTACGAAACCAAAAACGACAGAAAACGACAAGCGGCTCTTGGGCATCTCGTCAATAGGTTAGTGCCGAGAAAATGCATAATAATGACATATAATGTGTATAAAACATGTGAGTATCATCATAAAAGTAGCATGGAACATAAGAAATTATAGATACGTTTGGGACGTATCAAGCATCCCCAAGCTTAGTTCCTACTCGCCCTCGAGTAGGTAAACGATAACAAAGATAATTTACGAAGTGACATGCTATCATAATCTTGATCAATACTATTGTAAAGCATATGAGATGAATGCAGTGATTCGAAGCAATGATGAAGATAATGAGTAAACAAATGAATCATATAGCAAAGACTTTTCATGAATAGTACTTTCAAGACAAGCATCAATAAGACTTGCATAAGAGTTACTCATAAAGCAATAAATTAAAAGTAAAGGCGTTGAAGCAACACAAAGGAAGATATAAGTTTCAGCGGTTGCTTTCAACTTCAACATATATATCTCATGGATAATTGTCAACACAAAGTAATATAACAAGTGCAATAGGTAAACATGTAAGAATCAATGCACACGGTTGATACAAGTGTTTACTTCAGGATAGAAAGAATAGGTAAGCTGACTCAACAATAAAGTAGAAGATAGGCCCTTCGCGAGAGGGAAGCATGGATTACTATATTTGTGCTAGAGCTTTTTATTTTGAAAACAAGAAACAATTTTGTCAACGGTAGTAATAAAGCATATGTGTTATGTATAAGATATCTTATAAGTTGCAAGCCTCATGCATAGTATACCAATAGTGCTCGCACCTTGTCCTAATTAGCTTGGATTATCATTGCATAGTATATGTTTCAACCAAGTGTCACAAAGAGGTACCTCTATGCCGCATGTACAAAGGTCTAAGGAGAAAAACTCGCATTGGATTTCTCGCTTTTGATTATTATCAACTTAGACATCCATACCGGGACAACATAGACAACAGATAATGGACTCCTCTTTAATGCATAAGCATTCAACAACAGTTAATATTCTCTTAAGAGATTGAGGATTAGTTGTCCAAACTGAAACTTCCACCATGAATCATGGCTTTAGTTAGCGGCCCAATGTTCTTCTCTAACAGTATGCATACTCAAACCATTTGATCATGAAAATCGCCCTTACTTCAGACAAGACGAACATGCATATCAACTCACATGATATTCAACAAAGGTAAAAGAGTTGATGGCGTCCCCAGAAACATGGTTACCGCTCAACAAGCAACTTATTAAGAAATAAGACACATAAGTACATACTCTTCACCACAATAGTTTTTAAAGCTACTTTCCCATGAGCTATATATTGCGAAGACAAAGAATAGAATTTTAAAGGTAGCACTCAAGTAATGTACTTTGGAATGGCAGAGAAATACCATGTGGTAGGTAGGTATGGTGGACACAAATGGCATAGTATTTGGCTCAAGGATTTGGATGCACGAGAAGAATTCCTCTCAATACAAGGCTAGGCTAGCAAGGTTGTTTGAAGCAAACTCAAGTGTAAAAGGTGCAGCAAAGCTCACATATGAACATATTGTAGGTATTATAAGACTTTATATTGTCTCCTTGTTGTTCAAACACCTTAACCGAGAAAATATCTAGACTCTAGAGATCAATCATGCAAACCAAATTTTAACAAGCTCTATGTAGTTATTCATTAATGGGTACAAGGTACATGATGCAAGAGCTTAAACATGATCTATATGAGCACAACAATTGCCAAGTATCACATTATTCAAGACATTATACCATTTACCACATGCGGCATTTTCCGTTTCCAACCATATAACAATGAATGAAATAGTCCAACTTTCGCAATGAACATTAAAGATAAAGCTAAGAACATATGTGTTCATACGAAACAGCGGAGCATGTCTCTCTCCCAAACAAAGAATGCTAGGATCCGATTTTATTCAAACAAAAACAAAAACAAGCA
This sequence comes from Lolium rigidum, assembly GCF_022539505.1. Taxonomy (NCBI): domain Eukaryota; kingdom Viridiplantae; phylum Streptophyta; class Magnoliopsida; order Poales; family Poaceae; genus Lolium; species Lolium rigidum. The sequence goes on along the minus strand of NC_061511.1, from coordinate 32,984,587 downwards.
GACGCTCCAAGTAAAGCACATAAGATGTGACGGAATAAAAATATAGTTTCACTAGAGGTGACCTGATAAGTTGTCGATGAAGAAGGGATGCCTTGGGCATCCCCAAGCTTAGACGCTTGGGTCTTCTTAAAATATGCTGGGATGAACCACGGGGGCATCCCCAAGCTTAGACTTTTCACTCTTCTTGATCATATTGTATCATCCTCCTCTCTTGACCCTTGAAAACTTCCTCCACACCAAACTCAAAACAAACTCATTAGAGGGTCAGTGCATAATTCATATATTCAGATGTGACATAATCATTCTTAATACTTCTGGACATTGCACAAAGCTACTGAAAGTTAATGGAGCAAAGAAATCCATCAAACATAGCAAAACGAGGCAATGCGAAATAAAAGGCGAGAATCTGTCAAAAACGAACGGTCCATAAAGACGAATTTTTTTGAGGCACCGAGACTTGCTCGAGATGAAAATGCCCAAATTTAATGAAAGTTGCGTACATATCGAGAGGATCACGCAACGTAAATTGGCAGATTTTTATAAATTTTCTACGACAGGGGCGGCTCAATTTCGTGACGACAAGAAATCTGTTCTGCGCGAGTAATCCAAATCTAGTATTGACTTTACTATCAAAGACTTTACTTGGCACAACAATGCAATAAAATAAAGATAAGGAGAGGTTGCTACGGTAGTAACAACTTCCAAGACTCAAATATAAAACAAAGTGCGAAGTAAAATAATGGGTTGTCTCCCATAAGCGCTTTTCTTTAACGCCTTTCAGCTAGGCGCAGAAAGTGTGAATCAAGTATTATCAAGAGACGAAGCATCAACATCATAATTTGTTCTAATAATAGAATCATAAGGTAACTTCATTCTCTTTCCAGGGAAGTGTTCCATACCTTTCTTGAGAGGAAATTGATATTTAATATTACCTTCCTTCATATCAATGGTAGCACCAACAGTTCGAAGAAAAGTTCTTCCCAATATAATGGGACAAGATGCATTGCATTCAATATCCAAGACAACAAAATCAACGGGGACAAGGTTATTGTTAACCATAATATGAACATTATCAATCCTCCCCAAGGGTTTCTTTATAGCATTATCAGCAAGATTAACATCCAAATAACAATTTTTCAATGGTGGCAAGTCAAGCATATCATAGATTTTCTTAGGCATAACAGAAATACTTGCACCAAGATCACATAAAGCATTACAATCAAAATCATTGACCCTCATCTTAATTATAGGCTCCTAACCATCTTCCAACTTCCTAGGAATAGAGGTTTCAAGTTTTAGTTTCTCTTCTCTAGCTTTTATGAGAGCATTTGTAATATGTTTTGTAAAGGCCAAATTTATAGCACTAGCATTGGGACTTTTAGCAAGTTTTTGTAAGAAATTTATAACTTCATAGATGTGACAATCATAAAAATCTAAACCATTATGACCTACAGCAATGGGATCATTGTCCCCAACATTTTGAAAAATTTCAGCAATTTTATCACAAGCAGTTTCAGGCAATTTTGCACGCTTTGCACTAGGAGTAGAAACATTGCCAACACCAATTATTTTACCATTGATAGTAGGAGGTGTAGCAACATGTGAAACATCATCATTACTAGTGGTGGTAATAGTCCAAACTTTAGCTATATTATTTTCTTTAGCTAGTTTTTCATTTTCTTCTCTTTCCCACCTAGCATGCAATTCAGCCATCAATCTAATATTCTCATTAATTCGAACTTGGATGGCATTTGCTGTAGTAACAATTTTATTATCATTATCCTTATTAGGCATAACTTTCAATTTTAAAAGATCAACATCAGAGGCAAGTCTATCAACCTTAGAAGCAAGAATATCAATTTTATCAAGCTTTTCTTCAACAGATTTGTTAAAAGCAGTTTGTGTACTAATAAATTCGTTAAGCATAGCTTCAAGACCAGGGGGTACATTCCTATTATTGTTGTAAGAATTCCCATAAGAATTACCATAACCATTACCATTAGCAGAAGGATATGGCCTATAGTTGTTACCAGAATTATTCCTATAAGCATTGTTGTTGAAAATTATTACTTTTAATGAAATTCACATCAACATGTTCTTCTTGGGCAACCAGTGAAGCTAAAGGAACATTATTAGGATCAACATTAGATCTACCATTCACAAGCATAGACATAATAGCATCAATCTTATTACTCAAGGAGGAGGTTTCTTCAACGAGAATTTACCTTCTTACCTTGTGGAGCTCTTTCCGTGTGCCATTCGGAGTAATTTATCATCATATCATCAAGAAGCTTTGTTGCCGCCCCCAAAGTGATGGACATAAAGGTACCTCCAGCAGCTGAATCCAATAGGTTCCGCGAAGAAAAATTCAGTCTGCATAAAAGGTTTGGATGATCATCCAAGTAGTTAGTCCATGGGTAGGGCAATTCTTCACCAAAGATTTCATTCTCTCCCATGCTTGAGCAACATGTTCATTATCTAATTTCTTAAAATTCATTATGCTACTTCTCAAAGATATAATTTTAGCGGGAGGATAATGTCTACCAATAAAAGCATCCTTACAACGGAAATATCCGTAAACTAACTTTTCTGAAATCAAAAACAACGGAAAACAGGAACTGGCACTGCGGCATCTTGTCAATAGGTTAGTTTCGGAAAATGCATAAAAACATTATAAAGTATGATTAAAACATGTTGGTATTGTCATAAAACTAGCATGGAACATAAGAAATTATAGATACGTTGGAGACGTATCAATCCACGGTACTTGTACTATCATTACCTCGTGCGGTTCTTCCTCATCTTTAGATGCACCTGCCTCGAGGGTTGTCGAAGCCCCCGAACCTTTCTCGACCTTTTCTTTTTTCTTTGGTTGTTTCCTTGCCTTAGTCGACCTTTCACTTATCTCTTCCCAAAATACTCCGGGTGGTATTGCTAGACACTGTGACCCGATATTTGCCAGAACGTCGTCTTCGTCATTACTGAGCCTGCTAACATGATTTACTTCACACCCGTCGAAAAGATTCTCGAGTTCATTGTATAACTCCTTGTATGCTATCATGCTATCATTGACTGCGTTGCATTGATTCATCACTTATTGAGCCACCAGCTGGGAGTCGCCGTATATTTTTAATCGGGTCGCACCACAAGCCTTCGCCATCTTCATCCCATGTATCAGGGCTTCATACTCTGCCTCATTGTTAGATGCGTTGGGAAACATCATCCGTAGTACATACTTTAACTTATCTCCTTGGGGTGAAACCAGTATCACGCCTGCTCCCGCTCCTTCTAACCTCTTGGACCCGTCGAAATTCATGATCCAGGTTCTCGATAAATCAGGAGGTCTCGTGTTTTGCAGCTCCATCCACTCTGCAACGAAGTCTGGTAAGATCTGCGACTTGATCGCTTTTCTTTTTTCATATGTGATGTCCCGAGGGGAAAGCTCTATTCCCCAAAGGGAGACACGACCCGTAGCTTCCGGCTTATTCAGTATACTTGATAATGGATCCTCGTTGACCACTATTATCGGATGTGCCGAAAAATAGTGTCGTAACTTTCTTGCTGTTGTAAATACTTCGTATGCTAGCTTCTGATAATGCGGGTACCTCTGTTTTGAAGGCGATAAAACTTCGCTAATGAAATATACCGGCCTTTGTACTCCATGAAGCTTCCCTTCTTCCTCTCGCTCAACCACGAGTGCCGTGCTGACCACCTGAGGTGTGGCCGCAATGTATAACAGGAGAGGTTCCTTTTCCTTGGGTGCCACCAACATTGGAGGTGTCGAGATTGTGCGCTTGAGATCCTTGAAAGCTCTGTCCGCTTCTTCGTTCCACTCGAACTTTTCTCCTTGCTTGATCAAGGCGTAAAATGACAACGCCCTTTCTCCTAGCCTGGCGACGAATCTGCTCAAAGCTGCGACTCGGCCAGTTAGCTGTTGTATCTCCTTTAACTTTGTTGGCTTCCGCATCGTCACGATAGCCTGAATTTTCTCCGGGTTAGCCTCGATCCCTCTTGCTGATACCAAGAACCCGAGAAGTTCTCCTGCCGGGACGCCGAAAGAGCACTTTGTCGGGTTTAGCTTGAGGCAGAATTTGTCGAGGTTATCGAAAGTTTCTCTGAGATTGTCGACCAATTTTGATCCTTCCTTTGTTGTTATGACGACATCGTCAATGTATACTTGGACGTTTTTGCCAATCTGCGTGGCCAAGCACTTCTGCATCATCCGCTGGTATGTTGCACCCGCGTTTTTTAACCCGAAAGGCATTGTTCTGTAGCAGAATACGCCATAGGGGGTAATGAAAGCTGTTTTGACTTCATCTTCTTCCTTTACTCGAATCTGGTTGTAACCAGAATATGCGTCCAAGAAGGAAAGACGTTCACAACCTGCCGTGGAGTCGATAATTTGATCGATCCTTCGGAGGGGAAAGTGATCCTTTGGACAATGTTCATTTAGACACGTGAAGTCAACGCACATGCAAAGGACCTCTGTGTTTTTCTTCGGGACCAGCACTGGGTTCGCTACCCAGGTGGCTTCTGTGTGTATCTCTTTAATGAACCCAGCTTCTCTGAGTCCATTGATTTCTGACAGCATAGCTTTGCGGTTTGGTTCCGAAAAACGCCGCAGAGGTTGTCTGATTGGTCTAGCCAATGGATCCAAATTTAGGGGGTGCTCGGCAAGTTCCCTGGGTACTCCTGGCATGTCAGCTGGACACCATGCGAAGATTTCCCAGCGCTCACGGAGGAACTCGACGAGCGTGCTTTCCTATGTGAGGTCCATGTTTGTGGCGATAGCTGTCGTCTTCTTGGGATCTGTCGGGTGTATCTGCACTTCCTTCGAGTTCTTGGTAGTATCAAAGGTTGGTTCCTTAAGCGGCCTCCCGACGTCTGGCAACACGTCGTAGTCTGTTGTCAGCTTTGACGCCATATACTCTGCTTGCATCCCGAAAGTTTCCGACAGGCGATGGAAATCCTTGTCGCACTTATCCGCTAGCGCAAAACTGCCTTTCACCGTAATTGGTCCCTTGGGTCCAGGGAGCCTCCACAACAGGTACGTGTAGTGGGGTACTGCCATGAATCTGGCATACGCGGGTCGTCCCAATAAAGCATGGTACTGAGATGGAAAATCCACGACTTCAAATTCCAGCCTCTCGATCTTGTAATTCTCTCGGGTTCCAAACTGAACGTCCAGATTGATCTTCCCTAATGGGTAACTTGGCTTGTCTGGTGTGATACCATGGAAACGTGTATCTGTTGGTTTTAAGTTCGCCAAGGATATATTCATCTTCTTCAATGTATCTGCGTACATAAGGTTTAGACTGATGCCGCCATCTATAAATACTCTCGACACGTCGAATCCTGCAATCACCGCTGGTAAGATTAAGGCTGATTGCCCTGGTCGAGGAACTTGCTGCGGGTGATCCGCTATGGTGAAGCCAATGTCCTGTCCCGACCAATTTAGATACTCTATTGTTGGTGGAGGCATCTTCTCTGCCATAAAAACTTGTCGCGAAATCACTTTCTGAGCTCTGTTGGATGGCCTGGCCTTCTGAATCATCGAGACCGCGCCGTTGGTGTCGATATATGGAGGCGGGTGTGGTGCTGCCGCTATTCTAAGCTGGTGCCGATTTTCGTCCGTAATTGCGGGAGGAGGCGGAAGGTGAACCTCGCTCCTTGGTCCCTGAGGGTATCTATTTGCTGCCTGTGCGTTGGCATGCCCTGCAAATCTGTTTAATGCCAATCTTTCTGCAAGTGTCCTGACTGCCTCTTTCCATTGTTGTCGAGGTAAAAGTGCATTTGGCATGGCCCGTTCATCATATCTTTGGGAGATATGTACGGCCTCTGGAACCTTGGACCATTATTTTGCCTATTTGGACGGGGACCATCTCGCTGCTCGCCGCTCTTTTGATAATCATCTCGATTGTTTCCTTCATTAGTTCCACGGAAGCCGGCCGATATTTGGCCAGGACCGTTGTGATCTGAATACTGGCGAGGAAAACGTCGTCTATTTTGAAAATTTCTGTTACGATCCTCCTCGGGCGACCTATGTCGCTTGTTGTTGACAGCATCCTCTCCATCTGCCCACCGATTTGCTATCTCCATGAGTGCTGCTATTGTCTTTGGATTAGTCCTTCCGAGGTTTTCGATGAAATCCTTCCTACGGATTCCCCCGACAAAAGCATCTATCGCTCTCTTGTTAGATACATTTTCTGCCGAGTTTTTGATAATATTCCACCTCTGAATGTACGCTCTCATCGACTCGTCATACTTTTGTCGACAGGCTCTCAACTCCTCTACGGACGCAGGTTTGTTGCACGTGGACAAGAAATTCTTTACAAACAGATCCTCGAAGGTTTCCCTGTAGGATAACGTTGCATAGAAAACAAAAATTTTCCTACCGCGAACACGAAATCCAAGCCAAGATGCAATCTAGAAGACGGTAGCAACGAGGGGATTATCGAGTCTCACCCTTGAAGAGATTCCAAAGCCTACAAGATGAGGCTCTTGTTGCTGCGGTAGACGTTCACTTGCCGCTTGCAAAAGCGCGTAGAAGATCTTGATCACGATCGGTTCCGGCGCCACGAACGGGCAGCACCTCCGTACTCGGTCACACGTTCGGTTGTTGATGAAGACGACGTCCACCTCCCGTTCCGGCGGGCAGCGGAAGTAGTAGCTCCTCTTGAATCCGACAGCACGACGGCGTGGTGTCGGTGGTGGTGGAGAAATCCGGCGGAGCTTCGCTAAGCGTGCGGGATGTGGTGGAGGAGAGAGGCCGCTAGGGTTTGGGAGAGGGGGGCGCCGGCCACTAAGGGGTGCGGCCACCTTGGTGGTTCTTGGGGTGGCCGGCCCCCTCCCCTTGGCCCCTCATTATATAGGTGGAACCCCAAGAGGTGGTGTCCAAGTCTTCGAATAAGACCCGAACCAAAAACCTTCCATAGGAGGGGGAAACCTAGCCAAGCTAGGACTCCCACCAAGGTGGGAGTTCCACCTCCCATGTGGGGGTGGCCGGCCCCCTAAGGGGAGTCCACTTGGGACTCCTCCCCCATTAGGGTTGGCCGGCCATGGAGGTGGAGTCCCATGTGGACTCCACCTTCCTTGGTGGTTTCTTCCGGACTTTTCTAGAACCTTCTAGAACCTTCCATAGAACCTTCCGCGACATTTTAATTCACATAAAATGACATCCTATATATGAATCTTATTCTCCGGACCATTCCGGAACTCCTCGTGATGTCCGGGATCTCATCCGGGACTCCGAACAAATATTCGAACTCCATTCCATATCCAAGTACTACCATTTCAACATCCAACTTTAAGTGTGTCACCCTACGGTTCGTGAACAATGCGGACATGGTTGAGTACTCACTCCGACCAATAACTAATAGCGGGATCTGGAGATCCATAATAGCTCCCACATATTCAACGATGACTTTAGTGATCGAATGAACCATTCACATACGATACCAATTCCCTTTGTCACGCGATATTTTACTTGTCCGAGGTTTGATCTTCGGTATCACTCTATACCTTGTTCAACCTCGTCTCTTGACAAGTACTCTTTACTCGTACCGTGGTATGTGGTCTCTTATGAACTCATTCATATGCTTGCAAGACATTAGACGACATTCCACCGAGAGGGCCCAGAGTATATCTATCCATCATCGGGATGGACAAATCCCACTGTTGATCCATATGCCTCAACTCATACTTTCCGGATACTTAATCCCACCTTTATAACCACCCATTTACGCGGTGGCGTTTGATGTAATCAAAGTACCTTTCCGGTATAAGTGATTTATATGATCTCATGGTCATAAGGACTAGGTAACTATGTATCGAAAGCTTATAGCAAATAACTTAATGACGAGATCTTATGCTACGCTTAATTGGGTGTGTCCATTATATCATTCATACAATGACATAACCTTGTTATTAATAACATCCAATGTTCATGATTATGAAACTAATCATCCATTAATCAACAAGCTAGTTTAAGAGGCATACTAGGGACTTCTTGTTTGTCTACATATCACACATGTACTAATGTTTCGGTTAATACAATTATAGCATGACATATAAACTTTTATCATAAACATAAAGATATAAATAATAACCACTTTATTATTGCCTCTAGGGCATATCTCCTTCAGTTTCCCACTTGCACTAGAGTCAATAATCTAGATTACATTGTAATATACCTAACACCCATGGCATTCTGGTGTTGGTCATGCTTTGCCCTAGGGAGAGCTTTAGTCAACGGATCTGCTACATTCAGATCAGTGTGTACTTTGCAAATCTTTACTTCTCCATCTTCGATGTACTCGCGAATAGAGTGGTAACGCAGCTTGATATGCTTCAGCCTCTTGTGTGACCTTGGTTCTTGTGCATTGGCGATGGCACCCATGTTGTCACACTAGATGACTAGTGGGTCCAATGCACTAGGAACCACACCGAGCTCTACAATGAACCTCTTCATCCATACCGCTTCTGATGAAGCCTGCGAAGCCGCTATGTACTCGATTACGTTGAAGACTTCGCCACCGTGCACTTGCTTCGAGCTTGCCCAGCTTACTTTGCAGCACCATTCAATATAAACACGTACCCGGATTGTGACTTAGAGTCATCAGGATCAGTGTTCCAACTTGCATCGGTGTAACTTGTTACAACGAGCTCTTGGTCAACTCCATAACAAAGAAACATATCCTTAGTTCTTTTCAAGTACTTCAGGATATTCTTGACCGCTGTCCGAGTGTTCCATTCCTGGATCACTTTGATATCTGCTAGTCAAACTAACAGCATGCGCTATATCCGGTCTTGTACATAGCATGGCATACATAATAGAGCCTACTGCCGAAGCATAGGGGATCTGACTCATCCTTTCTCTTTCTTCTGTCGTAGCCGGTCCTTGAGTCTTACTCAAGACCTTGCCTGGTAACATAGGTAAAAACCCTTTCTTACTTTCGTCCATTCTAAACTTCTTTAGAATCTTGTCCGAGTATGTACTCTGTGATAGCCCTATTAGGTGTCTTGATCTATCTCTATAAATCTTGATGCCTAATATATACGATGCTTCACCAAGGTCTTTCATTGAAAAACTGCTATTCAAATAACCTTTTACACTTGCTTAATAGTTCTATATCATTCCCAATCAATAATATGTCATCTACATATAATATCGGGAATGCTACGGAGCTCCCACTCACTTTCTTGTAAATACGGGCCTCTCCATGACACCGTATAAACCCGAAGTCTTTGATCACCTTATCAAAGCGTCGGTTCCAACTTCTTGATGCTTGCTTCGGTCCATAGATTGAACGCTGAAGTTTGCATACTTTGTCAGCATTTTTAGGATCGACAAAACCTTTGGGTTGTACCATATACAACTCTTCCTCAATGTCTCCATTAAGGAACGCTGTTTTGACATCCATCTGCCAAATCTCATAATCGAAAAATGCAGCTATTGCTCACAAAATCCTCACAAATTTTAGCTTCGCTACCGGTGAGAATGTCTCATCGTAGTCAACACCTTGAATTTGTCGGAAACCCTTTGCGACAAGTCGAGCTTTATAGACAGTAATATTACCATCAGCATCTGTTTTTCTCTTGAAGATCCATTTATTCTCGACAGCCTTTCGGCTATCGGGTAAGTCTACCAAAGTCCATACTTTGTTATCATACATGGATCCCATTTCGGATTTCATGGCTTCTTGCCATTTGTTGGAATCCGGGCTCATCATCGCTTCTTCATACGTCGCAGGGTCCTCATCATTGTTATCCACAATCATGACATTTAGACAAGGATTATACCAATCAGGAGTGGCACGTTCCCTTGTCGATCTGCGAGGTTCAGTAGTTTCCCCGTTCGAAGTTTCATGATCATTATCATTAGCTTCCTCTGTTGCCGGTGCAGGCGGTACAGGTACATTTTCCGGTACTGCGCTACTCTGATCAACGAGTATAGATTCATTAATCTCATCGAGTTCTACTTTTCTTCCAGTCACTTCTTTAGTGAGAAATTCTTTCTCAAGAAAGGTTCCGTTCTTAGCAACAAAGATCTTGCCTTCGGATCTCGTGATAGAAAGTGTACCCTATAGTTTCCTTAGGGTATCCTATGAAGACGCATTTCTCCGCTTTGGGTTCTAGCTTGTCCGGTTGTAAATTTTTTACATAGGCTTCGCAACCCCAAACTTTAAGGAACGACAGCTTAGGTTTCTTATTAAACCATAATTCATACGGTGTCGTTTCTACGGATTTTGATGATGCTCTATTTAAAGTGAATGCGGCTGTCTCTAATGCATAACTCCAAAATGATAACGGCAAATCAGTAAGAGACATCATAGAACGAACCATATCTAAGAGAGTTCGATTACGACGTTCGGACACACCGTTTCGTTGAGGTGTTCCCGGCGGTGTCAATTGTGAAAGTATTCCGCATTTCTTTAAATGCATGCCAAACTCATAACTCAGATATTCACCTCCGCGATCGGATCATAGAAATTTAATCTTCTTGTTACGTTGATTTTCTACCTCACTTTGGAATTCCTTAAACTTCTCGAAAGTTTCGGATTTATGTTTCATGAAATAGATATACCCATATCTACTCAGATCATCTGTGAAGGTTAGAACATAACGATAACCACCGCGCGATGCTACACTCATTGGTCCGCACACATCGGTATGTATGATTTCCAATAAGTCGGTAGCTCGCTCCATAATACCGAGAAAATGGAGTCTTAGTCATTTTTCCCATTAGACATGCTTCGCATCTATCAAGTGACTCAAAGTCAAGTGATTCAAGTAATCCATCGGTATGGAGTTTCTTCATGCGTTTCACTCCAATATGACCAAGACGACGAGTGCCACATATAAGTAGAATTATCATTCAATTTAATTCGCTTAGCATCAATGTTATGTATATGCGTATCACTACTATCGAGATCTAATAGAAATAAGCCATTCTTTTCTGGTGCTCGACCATAAAAGATATTATTCATAAAAATAGAACAACCATTATTCTCAGACTTGAATGAATAACCGTCTTGCATTAAACAAGATCCAGATATAATGTTCATGCTCAACGCAGGTACATAATAACAATTATTTAGGCTCAAAACTAATCCCGAAGGTAGATGTAGAGGAAGTGTGCCGATTGCGATCACATTGACCTTGGATCCGTTTCCAACGCGCATCGTCACTTCATCTTTCAGCGGTTGTCGTTTATTCTTTAGTTCCTATTTCGAGTTACAAATATGAGCAACCGAACCGAGTATCAAATACCCGAGGTATTAGAACGAGAACCGAGTGAAATGAACATCTATAACATGTATATCATATATACCTTCTTTCTTTTTCTTGACAAGGCCGCTCTTCGGATCAGCCGGATACTTGGAGCAATTACGCTTCCGGTGTCCCTTCTCCTTGCGGTAATAGCACTCGAGCATCGGGCTTAGGGCCATTCTTAGGTTTCATAGGAGGCGTGGCAGCTTTCTTGCCACCCTTCTTGAATTTTCCCTTAGACTTGCCTTGTTTCTTGAAACTAGTGGTCTTGTTGACCATCAACACTTGGTGCTCTTTCTTGATCTCAATCTCAGCAGCTTTTAGCATGCCAAAGAGTTCGGGTAACTCCTTGTTCATGTTCCGCATATTGTAGTTCATCACAAAGTTCTTGTAACTTGGTGGCGGTGATTGAAGGACACGATTAATCCCCGGTCTGTTAGGAATCACTATTCCCAAGTCACCGAGTTTCTTCGCATGCCCGGTCATGGCGAGCATGTGCTCACTAACGGAGCTGCCTTCTTCCATCATGCAGGCGAAGAAGTGTTTCGATGCTTCATAGCATTCCACGGCCGCATGAGTTTCAAATATAGCTTTCAGCTCATTGACCAACTCATGAGGATCGTGGTGCTCAAAACGTTTTTGAAGATCGGCTTCCAGACTACACAAGATGGCACACTGTACTTGAGAGTACCGAGTTTTCCGAGTCTCGTAAACAGCTTTTACTTCATCGGTTTCAGTTTCTGCAGGAGGGTCACCTAGCGGTGCATCAAGCACATATTGCAGATTTCCGCCGGAGAGGAAGATCCTCACATGACGGAACCGGTCGGTGAAGTTGCTACCGTTGCTCTTAAGCTTTTCTTTCTCTAGGAACTGGTTAAAATTGATTGGGGACGTCATCTCTACAACATATATTTGCAATAGTTTAGACTAAGTTTATGACAAATTGAGTTCAAAATTTAATTCAACATAATTAAAAATCTAGGTGAACTCCCACTCAAAACAATATCCCTCGCATTGTCTTAGTGATCACACGAACCAAATCTACGCACCTAAACCCGATCATCACGAGAAAAGGTGTGATTTCAATGGCGAACACTCAAAGTGTTCATCATATCAATCATATGATTCATGCTCTACCTTTCGGTATCATGTGTTCCGAGACCATGTACGTACATGCTAGGCTCGTCAAGGCCACCTTAGTATCCGCATGTGCAAAGCTGTCTTGCACCCGTTGTATGTACTTATTGAATCTATCACACCCGATCATCACGAGATGCTTCGAAACGACAAGACTTGGTAACGGTGCTACTAAGGATGAACACTTTATTATCTTGAGATTTAAGTGAGGGATCATCTTATAATGCTACCGTCGCGATCTAAGCAAAATAAGATGCATAAAAGGATTAACATCACATGCAGTTCATATGTGATATGATATGGCCCTTTTGTCTTTGCGCCTTTGATCTTCATCTCCAAAGCACGGATATGATCTCCATCATCTTCGGGCATGATCTCCATCATCGTCGGCGTAGCGTCAAGGTCAATGGCGCCGTCTCCATGATTGTCCTCCATGTAGCAACTATTACAACTACTTTGAAATACTACTCAACATGAAATTTAAAGACAACCATAAGGCTCCTGCCGGTTGCCACAATACAATAATGATCATCTCATACATATTCATCATCACATTATGGCCATATCACATCACCAAACCCTGCAAAAACAAGTTAGACGCTCTCTAATTTGGTTTGCATATTTTACGTGGTTTAGGGTTTTCGATATAGATCTAATCTACCTACGAACATGAACCACAACGGTGATACTAGTGTTGTCAATAGAAGAGTAAATTGAATCTTTACTATAGTAGGAGAGACGAGACACCCGCAAAGCCTCTTATGCAATACAAGTTGCATGTCGAACGAGGAACAAGTCTCATGAACGCGGTCATGTAAAGTTAGTCCGAGCCGCTTCATCCCACTATGCCATAAAGATGCAAAGTACTCAACTAAAGATAACAAGAGCATCAACGCCCACAAAACCATTGTGTTCTACTCGTGCAACCATCTATGCATAGACACGGCTCTGATACCATTGTAGGATAACGTTGCATAGAAAACAAAAAATTTCCTACCGCGAACACGAAATCCAAGCCAAGATGCAATCTAGAAGACGGTAGCAACGAGGGGATTATCGAGTCTCACCCTTGAAGAGATTCCAAAGCCTACAAGATGAGGCTCTTGTTGCTGCGGTAGACGTTCACTTGCCGCTTGCAAAAGCGCGTAGAAGATCTTGATCACGATCGGTTCGGCGCCACGAACGGGCGAGCACCTCCGTACTCGGTCACACGTTCGGTTGTTGATGAAGACGACGTCCACCTCCCGTTCCAGCGGGCAGAGGAAGTAGTAGCTCCTCTTGAATCCGACAGCACGACGGCGTGGTGTCGGTGGTGGTGGAGAAATCCGGCGGAGCTTCGCTAAGCGTGCGGGATGTGGTGGAGGAGAGAGGCCGCTAGGGTTTGGGGAGAGGGGGCGCCGGCCACTAAGGGGTGCGGCCACCTTGGTGGTTCTTGGGGTGGCCGGCCCCCTCCCCTTGGCCCCTCATTATATAGGTGGAACCCCAAGAGGTGGTGTCCAAGTCTTCGAATAAGACCCGAACCAAAAACCTTCCATAGGAGGGGGGAAACCTAGCCAAGCTAGGACTCCCACCAAGGTGGGAGTTCCACCTCCCATGTGGGGGGTGGCCGGTCCCCTAAGGGGGAGTCCACTTGGGACTCCTCCCCCATTAGGGTTGGCCGGCCATGGAGGTGGAGTCCCATGTGGACTCCACCTTCCTTGGTGGTTTCTTCCGGACTTTTCTAGAACCTTCTAGAACCTTCCATAGAACCTTCCGCGACATTTTAATTCACATAAAATGACATCCTATATATGAATCTTATTCTCCGGACCATTCCGGAACTCCTCGTGATGTCCGGGATCTCATCCGGGACTCCGAACAAATATTCGAACTCCATTCCATATCCAAGTACTACCATTTCAACATCCAACTTTAAGTGTGTCACCCTACGGTTCGTGAACAATGCGGACATGGTTGAGTACTCACTCCGACCAATAACTAATAGCGGGATCTGGAGATCCATAATAGCTCCCACATATTCAACGATGACTTTAGTGATCGAATGAACCATTCACATACGATACCAATTCCCTTTGTCACGCGATATTTTACTTGTCCGAGGTTTGATCTTCGGTATCACTCTATACCTTGTTCAACCTCGTCTCTTGACAAGTACTCTTTACTCGTACCGTGGTATGTGGTCTCTTATGAACTCATTCATATGCTTGCAAGACATTAGACGACATTCCACCGAGAGGGCCCGGAGTATATCTATCCGTCATCGGGATGGACAAATCCCACTTTGTTGATCCATATGCCTCAACTCATACTTTACTGGATACTTAATCCCACCTTTATAACCACCCATTTACGCGATGGCGTTTGATGTAATCAAAGTACCTTTCCGGTATAAGTGATTTATATGATCTCATGGTCATAAGGACTAGGTAACTATGTATCGAAAGCTTATAGCAAATAACTTAATGACGAGATCTTATGCTACGCTTAATTGGGTGTGTCCATTATATCATTCATACAATGACATAACCTTGTTATTAATAACATCCAATGTTCATGATTATGAAACTAATCATCCATTAATCAACAAGCTAGTTTAAGAGGCATACTAGGGACTTCTTGTTTGTCTACATATCACACATGTACTAATGTTTCGGTTAATACAATTATAGCATGACATATAAACTTTTATCATAAACATAAAGATATAAATAATAACCACTTTATTATTGCCTCTAGGGCATATCTCCTTCATTCCCAACTATCGATAGATCCAGGTGGTAACTTCTTGATCCATGATCGAGCTGCACCACTTAGATACACCTGGATGCTTTGCATAGCTGTCGCCTTAGTTCCACCCGTCAGCTTTACTGTCTCCAGGTAATCAACCAACCAATCCTTGGGATCTTGCAATCCGTCAAATTTCTTATAACTATCAGGCAACTTGAAATCTGACAGTACTTCCGTTTTACGGACTTGTCGAGTGAAACAGGGGAGTCCACACAGATCTTCGTCATCTACTTCAGGTGATTGCCGACGTTCTCTCCTCTCTTGTCGCGCCCTGTCAACCCATGTCTGCGCCACTGTGTCTCTAGCCGACGTTCTTGGGGGTGGTTGGACTGCCCCTGCAGGTCGTGGACTATTTTGCCTTGCGGCACCTTCGGGAGGTGTGCTTGTACTTTCCAACGCCGTCCCCATGACTCCGACTCCTGCCAAAGCCATGTTACACAATGCCTCTCTTGGATCTCCTGCAGGTGGCCTGTTCGCCAGTATAAAGGCATGTGTCGCCATATATCCTGCTACCGGGGTTTTTGGGATAATGTTCCCTCTTGTGTCGATCGACATGAAAGACATGTCGAGGTTCTGGATCAAGTTCTCCCTATCAGCCTCAGGTATATTTTGCAGCCGAGATCTTGCTCTGTTTCGAGCTGCTCTGTGACTATCTCCAGAAGTCCCTGATTGTCGGCTCAACTCCGCCCTTCGCCTACTTGACGCGGAAGCCGCGGCTTGCCTCCTGTCCAGCTCAATTTTTTGTTTTTCGAGCTCCCGCCTAGTACGGGCGAGTCTATATTGATATGCATGTAACTCTTCATCTGTCGTCGTTACAGTCATTGGCTCTGTGCCATCAATGGCCCTTCCGACTCTATCCCACACTGTTTGCGGAAATTGTACCATCTCTCATGTTTCAGGTCCAATATATTTGGTTCCCAAACCTCGCGCAAGATCCGCGGGGTCGACATACGGATTTTCCGCGTCATCGAATTTTTCTGATGTCTCCTCTTGCGGGCGACTTGTCTCTCCTATTGCATAGACTTGATGATACTTTGAACTTTGATCTTTGTCGGGATTGGTGACACCATCATATTGATCGGTGAAGACCTCTCCAACAATAGTGGATATGTCGATGAAGTTGAAGCTGTCGATGCTATCCGAATCGCTGCTTATATTTGAGTCCGCAGGCGACCCGACGGATATGTTGCTGAAGATTTTGACGATTTCTCCGCTTGAGGCGAACTTGGTGGTGATTGCCGACGAAACCTCCTCATCGCCAGACTCGAACGATAAGACTGATCCCGATGAATCGGAACCAGCTGCGCCCGATCTCGCCGAATCTGATCTTGCGAGACGATGAGATCCTTCCTTCCCGACGCGGAAGTGGAACTTTCCGAACGCCATGTCCATGGGCTCCTCCAGATACGCATATGCATCCATACGGGAGGGTGGGTGAGGAACAAAATCGACTAGATTGGTTTCGATCTGTTTACCTCGATCCATCGCGTTGCTTGCTACCGAAGATGTTGATGTCGAACGTGCCATCGAGATCAGAACCTTGTCGCCTCTAATCCCCACAGTCGGCGCCGATTGATAAGGGATTAACTTATCAATGCCTACGAGTTGTAGACTAGGGTTTAGTTGGAAGTAGAGGTGAAGTAGATCTTGAAGGTTTCAGCCTGAAAAGTACTCGACTGCTATGAAAATTGGGGTTGTGTGAAAACAATGAGTTGATTCTTTCTTTGTCCCTCGACTCCCCCTTATATAGGAGGCGGAGCCGAGGGTTTCGTGATGTACAAGTTACAGAGTCCGGGATGGTTTCTGAACCGTCCCGTAATAATTACAAGTTGATATTCCTAATACAATTCTATCTTTCCAAACTATGTAAAACTTCGGGTCGTGGGCCTCCAGTAAACCCCGGGTACCTTCTTCGGCAGGCCCATTGGGGATGCCTATGTCATTGGGGGTGTCGAGATTGTGCGTTTGAGATCTTCAAAAGCTCTATCTGTTGCCTCATTCAACTCGAACTTTTACCCTGCTTGATCAACGCGTAAAACGGTAATGCTTTTTCTCCCAACCTGGCGACGAATCTTCTCAAAGCTGCGACTCGGCCCGTTAGCTGTTGTATTTCCTTAAGCTTGGTTGGCTTTCTCATCGTTATGATGGCTTGAATTTTCTCCGGGTTGGCCTCGATTCCTCTTGCTGACACCAAGTATCCGAGGAGTTCTCCCGCAGGAACACCAAAGGAACATTTTGTCGGGTTTAGCTTGAGGCAGAATTTGTCGAGGTTGTCAAAGGTCTCCTTGAGATCATCGATCAGAGACGAACTATGCTTTGTTGTTATGACGACATCGTCAATCTACACTTGAACGTTTTTTCCAATCTGTGTGGCGAGGCACTTCTGCATCATCCGCTGGTTAGTGACTCCGCGTTTTCAACCCGAAGGGTATTGTTCTATAACAAAACACGCCGTAAGGGGTTATGAAAGCTGTTTTGACTTCATCTTCTTCTTTTAAGCGGATCTGGTTGTAACCAGAATACGCGTCCAAGAAAGAAAGACGTTCACAGCCTGCCGTGGAGTCGATAATTTGATCGATCCTCGGGAGGGGAAAGTGATCCTTTGGACAATGTTTATTGAGACACGTGAAGTCGACGCACATACGAAGGACATCAGTGTTTTTCTTCGGGACTAGTACTGGGTTGGCGACCCATGTGGCCTCAGAGTCGATTAATCTCAGATAGCATTGCTTTGCGGTTTGGCTCGGAGAAACGCCGCAAAGGTTGTCGGATAGGTCTGGCTCGTGGATCCAGATTAAGGGGGTGCTCGGCAAGTTCCCTGGGTACTCCTGGCATGTCAGCTGGACACCATACGAAGATTTCCCAGCGCTCACGGAAGAACTCGACGAGTGCGCTTTCCTATGCGCTATCCATGTTTGTTGTGATAGCTGTCGTCTTCTTGGGATCTGTCGGGTGGATCTGCACTTCCTTGGAGTTTTTGGCGGTGTCGAAAGTTTGCTCCTTAAGTGGCCTGCCTCCGTCAGGTAACACATCATAATCAGTTTTTGATTGGGACGATGCATACTCTGCTTGTATCCCGAAAGTTTCTGACATTCTGTGGAAGTCTTTGTCGCACTTATCTGCTAGAGCGAAACTTCCCTTTACCGTGATTGGGCCATTGGGTCCAGGGATTCTCCACAGTATGTATGTATAATGCGGCACTGCCATGAATCTGGCATAGGCGGGTCGTCCCAGTAAAGCATGATATTGTGACAGAAAATCTATCACTTCAAAGTCCAGCTTCTCCCTTCTGTAATTTTCTCGAGGTCCAAACTGAACGTCGAGATCAATCTTTCCTAGTGGATAGTTCAGCTTCTCCGGTGTAATCCCGTGGAAGCGTGTGTCTATTGGTTTCAAGTTGGACAGAGATATGTTCATCTTCCTCAATGTGTCTGCGAACATGAGGTTTAGGCTGCTTCCACCATCTATGAATACTCGCGAAACGTCGAATCCTGCAATCACAGCTGGCAGAATCATAGCTGATTGACCTGGCCGCGGAACTTGGGGCGGATGATCCGCTTGGGTGAACCCGATGTCCTGTCCCGACCAATTTAGATACTCGATCGTTGGTGGAGGCATCTTTTCTGCCATGAATACTTGTCGTGAAATCACCTTTTGGGCCCTGTTCGAGGGCCTGCCCTTCTGAATCATCGCTACTGATCCATTTGTATCAATGTAAGGACCATTATGTGGGTTCGCCGCTAGTTGCAGCTGATGTCAATTTTCATTGGTGATTGCGGGTGGAGGTGGAAGGTGAATCTCACTCCTTGGCCCCTGCGGGTGCCCATGTTTGCTGCTTGTGCATTGGCATTTCCTGCATATATGTGCAAAGCTTGGAAAGTTCGACAGTCCTTCTGAAGATGACCTGACTGTCTTTTACCGTCCTTGTCGAGATAAAAGTGCATCTGGCATGGTCCGTTCAGCATATCTTCGGGTGATATATTGTATGGCCTTTGGAATCTTGGCCTATTATTTTGCCTGTTGGAGCTTGGCGCATCCCTGTGATCATTGCGCTGCTTGCTACCTCTTTGGTACTCCTCCCGATTATTTTCTCCACTATTTCCTCGGAAGCCAGCCGCTACTTGGCCAGGACCATCGTAGTTTGAGTGCTGACGAGAAAATCGTCGCCTATTTTGATTGTTATTTCTATTGCGATCCTCCTCTGGTGACCTATGCCATTTATTATGCACGACATCTTCTCCATCTGCCCAGCGATTTGTTATGTCCATAAGCTCTACAATTGTTCTCGGGTTGGATCGACCCAAGTCCTCGATTAGGTCTTGCCTTTGGATCCCCCCGATAAATGCGTCGATTGCTCTTTCGTCGGATACGTTCTCCGCCAAATTTTTGATGATGTTCCAACGCTGGATGTATGTTCTCATTGGTTCACCATACTTCTGCTTGCAAGCCCTTAATTGCTCTATGGACGCGGGTTTTGGAACAGAAATTCTACACAAACAAGTCCTCGAAAGTTTCCTAGCTATCGATGGATCCTACTGGCAACTTTTTTATCCAAGATCTTGCGGCTCCACTAAGATGAACTTGGATGCTCTGCATGGCTGTTGCTCTCGTTCCACCCAACAGTTTCACAGTTTCTAGATAGTCGATTAACCAATCTTCGGGATCTTGCAGACCATCAAACTTTTTATAACCGTCTGGCAACTTGAAACAAGAAGGAACTTTCGTCCTGCGAACTCGTCGAGTACAGCAGGGGAGCCCACACATATCCTCTTCATTGACCTCCGGTGAATGTCGCCTGATCTATTTTCTCGTGCTCTATCCACTCGATCTTGCGCCTCTGTATTTCTCGCCACGTCCGCTCGTGGAGGATCTTGTGCCACCACGTTGGGTCTAGAGCTGTTTCGCCTTGGAGCACTTTCAGGTTGTGGTGTGCTTGGACTTGCGGATGCTGCTCCCATGACTCCAACTCCTGCCATGGTCATCTGATACAGTGCTTCTCTCGGGTCCCCTACCGGTGGCTTTGATGCTAGTATATAGGCTTGAGTCGCCATATACCCAGCTTCCAGTGTTTTGGGGATGATATTCCCTCTTGTATCAATCGACATAAATGACATGTCGAGGTTTTGGATCAATTGATCTCGCTCGTGCTCAGGTAAGTGCGTCAGGCGAGACCTTCCCCTTGCACGTGATGCTCTGTGGTTATCTCCCGAGGTTCCTGACTGTCGACTTAGCTCTGCTCTTCGTGCGCTCGACGCAGAGGTTGCGGCTTTTCTTTGTTCGAGTATAATCTTCTGTTTTTCAAGTTCTCGCCCAGCACGGGAGAGTTTATATTGGTATGCCTGTAGCTCTTCTGCCATGGCTGTGGTAGTCATCGGCTCCATTCCATTCATGGCTCTTGCTGCTCTGTCCCAAGCTTCTTGTGGAAGTTGCAGCCTTTGACGAGGATCGGTCCCGACATATTTGTTTCCCAATCCTCGCGTAAGATCAGCGGGATCGATGTATGGATTTCCCAGATCATCGAAAGCCTCTGAAGTTTCATCCGCTTGACGACTTGAATCTCCAATTGCGCAGACTTGATGATATATTGGAATTTCATCTTCCTCTACAGGGTCGGTGACACCGTCGTATAGATCGGCGAAGACCTCCTGAACATAAGTAGATCTGTCGATGAAGTCAAAGCTATCGACGCTCTCTGAGTCGCCGCTTATATTTGAGTCTGCAGACGATCCGAAGGACATGCTGCCGAAGATATCGGTGAGTTTTCCGCTTGAAGCGGACCTGGTGAAGCTTGACGGCGAGATCTCTCCGTCGCCTGAATCGAACGATGATGACGATCCCGAGAAGTTTGAATCGACCGCGAATGATCCCGAAGAATTCGGTATCGCAAGACGTTGTGATCCTTCTTTTTTGACGTGGAAGTGGAAGCTCCCGAACGTGATCTCCATGGGCTCCTCCAGATACGCTTATGCATCCACACGGGAGGGCGGGTGAAGAACAAAATCAACGAGACCAGTTTCGATCTGTTTACCTCCGTCCATCGCGTTGCTTGCCACCGAAGATGTTGATGATGTTGTCGAAGATGTTGACGATGCCATCGAGATCAGCTCCTTGTCGCCTCTAATTCCCACAGACGGCGCCAATTGACAAGGGATTAACTTGTTAATGCCTACAAGTTAAGGTGCTCGACTGCTAAAAACTAGGGTTATGATGACAATGAGATTGGTCCTTTCTTCGTCCCTCGACTCCCCCTTATATAGGAGGCGGAGCCGAGGGTTTTGTATTACACAAGTTACAAACTCCGGGAGACTCTTTGAGTTTGACCCGTAAAGTTACAAGTCTCTTTATTCCTAATCAATCTCTACTTGCCGTAGTCGACGCTTCAGTGGGCTCCTGGGCTTCATAAACTTCGGGTTATGGGCCTTCAGTAAACCCCGGGTACTATCTTCCACCGTACCCACTCTAACCTACCAGCAGGTGGAGGAGCTTTGCGCCTCGAACTACCCTTTCCCATCGGGCTACCGCGTCCCCACCGGCTGGAGCCTAAGCACTGGAGGCATGTCGTTCCCTCCCGTCCCTCAGGGTACTGCGCGCCGGGCGGCCATCACGAACCACTACTACCTTGACCTCACGCCAGAGCAGCGGATGAATCCCCGCTGGCATCCCGACAACCAGTAGACTTGGGACGCCTTCTTCATCAATTGGCGTTAGAGGACGCTCGCCATGTATGAGGAGGACGGTCTGCCTCCTAGGAACTTCCACGAGGCCGGCCGTCGGCTATGGTGGTGCGGCCGGACTCTACAGAGCGTCATGGACTACATCACGGCCGGCGATATCCCCCGCCTGCTCTACCCTCAGTACCAGTCGAGGTTCGAGCCACGAGCGCCGCCCGATGATAGCGACGACGACAGCGACGGCAGCGACGATGACGGTGGCAACTTAGAAGGCGATGACTAGCAGTACAACGATGGCGACTACGAACACTACGAGTACGCATATTATACGCCTAGGCAGGAGTATGACTAAATCACTCCAACATTCCAAGATGTACTCCTAGGCCTAGGCATGTCCTTCACATCATTGGTTGTAGTTCAAATTTCATGTATCATGAGTGGTATCTCGAATCAATCCAATCATTCGAAAATGGAAACCAAACACATCACAGATAATATAATTCACATGATCCATTCAACAAAGGTTGGTACAATAAATTATTACACATCATTTCTTCCCTTGTGTCCCTTGCTTACGATTGTGCCATATCCATGGAGCATCCTCATCATTTAACTTAATGCTTGGGTCAGTGTTCACTTTGAAGGGAGGAATTTCACCAAACATATTATAATCTTCTGACATGTCTGTGTTCTCCTCCACTCCCACGATGTTTCTTTTCCCTGAAAGAACAATGTGGCGCTTTGGATCATCGCATGATGTACTCGTTTTCTTATCTTTCCTTTTCCTCGGTTTGCTACTCATGTCCTTCACATAGAAAACCTGAGCGACATCTTTGGCTAGGACGAATGGTTCGTCAAGGTAACCAAGATTGTTGAAATTCACCATTGTCATTCCGTATTGCTCGTCCACCTTTACCCCACCTCTTGTTAGCTTGAACCATTTGCACTAGAACAAAGGGACCTTAAAGGAGGGTCCATACTCAAGTTCCCATATATCCTCTATGTAACCATAATATGTGATCTTTTGCCCATTCTCGGTTGCTGCATCAAAGCGGACACCACTGTTTTGGTTGGTGCTCTTTTTATCTTGGGCGATCGTGTAAAATGTATTCACATTTATCTCGTACCCTTGGAAAGTCGTTATAGTCGAAGATGGTGTCTTGGCCAACATGTACAACTGATCTCCAACATCATTGTCATTCATTAAATGTTTTCGCGACCAACCACTGAAAGTCTCCATGTGGGCCTTTGTAATCCAGGATTTAGGCTTCCCCGGGTTGTTCGAGCGTAAAATATTCTTGTGTTCCTCGAAGTACGGAGCCACCAAGCTGGAATTTTGCAGAACTCTGTGGTGTGCTTCAGTCATAAAATGGTCGTCCATACATATCGTACATTTCCTTCCGATCGTGCCTTTTCCACTTAGTCTCCCCTCGTGTCGCGATTGAGGAAGACCAATCGGCTTAAGGTCAGGAACATAGTCAACACAAAACTCAATTACCTCCTCATTTCCATAGCCCTTGGCGATGCTTCCTTCTGGCCTAGCACGGTTACGAAAATATTTCTTTAATACTCCCATGAACCTCTCAAAGGGGAACATATTGTGTAGAAATACATGATCGAGAATGGAAATCTCTTCGACTAGGTGAACCAGGAGGTGCGTCATAATATTGAAGAAGGATGGTGGGAACACCAACTCGAAACTGACAAGACATTGGACCACATCGTTCTGTAACCGTGGTAGATCTTCTGGATTGATTACCTTCTGAGAGATTGCATTGAGGAATGCACATAGCTTCACAATGCCTACTCGAACATTTTCCGGTAGGAGCCCCCTCAAAGAAATCGGAAGCAATTGCGTCATAATCACGTGGAAGTCGTGAGACTTCAGGTTTTGGAACTTTTTGTCCGCCATATTTATTATCCCCTTTATATTCGACGAGAAGCCAGACAGGACCTTCATACTGCTCAGGCATTCAAAAAAGATGACCTTCTCTTCTTTGGTAAGAGCGTAGCTGGCACGACCTTGAAACCATTCCGGATGCCGGTCATCTGGGTCTTTCAAAAGTTGCTGGTCCTGCCGTGCTTCCTTTGATTCATTTGTCTTCCCATACACGCCCAAGAAGCTTAGCAGATTCACGCAAATATTCTTCGTAACATGCATCGCATCGATTGGAGAGCGGAAATCTAGGACTTCCAATATTCTAGCTCCCAAAATATAGATTTCTTCTTCCACATGGGTGCGTGCCCGTCAACTCCCTGCGGAACTGATTGTCCGCCAGGACCCTTTCCAAAGATGACTTTCAAATCCTTGACCATATCAAATACATCAGCACCAGTACGTTCCGCGGGCTTCGGCCGGTGATCTGCCTTGCCGTTGAAATGCTTGCCTTTCTTTCTTAAGTTATGATGTCGGGGAAGAAATTGACAATGCCCCAGGTACACGTTCTTCTTACAATTACCCAAATATATACTTTCAGTCTCATGTAAGCAGTGCGTGCATGCATTGTATCCCTTATTTGTCTGCCCCGAAAGGTTACTAAGAGCAGGCCAATCATTGATGGTTACGAAAAGCAACGCTCGTAGGTCAAATTCCTCTTCTTTGTGCTCATCCCACACACGTACACCAGGTCTTCCCCACAACTGTAAAAGTTCATCAACTAATGGCGTTAGGTACACATCAATGTCGTTGCCGGGTTGCTTCGGACCTTGGATGAGCACTGTCATCATAATGAACTTCCGCTTCATGCACAACCAAATAGGAAGGTTGTAGATGCATAGAGTCACGGGCCAGGTGCTATGGCTGGAGCTCTGCTCGCCAAAAGGATTCATGCCATCTGTACTTGTTATCACCAGAATTTGACCGGATCAGAGGTGGGCCGCGATTGGAGATGGGCTTGAAGAGTTTATGTAGAGGAAGTACGTCGATCGGCCTTGTGCATTAAGTTTGGGCTAATTTGCCCATGTATCTGTATTATAGTAGATCTATCTTGATTAGGAAGTTAGAGTTTTACCCGTGCACGGTTAGGTGCACGCCTGAATTAGAAAGTCCCCCGGACTATAAATATGTATCTAGGGTTTATGGAATAAACAACAACCAACGTTCAACACAAATCAATCTCGGCGCATCGCCAACTCCTTCATCTTGAGGGTTTATTCCGGTAAGTGTCATGCTGCCTAGATCGCATCTTGCGATCTAGGCAGCACCAGCCTACCTCGTTGTTCATGCGTTGCTCGTACTGAAGCGTTTTTGGTGGCGAGCAACGTAGTTATCTTAGATGTGTTAGGGTTTGCATTGTTCTTCGTATCATATGTTGTTGTAGTGCAACCCTGATGCATCTAGCCGCCCTTACGCCTATCATGGGTGTAAGGGCGGCACCCCGCTTGATCTTTATTTAGTAGATCCGATCTGTTACGGTTGCTCCTTGTTCTTCAAGGATTTAGTTTAATATCTGCATAGTTTGGCCTTACAAACGGGTTGAAGGATCCGGTGGCGCGTAGGGTGTAGTTTGCTAGCCCTAGACGGGATGTTCCTAGGATCAACTTCATTGTTGGTTTTTTGGCCTTGTCTAGGGTCGGCTTACGATCACCGTGCGTGGCCGCTTGGCTCAACTACGAGTAGGATGTTCCGGTTATGTGGTGAAAACCCTAATCGTCGTAGATCCCATTAGCTTTATCTTGATCAAGCAGGACCACCATAGATTCGTACACCTTGTATGAATCATGGGTGGATCGGCTCCCTAAGCCGATTCACAGGACTACCTGAGAGCCGATCGAGGCTCGTATTTAATGTTTACGTGTATACCATGCAGGAAACCAAGAAACACGTCCATCACCTTCCTGACCAGGTATAGGTCAGGTGGCACGCCCTTGCGACAGCATCGGTGCGTGCGACCAGAAGGCTTTGCGGGCCGTCGCTCGGAGGGACCAGGGCCAGCCGCAGCCCTGGGTTGTTCCCGGCTCTACGGTGTTGCCCGTCGCTGCCCGCCGGTGGGTTTCTGACGCCAACACATTCTGGCACGCCCGGTGGGACCATCTTCTACATCAACTACATCGCCATCTACATCCGAGATGGCGGAAAGCACTCCGGTCAAGTACGAGGATCTGCCTGACGAGCTCAAGAAGAAACATGACGAGATCAAGGCAGTCCTCGAAGCCGACCTCATCGGCTCTTTCCACAGAACCCGCTCCAATGGCATCAGATGGAAGGGGTTCTCACCTGAAGGCGCGCTCGATGGAGTGGACCTGTCCTCCCCGTCAGAAGAACGCACCAGGTCGCTGCGTCAGGAGATCAACTTCATGGTGGCTCATTCGCTGCACCGCCACTCTGAGAGCCTGGTTAACACATTGGAGCGCGTCGCTCTACGCGTGATCCAGGAAATCATGAGCCGCCAGTATTCTCCATCAGGACCAGTTCTGGGGACGTACCAAGGAGAGATGCCACTCCAGTCCCGTCCACCGCTGCCGTTCGCGTTGGCAGCACCAGAAGTGCCGATTTCATCGGCATACGTCGTCTACAAGATTGGTGGTGACCCTAGTGACTACCAATTCTTACATGAGGCGCCCAAGGAGATCCCGCACGGATACGCGTGCGCATACGTGCCAGACTGCAGTAACTGGGCACTCTCAAACCAGGCTGCAACAGCAGGAACTTCTGGGATAGCAGGAGGACCGTCGGGAGCCGATCTTGAGAAGCAGACGTGGCTAGCCAAGCACGCCGCTCCGACAAACCTCCAGAGCTCGACTCCGGCAGTCGGCTCAGATCTAGAGAAGCAGGGGTGGCTGGCAAAGTATGCCACTCCAACGAACCTTCAGAGCTCAACTCCTGCAGTTGGCTCAGAGCTGGAAAAGCAAGCATGGCTGGCTAAGTATGCTACCCCGGCGAACCTTCGCAGTTCGACGCCTGCAGCCATCACCGCGGATCAAATCTGTACGATCCTGAAAGACCAGTTCGGCATGATGCCGAAAAGAAGGGCAATCGGCTATTCCAAGCCGTACCCCAACGAGTACGAGTTGATCCCGTTACCACCCAAATATCGGCTCCCTGATTTCACAAAATTCAGCGGATCAGATGGTTCCAGCTCCATCGAACATGTGAGCCGATATTTGGCACAGGCCGGGCACGATCTCGAGCATCGGACGAGCTACGCGTGAGGTTCTTCGCACAGTCCCTCACGGGATCGGCTTCGGGTGGTACACATCGTTGCCACCGAACTCAATCCGGACTTGGAAGCGGTTGGAAGAGCGGTTCCACGAGCGGTATCACTCGGAAGCTTCCGAGGCCGGCATTGCCGATCTAGCACAAGTACGACGAAGCGCGGGGAAACGAGTGTCGAATACATCCGGCGCTTCAGGACCGTGAGGAACCGATGCTATTCGGTTCACGTAAGTGAAAAAGAAGCAGTCGAGTTGGCGGTGGTGGGTCTCTCATCATCGATCAAGGACGTGGCCTCCCAAGCAGACTACCCTTCACTGGCGCACATGGTGCAGAAGCTATCAGCATATGAACAACGCCACCCGGATGTCTACCAGGACAAATTCAAGCGAGCGGTAGTCCTGGTTGATGCAGACGACGATGAAGGCGCTGCGGGAGAGCAGGAGGTAGCAGTGGCTGAATGGACTCGGGGGGCAAGCCCCGTGTCCTGTAAGTGGGTTAAGCCACAAGGTCCTCCAAAAGGGTTCGACTTCGACGTGACCAAAGCTGAGCAGATTTTCGACCTATTGCTCGCGGAGAAGCAGCTAAAGGTACCCGAAGGCCACAAGATTCCCACGGTGCAAGAGCTGAACGGGAAGCCATACTGCAAGTGGCATAACACGTTCACCCACGCCACCAACGACTGCAGGGTGTGGCGTCAGCAGATCCAAATGGCGATAGAAAAAAGGCGGCTAATTTTCAGCCAGTACGCCATGAAGGTCGACACGCACCCCTTCCCCACCGTTAACATGGTGGAGTGCACTTACCCTGAGAAGTGCAGGCCAGGTTTCCCATACAACATCAACATGGTGGAACTTGGACAACCCTCTGGCAAGGACAGAGATGAGGGCAGCTGCTCTCATGACACAGATGAAGAGGAAGCCGCTCCACGCGATCGGCTCCGTCATGACGGCAAGCGCTACGTCACAGAGGGAGAAGTGAAGAACATCAGATATCAGCGACCTCTCTCTGATCACCTCCTCAACAAGTACGTGAGTCAGTATGACCAACGCCGACGATCCGGTGATGAAGACAAAAGAGATCGTTTGGCTAGGGAAGCCAGAAGACATCGTCGGCATGATCGCGATGAGGAGGAGCACGAGCGCCGTGCCAAAGGAAAAGCAAGGGAGCAAGGCGACGAAGACAAGCATTGGGACTGCCCCTTCTTCAGACACTGCTGGGATTCAGGAATGAGCCGATTGCCCACAATCGGCAATTGCCCAGAATGCAACCAGAAGAAGAAGGAGGCAGCCAACGTGTCCATGTTCAAGCGCCTAGGGCCTCTCCCGCCTCGAAGCAAACGCGCTGAGTCCCCTCGGTTGGAAGATCTTGAGGATTTGGAAGACGAGGGAGAAGAAGAAGAAGACAGGTACCACCGTCCAAGGTGGTGCCCTGATGGGCTCAGCCGTTCCCAAAAGCGCAGGGTTTAGCGATTGCGCGGCTTGGAGGAAGCCGAAAGGTTATACTTGCATACGCTAAGGAAGGCGCGACCTGATCTGGCTGCGAAAGTTCAGCGAACCCTGGACGAAGAAGGTCGGCCACAAAGGAAAGTATGGCGACCTAGACAAAGGAGAGCCGATGATGAGACATCGGCTGGCACAAACATGGTGTTCATCCTTCCAGCGGAGTTTAGTGCTCCAGGATTAGACGAAGCACCTGTGGCACAACTTGACTGCGGCCCACGGCCGGTTATCTTTGAGAAGCCACGAGAGAAAAGCTACAGGCATCTGAAGGCCCTATACTTGCGAGGTTACATCAATGGGCAGCCTGTCAGCAAGATGTTGGTGGACACCGGAGCGGCAGTTAACATCATGCCATACTCCATGCTACGTCGATTGGGACGCTCCAGCTCGGATCTGATCAAGACCAATGTGACACCGAGTGATTTCAACGGCCAAGCATCCGACGCACAAGGTGTTCCGAATGTGGATCTGACCGTAGGAAGGAAAACTGTCCCTACGACGTTCTTTATTGTCGACAGCAGGAGCTCCTATGCTGTCCTACTAGGGAGAGATTGGATCCACGCCAACTGTTGCATTCCGTCCACGATGCACCAGTGTCTGATACAGTGGGATGGGGATGACGTAGAAGTCGTCCACGCAGATGATTCAGCCGAGATTTCAACGGCTGGCATGAACGTTTGGGAGACATCAGGCCAAGAGCCACTCTCAGGCATCAATTTGAACGACTGCGAGCGCATCGATGTGACAAAGAACGGGGTTAGGTTGGTTTTATCCACCGGCCTGACCGTGTAACAAGAGCACCATAGATAAACAAATGTGGCGATGCCGATCCAAGTAATCGGCCCCAAGGATGTATGGAGGGACATTGCAAAAACTTCATTGAGCAAGCAACATGGAGGCCGATTCCAGCAATCGGCCGAAATTATCCTCACCATCCATTCTGCCTGGGATTCAACGTCGATCTAATGGGCAAAGGGTTTACGTCAGCCGATGAGCTGGAAGAGGCTAACTCTTCTCGAGCCGACGTTCACATATAATGCCTTGGCTAACCACAAAGCCGATTTCAGCAATTACCTGGCAGAATCGGCTCGGGGGGCACCTAATCGGATGACCATGTGTGATACATGTGCAGTGAAATATCGGGGGCCGATAGAAAATCGGCCTGTAAAAAAAATTTCGCGCAGTTTCTCGCAAGGTACAGCCGATGCGCGGGCATCGCCTTTAGAACTGAGGGACAAAGCCGATGCATGGCCGTCGGCTTTAGCACGTGCAAAACACAAGGATCTCCAGCTCCGTGTCAGAGGGTTCTACTTCTGAGCCGTTGTATGATCACCTGCAATATCGACTTTCAATGGAGGAAGGGTGATCGGCTCTGGCTGGCTCTGCATGATAGTTCTCTCAGGCATGATCTAGCCCAGGTCCATTTGTCTGAATGACATGCCCTCGTCTCTATTTCGCCTTGACTGAGACTCGGGGGGCAGCTGGCCTGGTGGGTGCTCTGTTTTTGAAAGGCGATGGGATGGCCATCGGCTGGTCCTGTGCCGTGATTTTCGTCAAGGATGTGATCCGGCGGAACTCAAACTTATTAATCGAAAGGAGGAAACCGACGCGTTGCCGTCGGCTCATCGAGACTCGGCTCAAAAGAAATCGGCGAATCAAATTGGGGAAACTTCTTCATTAATAAACAGGATTTCTTACAAGGAAAGAGCTGATTGCTCAAAGAAGGAAGAACAAAAGAAGGGTCTATTGACCAATCTACTACTGCTGGACCTACACTAGTAGATCCTAATCTACGGGCCATCGCTGCCCTCGTCGTCATCCTCGGAGCTCTCATCGGCACTACTGCCGATGGGCCCCTCGTCGCTGCTCCCGTAGCCCTCTACGGGAGCTTCATCCTCCTCTTCATCGTCGCTGCTGTCGTCGTCCCACCACATGCGGAGGCGCTTCGCCGGCGGGTAGCCTTCGAGGGAGTCTTCGTCGTCGTCGTCGTCTTCCTCTTCCTCTTCTTCAGAGGAGGGACAGCCGTCCCAGGGGAACTGGTCATCCTCGCTTTCCGATTCCAGTTCCCCGTCGGCGAGGAACTGGAGATCTTCATCCCCGCTGGTCAGAGACTGGTCATCTTCGGACCAGATGGAGGAGGCGTGGTCTTCCTGGTCCCATTCTTCTGGAGCGCGAATATCCGGCGGCGTCTCGCGGGAGGAGGAAGACCCATAGGAGAAATCGGAAGAGGAGGAGGAGTAAGAAGACATGATGGCGCAAGAGGGTTTTTTGGGTGCTGATGAGAAGAGGATGAAGAAGCAAACTGTTTAGAACGGTTAAATAAAGGGGATATGAGGGAAATTCAATGCCACAGCAGTTTCCGAGGAAGGTGTGCCCCACAGAAAAATTTCGCAGGCTACGCGGAGAAGTGGAAGAGGCAAGGCATCATAATAAAGGATACTGCGGCAGTTCTGCTCTGCCATGACATGACCCGACAAAGGAAAAGCGTGATGATTTTGGAAATGTCATTTCCAAAACCAGGGGGGCATGTGTTATCACCAGAATTTGACCGGATCAGAGGTGGGCCGCGATTGGAGATGGGCTTGAAGAGTTTATGTAGAGGAAGTACGTCGATCGGCCTTGTGCATTAAGTTTGGGCTAATTTGCCCATGTATCTGTATTATAGTAGATCTATCTTGATTAGGAAGTTAGAGTTTTACCCGTGCACAGTTAGGTGCACGCCTGAATTAGAAAGTCCCCGGGACTATAAATATGTATCTAGGGTTTATGGAATAAACAACAACCAACGTTCAACACAAATCAATCTCGGCGCATCGCCAACTCCTTCATCTTGAGGGTTTATTCCGGTAAGTGTCATGCTGCCTAGATCGCATCTTGCGATCTAGGCAGCACTCACCTACCTCGTTGTTCATGCGTTGCTCGTACTTGAAGCGTTTTTGGTGGCGAGCAACGTAGTTATCTTAGATGTGTTAGGGTTTGCATTGTTCTTCGTATCATATGCTGTTGTAGTGCAACCCTGATGCATCTAGCCGCCCTTACGCCTATCATGGGTGTAAGGGCGGCACCCCGCTTGATCTTTATTTAGTAGATCAGATCTGTTACGGTTGCTCCTTGTTCTTCAAGGATTTAGTTTAATATCTGCATAGTTTGGCCTTACAAACGGGTTGAAGGATCCGGTGGCGCGTAGGGTGTAGTTTGCTAGCCCTAGATGGGATGTTCCTAGGATCAACTTCATTGTTGGTTTTTTAGCCTTGTCTAGGGTCGGCTTACGATCACCGTGCGTGGCCGCTTGGCTCAACTACGAGTAGGATGTTCCGGTTATGTGGTGAAAACCCTAATCGTCGTAGATCCCATTAGCTTTATCTTGATCAAGCAGGACCACCATAGATTCGTACACCTTGTATGAATCATGGGTGGATCGGCTCCCTAAGCCGATTCACAGGACTACCTGAGAGCCGATCGAGGCTCGTATTTAATGTTTACGTGTATACCATGCAGGAAACCAAGAAACACGTTCATCACCTTCCTGACCAGGTATAGGTCAGGTGGCACGCCCTTGCGACAGCATCGGTGCGTGCGACCAGAAGGCTTTGCGGGCCGTCGCTCAGAGGGACCAGGGCCAGCCGCAGCCCTGGGTTGTTCCCGGCTCTACGGTGTTGCCCGTCGCTGCCCACCGGTGGGTTTCTGACGTCAACAGTACTTAGACCAAATCTTATGTTCCTTGAGTCAGCTGCAAAATCTTTGAACTCTCTGTCAATCTTTCTCCATTGCATTCCATCAGCGGGGTGTCTCAACTCCCCGTACGACTTATGGTCCTCTTTGTACCATCGCAACAACTTGGCATGATCTTTGTTCATGAACAGACGTTTCAACTGTGGTATTATAGGAGCATACCACATCACCTTGGCGGGAACCCTCTTCCTGGGTTTCTCGCCCTCAACATCGTCACCATGGTCATCTCCTCTGATCTTATAACGCAATGCAGCGCATACCGGGCATTCATTCAAATCCTCGTATTCACCGCGGTAGAGGATGCAGTCGTTAATGCATGCATGTATCTTCTGAACCTCTAAACCTAGAGGGCAGACAACCTTCTTGGCTTCGTACGTACTGGCGGGCAACTCATTATTCTTTGGAAACATATTCTTCAATATTTTCAGCAACTTTTCAAATCCTGAGTCAGCTAAACCTTCCCGTGCCTTCCATTTCAGCAAATCCAGTGTGCAGCCCAGCTTTTTCAGACCATTATCGCATCCTGGGTACAACGACTTTGTGTGATCCTCTAACATGCGATCCAAATTCTCCCTCTCCTTTTCAGTTTCGCAGCGTCTCCGTGCATTAGCAATGGTCCGACCAAGATCATCAGCGGGCTCATCACGTGCATCTTCTTCACCTTCCCCTTCACCTTCCCCTTCTGCTTCCCCTCCTTCAGCATCCTCCATGAAAGTATCACCGAAATGATCATGATAGTTGTCATCGATATCATCCCCTTCTTCATCTGCTTCCATTCTAACCCCTCTTTCTCCATGCTTGGTCCAACAATTATAGCTTGGCATGAAACCGTGCCGAAGCAGGTGCACGTGAACGACTCTTGAGGAAGAGTGACCCTTCCGATTCTTACAGTCAGCACATGGACATATAACAAAACCCCTCTGCTTGTTTGCATTAGCCACTACGAGGAAATCATTCAAACCCGTAATGAACTCGTCCGAGAGTCGGTTACCGTACATCCATTGCCAATTCATCTGCATTATTTGTTGGAGATATGCCCAAGAGGCAATAATAAAAGTGGTTATTATATGTCTTTATGTTTATGATGAATGTTTATATACCATGCTATAATTGTATTAACCGAAACATTGATACATGTGTGATATGTAAACAACAAAGAGTCCCTAGTATGCCTCTTATCTAGCTTGTTGATTAATGGATGATTAGTTTCATAATCATGAACATTGGATGTTATTAATAACAAGGTTATATCATTATATGAA
The DNA here is from genome assembly GCF_022539505.1 of Lolium rigidum. Classification (NCBI taxonomy): domain Eukaryota; kingdom Viridiplantae; phylum Streptophyta; class Magnoliopsida; order Poales; family Poaceae; genus Lolium; species Lolium rigidum. The sequence goes on along the minus strand of NC_061511.1, from coordinate 32,951,073 downwards.
TGATGTAATGGACACACCCAATTAAGCGTAGCATTAGATCTCGTCATTGTGTTATTTGCTATAAGCTTTCGATACATAGTTACCTAGTCCTTATGACCATGAGATCATGTAAATCACTTATACCGGAAAGGTACTTTGATTACATCAAACGCCACTCTGCGTAAATGGGTGGTTATAAAGGTGGGATTAAGTATCCGGAAAGTATGAGTTGAGGCATATGGATCAACAGTGGGATTTGTCCATCCCGATGACGGATAGATATACTCTGGGCCCTCTCGGTGGAATGTCGTCTAATGTCTTTGTTATCACCAGATTTTGGCTAAATCAGGAGGTGGGCCGCGATCAAGATGGGCTTGAGAGATTACACATGAAAGATCTATGAAGCGGCCTTGCACGGAGAATTTTGGCTAAGTTGCCCGTGTATCTTTAATAATGGTAGATTGTATCTAGATTAAAAGTTAGAGTTTATCTCGTGCACGGTTTAGTGCACGCCCACATTAGAAAGTCCAGCTGGACTATAAATATGTACCTAGGGTTTATGGAATAAACAACAACTCACGTTCAACCCCAAACAAACCAATCTCGGCGCATCGCCAACTCCTTCGTCTCGAGGGTTTCTATCAGGTAAGCGACATGCTGCCTAGATCGCATCTTGCGATCTAGGCAGCACAAGCCCACGTTGTTCATGCGTTGCTCGTACTGAAGCGCTTTTGATGGCGAGCAACGTAGTTATCATTAGATGTGTTAGGGTTAGCATTGTTCTTCGTTTAAGCATGCTTACGTAGTGCAACCCTTGCATATCTAGCCGCCCTCACGCCTATCTCAGGTGTGGGGGCGGCACCCCGCTTGATCATTATTTAGTAGATCTGATCCGTTACGATTGCTCCTGGTTCTCCAAGGATTAGTTTAATATCTGCAATAGTTAGGCCTTACAAAGGGGGGGGAGGATCCAGTGGCACGTAGGGTGGCGTTCGCAAGTCCTAAACAGGATGTTCCGAGGATCAGCTTCATGTTGGTTTTTAGGCCTTGTTTAGGATCGGCTTACGAGCACCGTGCGTGGCCGCGAGGCCCAACCTGGAGTAGGATGATCCGATTATGCGGTGAAAACCCTAAATCATCGTAGATCTCATTAGCTTTGTCTTGATCAAGCAGGATCACCAAGTATTCGTGCACCCCGTACGAATCATGGGTGGATCGGCTCTTTGAGCCGATTCACAGGATAACCTGAGAGCCGATCGAGGCTCGTATTTAACGTTTACATGTATGCCCTGCAGGAAACTAAGCGAGGCATCCCCATCACCTTCCCGGCCGGGTATAGGTCAGGTGGCACGCCCTTGCACTTCGCATCGCCGCGTGTGACCAGAAGAGCATTGCGGACCGTCGCTCGGAGGGGTCTCAGCCAGCCGCAGCTCTAGGCTCTTCCCGGCTCTACGGTGTTGACAAGGCCGCTGCCCGCCGGTGGGTTTTGGCAGTCAACACATTCTGGCACGCCCGGTGGGACGAACGTCTACATCAACCACATCGCCATCTACATCTGGGATGGCGGGCGGCACGCCAGTCACGTGCGATGAGATCAAAGCCATCCTCGAAGCCGAACTCATCGGCTCCTCTGAGAAGACCCGGCCGCACGATATCAAGCTCGGTAGAGACCCACGTCCGGGGCCTGGTGTCGACACGGTGGATCTCAGCCACTCCATAGGTCGGCCAAAGTTTTCCTTTGGTGTCAATATGGCAGGGTCTGCAAGCCGCCATGACAAAGGGGAAACAGAAAGCAACCACTCCCGTGGCAAGGATGAAGAGGGAGCCGGTCCGCGCGACCAACCCCAAGATGAGGACAGGCGGTACCTGGCAAGGGAGGGAATAAGAAGCATGCGGTATCAACGCCCACTCTCCAAGCACCCCCTCAACAAATACGAGCAACACCACGACCGACGTCGGCGCTACGGCGTAGATGATGAAAGGAATTTTCAGTCTGATGCCGAGGTCGGAAGGTACCGCCAACATGGTAGAAGCAACGGCGGGTACGATCGTCGCGCCGAAGGAAGGCCAAGGGGGCAGGGTGACGTGGATAAGCACTGGGACTGCCCGTTCTTCAAACATTGCTGGGACTCAGGAATGAGCCGATTGCCAACAATCGAGGACTGCCCAGAATGCAAACAAAGGAAGAAGGGTGCCGCTAACGTATCTGTGTTCAGCCGTCTAGGGCCTTTCCCGCCTCGGAACAAGCATGCTGAGTCCGCTCAGGTGGAAGATCTCGAGGAGCTAGAGGACGGTGGTGAAGAATACAAATATCATCAGCCCAGGTGGTGCCCTGATGGGCTCAGCCGTTCCCAGAAGCGAAGAGTTCAGCGTCTGTGTGGGTTGGAAGAAGCTGAAAGATTATACCTGCGCACGCTAAGGAAGGCACGGCCTGATCTGGCCGCCAAAATTCTGCGAACCCTGGACAAGGTAGGTCAGCCACAAAGAAAAGAGTGGCGCCCCGAACAGAGAAAAGCCGATGGTGAAACATCGGCTGGCACAAATATGGTGTTTATCCTCCCTTCGGAGTTCAGTGCTCCAGGATTAGATGAGACATCCGTGGCACAACTTGATCTGCGGCCCACGGCCGGTTATCTTTGAGAAGCCACGGGAAAGGAGCTACGGGCATCCGAAGGCCACTGTACTTACGAGGATATATCGATGGGAGGCACTGTAAATAAGATGTTGGTGGACACGGAGCGGCGATCAACATCATGTCGTACTCTATGCTACGTCGGGCTGGGACGCTCGAGTTCGGATCTAATCAAGACTAACGTAACGTTGAGCGACTTCAACGGCCAAGCGTACGAGGCACAAGGAGTTCCGAACGTGGATCCGACCGTAGGAAGAAAAACTATCCCTACGACGTTCTTCATCGTCGATAGCACGAGCGACTATGCTCGTGTTGCTTCGGGAAGAGATTGGATCCACGCCAAGCTGCTGCATTCCCTCCACGATGCACCAATGCATAATACGGTGGGATGGTGATGAGGTAGAGGTCGTCCAAGCCGATGACTCGGCCGAAGTTTCAACGGCGCGGCATGAACGCATGGGAAGCAGCAGGCCAAGAACCCCTCTCAGGCATCAACTTGGACGACTGCGAGCGCATCGATGTGACAAAGGGAAGGGTTAAGCTAGTTTTATCCACTGGCCTGACCATGTAGTTGAACACAAGCAATGTGCAACTTGGCGAGGCTGATCCTTGTGATCGGCCCCAAGGGTCTATGAAGGAACATTACAAAACCTTCACCGAGCAAACAACGTGGAGGCCGATTCCGGTAATCGGCCGTGAATATCCTCACCATCCATACTGCCTGGGTTCAACACATTCATGATCCAACAGAGCCGATACCATCAATTCTCTTGACGAGAATCGGCTCGGGGGCGCCCAAGTGGATAAAACACGAGGATATGCGATAGAAGTGTCCCATCTCGTGGCGATGGGTATTGGAGTATGGGGGCCGATACACGAATCGGCCGGAAATTCAAAAAAATTTAAGCATAGCCGATGTGCAGACATCGACTTAAGGATCAATGGAGCGTGATTGGCAAGCCTTCAAGATCAGCGGCATTAGCAGGTTTGAGGGTCGTGGCTCTGATCAAACGGCAAGTCAGGGTAGGGATGAGCCTTCCTAAGACTGCGAGAACAGCCGATGACGAAGCAATCGGCTGCGACGTTTTGACCAAGATGGTGACTTAGTAGCTGTCACTTCTAGGGGGTGTTGCGTCCAGGATTTGGAGGGCATCAGAGATTCAAAGACACCCCCACTGGAGGCGTCCCAGCCGCCGGTAACGAAGAGCCGATAATTGTTGGAGTCGGCTGATGCTGCATTACAAGTTGGAAGCCGAGGGTGACCGATGTGGTGGGCTCATTGTTGTTCTCGCCCGACTGAGGCCCGGGGGGCAGCTGGCCCCGAAGGATCCTTTGCTACGCGGACCAATTTCGTTGGAATCGGCTAACTATGCATCACAACGGGCCTGAGGAATGGTGCTGATATTGCGGAATTATCAGTTTCAATATGCAAGACGATTCAGCGACCTGAATCGGCTGTGAAGACTGTCAGCGGATGAAAGGTGGTCCACTCTCGGACGTGGTCGAGCCCAGGCCTGTTTGCCTGAATTATTAGTCTTCGTCATTGTCTCTACCCGGCTGAGGCTCGGGGGGCAACTTGCCGCGAGAGGTCCTTTGCTATAAGAAGGCCGAGTTCGCTAAAATCGGTTGGCTCTGCGTCTCAGTTTGATTTGGAGCAATGGTTGCTGAAAGAGAACGAGCGAGGGGTATAAAACGTTACTACAGAGGTAATGCACGTCTCGCGAAGTGGCGGCTTCGGCGTTTAAATTGATCCGGCAACGATCTTAGGGCGCTTCTAGAGACAAAGAAGATGCGGAAGGGAAGGATGTGGCGGAAGAATGTCCGAAGGCCTAGGGTTTGCACGCTTATGGCTGGGCTCGGTTTGACCGGGAGCTTGGGTCCGGATGAATCTATCACGAAATCTATTGTGAGAGACCGATGCGAGGCCATCGGCTTGCTGGGCATTGTCTAGATTGGCAATCGGCAGAAACAGAGTGAAGGACAATCGGCTAAATTATCATAAAGGGAATCGGCAAAATCGAGTTGGGGAATTTCTTCATTGATAAGCCAGATTTCTTACATAGAATAGCTGATTGCTCTCAAAAGGAAAAACTAGGGGGATACATTGCCCCGTCTGCTACTGCTAGCCCTAGGCTAAGACCCTATCTAGGGGCCGCTGCTGCCCTCGTCGTCGTCATCACCGTCATCGCCGCCGCCGGCGCTGCTCCCTACCGGCTCGTCATCGCTGCTCCAGCGGCCGCCGGCAGGACCCTCGTCGTCTTCATCCTCTTCGTCGGCGTCGTCGTCACTATCGACGTCGCTAAGGTTCCCGGGCCAGAGGTGGGTTTGGCCGGCGGCTCGTCGGAGGAGCTGTCTTCGTCCTCCTCCTCCTCTTCCTCCTCCTTCACCTCCTCGGAGGTGGTGAAGTCTGCCCAAGAGAGGCGATCGTCTTTGCTCTCCTCCACCGCTTCCTCGTCAGCAAGGAAGCGGAGGTCGCTCTCCCCGTCGGTTAGGGATTTGTCATCCTCGGACCTGACGGAGGAGTCATGGTCCTGTTTGTCCCACTTCGTTGGGGCGAGGATGTCGTACGCCGCTTGCGTACCCCACGAGGGCGTCGACTCGCGGATGGGAGAGGACACGTGGGAAAGATCCGACGAAGAAGATGAAGAGGAAGAGGACATGGTTGCAGGGGAGGGTTTTTTGGAGTGCTAGTGCGGAAGGGGTGAAGGAGAGAACTGTTCGATGCGGTTAAATAAAAGGAGGTGGGGGTTTTTAATTTTTGAGCAGTTCTCGAGGATATGGTGCCAAAACTGTCAAATCGTGCAGAGAAGTTGGGAAGGCAAGTCGTCATGATGAAGCATGCTGCGACGATTCTGCTCTGCCGTGACACGACCCCTCCGAGGAAAAAACAGAGTGGTTTTGAAATTATCATTACCAAAACCAGGGGGGCATGTGTTATCACCAGATTTTGGCTAAATCAGGAGGTGGGCCGCGATCAAGATGGGCTTGAGAGAGTACACATGAAAGATCTATGAAGCGGCCTTGCACGGAGAATTTGGGCTAAGTTGCCCGTGTATCTTTAATAATGGTAGATTGTATCTAGATTAAAAGTTAGAGTTTATCTCGTGCACGGTTTAGTGCACGCCCACATTAGAAAGTCCGCTGGACTATAAATATGTACCTAGGGTTTATGGAATAAACAACAACTCACGTTCAACCCCAAACAAACCAATCTCGGCGCATCGCCAACTCCTTCGTCTCGAGGGTTTCTATCGGGTAAGCGACATGTCGCCTAGATCGCATCTTGCGATCTAGGCAGCACAAGCCCCACGTTGTTCATGCGTTGCTCGTCATCGAAGCGCATTTGATGGCGAGCAACGTAGTTATCATTAGATTTGTTAGGGTCAGCATTGTTCTTCGTTTAAGCATGCTTACGTAGTGCAACCCTTGCATATCTAGCCGCCCTCACGCCTATCTCGGGTGTGGGGCGGCACCCGCTTGATCATTATTTAGTAGATCCGATCCGTTACGATTGCTCCTGGTTCTCCAAGGATTAGTTTAATATCCGCAATAGTTAGGCCTTACAAAGGGGGGAGGATCCGGTGGCACGTAGGGTGGCGTTCGCAAGTCCTAAACAGGATGTTCCGAGGATCTGCTTCATGTTGGTTTTTAGGCCTTGTTTAGGATCGGCTTACGAGCACCGTGCGTGGCCGCGAGGCCCAACCTGGAGTAGGATGATCCGATTATGCGGTGAAAACCCTAAATCGTCGTAGATCTCATTAGCTTTGTCTTGATCAAGCAGGATCACCAAGTATTCGTGCACCCCGTACGAATCATGGGTGGATCGGCTCTTTGAGCCGATTCACGAGATAACTCGAGAGCCGATCGAGGCTCGTATTTAACGTTTACATGTATGCCCTGCGCAGAAACTAAGCGAGGCATCCCCATCACCTTCCCGGCCGGGTATAGGTCAGGTGGCACGCCCTTGCACTTCGCATCGCCGCGTGTGACCAGAAGAGCATTGCGGGCCGTCGCTCGGAGGGGTCTGAGCCAGCCGCAGCTCTAGGCTCTTCCCGGCTCTACGGTGTTGACAAGGCCGCTGCCCGCCGGTGGGTTTTGGCAGTCAACAGTCTTGCAAGCATATGAATAAGTTCATAAGAGACCACATACCACGGTACGAGTAAAGAGTACTTGTCAGGAGACGAGGTTGAACAAGGTATAGAGTGATACCAAAGATCAAACCTCGGACAAGTAAAATATCGCGTGACAAAGGGAATTGGTATCGTATGTGAATGGTTCATTCGATCACTAAAGTCATCGTTGAATATGTGGGAGCTATTATGGATCTCCAGATCCCGCTATTAGTTATTGGTCGGAGTGAGTACTCAACCATGTCCGCATAGTTCACGAACCGTAGGGTGACACACTTAAAGTTGGATGTTGAAATGGTAGTACTTGAATATGGAATGGAGTTCGAATATTTGTTCGGAGTCCCGGATGAGATCCCGGACATCACGAGGAGTTCCGGAATGGTCCGGAGAATAAGATTCATATATAGGATGTCATTTTATGTGATTTAAAATGGTTCGGAAGGTTCTATGGAAGGTTCTAGAAGGTTCTAGAAAAGTCCGGAAGAAACCACCAAGGAAGGTGGAGTCCACATGGGACTCCACCTCCATGGCCGGCCAACCCTAGTGGGGGAGGAGTCCCAAGTGGACTCCCCCTAAGGGGGCCGGCCACCCCCCCAAAAGGGAGGTGGAACTCCCACCTCAAGTGGGAGTCCTAGTTTGGCTAGGTTTCCCCCCTTTTTGGAAGACTTGGGTTCGGGTCTTATTCGAAGACTTGGATACCAACACTTGGGGTTCCACCTATATAATGAGGGGCATAGGGGAGGGGGCCGGCCACACCAAAGCCACAAGTTGGCCGCACCCCCTTGAGGCCGGCCACCCCCTCCCAAACCCTAGCCGCCCCCTTCTCCTCCATATCTCCCGCGTAGCTTTAGCGAAGCTCCACCGGATTTCTCCACCGCCACCGACACCACGCCGTCATGCTGCCGGATTCAAGAGGATCTACTACTTCCGCTGCCCGCTGGAATGGGAGGTGGACGTCGTCTTCATCAACAACCGAACGTGTGACCGAGTACGGAGGTGCTGCCCGTTCGTGGCGCCGGAACCGATCGTGATCAAGATCTTCTACGCGCTTTTGCAAGCGGCAAGTGAACGTCTACCGCAGCAACAAGAGCCTCATCTTGTAGGCTTTGGAATCTCTTCAAGGGTGAGACTCGATAATCCCCTCGTTGCTACCGTCTTCTAGATTGCATCTTGGCTTGGATTTCGTGTTCGCGGTAGGAAAATTTTTGTTTTCTATGCAACGTTATCCTACAATGGTATCAGAGCCAGGTCTATGCATAGATGGTTGCACGAGTAGAACACAATTGTTTTGTGGGCGTTGATGCTCTTGTTATCTTTAGTTGAGTACTTTGCATCTTTATGGCATAGTGGGATGAAGCGGCTCGGACTAATTTTACATGACCGCGTTCATGAGACTTGTTCCTCGTTCGACATGCAACTTGTATTGCATAAGAGGCTTTGCGGGTGTCTCGTCTCTCCTACTATAGTAAAGATTCAATTTACTCTTCTATTGACAACACTAGTATCACCGTTGTGGTTCATGTTCGTAGGTAGATTAGATCTATATCGAAAACCCTAAACCACGTAAATTAGAGAGTGTCTAACTTGTTTTTGCATGGTTTGGTGATGTGATATGGCCATAATGTGATGATGAATATGTATGAGATGATCATTATTGTATTGTGGCAACCGGCAGGAGCCTTATGGTTTTCTTTAAATTTCATGTTGAGTAGTATTTCAAAGTAGTTGTAATAGTTGCTACATGGAGGACAATCATGAAGACGGCGCCATTGACCTTGACGCTACGCCGACGATGATGGAGATCATGCCCGAAGATGATGGAGATCATGTCCGTGCTTTGGAGATGAAGATCAAAGGCGCAAAGACAAAAGGGCCATATCATATCACATATGAACCGCATGTGATGTTAATCCTTTTATGCATCTTATTTTGCTTAGATCGCGACGGTAGCATTATAAGATGATCCCTCACTAAAATCTCAAGATAATAAAGTGTTCATCCTTAGTAGCACCGTTGCCAAGACTTGTCGTTTCGAAGCATCTCGTGATGATCGGGTGTTATAGAATCAACAAGTGCATACAACGGGTGCAAGCCAGTTTTGCACATGCGGATACTAAGGTGGCCTTGACGAGCCTAGCATGTACAGACATGGTCTCGGAACACGTGATACCGAAAGGTAGAGCATGAATCATATGATTGATATGATGAACACTTTGAGTGTTCTCCATTGAAATTACACCTTGTCTCGTGATGATCGGACTATGGTGTGGTGGATTTGGTTCGTGTGATCACTAAGACAATGCGAGGGATATTGTTTTGAGTGGGAGTTCACCTAGATTTTTAATTAAATTGAATTAAAATTTGAACTCAATTTGTCATAAACTTAGTCTAAACTATTGCAAATATATGTTGTAGAGATGGCGTCCCCAATCAATTTTAACCAGTTCCTAGAGAAAGAAAAGCTTAAGAGCAACGGTAGCAACTTCACCGACCGGTTCCGTCATGTGAGGATCTTCCTCTCTGGCGGAAATCTGCAATATGTGCTTGATGCACCGCTAGGTGACCCTCCTGCAGAAACTGAAACCGATGAAGTAAAAGCTGTTTACGAGACTCGGAAAACTCGGTACTCTCAAGTACAGTGTGCCATCTTATGTAGTCTGGAAGCCGATCTTCAAAAACGTTTTGAGCTACACGATCCTCATGAGTTGGTCAATGAGCTGAAAGCTATATTTGAAACTCATGCGGCCGTGGAATGCTATGAAGCTGCATGATGGAAGAAGGCAGCTCCGTTAGTGAGCACATGCTCGCCATGACCGGGCATGCGAAGAAACTTAGTGACTTGGGAATAGTGATTCCTAACAGACTGGGGATTAATCGTGTCCTTCAATCACTGCCACCAAGTTGCAAGAACTTTGTGATGAACTACAATATGCAGAACATGAACAAGGAGTTACTCGAACTCTTTGGCATGCTAAAAGCTGCTGAGATTGAGATCAAGAAAGAGCACCAAGTGTTGATGGTCAACAAGACCACTAGTTTCAAGAAACAGGGCAAGTCTAAGGGAAAATTCAAGAAGGGTGGCAAGAAAGCTGCCACGCCTCCTATGAAACCTAAGACCGGCCCTAAGCCTGATGCTGAGTGCTATTACTGCAAGGAGAAGGGACACTGGAAGCGTAATTGCTCCAAGTATTTGGCGGATCTGAAGAGCGGCCTTGTCAAGAAGAAGAAAGAAGGTATATCCGATATACATGTTATAGATGTTTATCTCACTGGTTCTCGTACTAGTACCTGGGTATTTGATACTGGTTCGGTTGCTCATATTTGTAACTCGAAACAGGAACTAAAGAATAAACGAAGACTGCTGAAAGATGAAGTGACTATGCGCGTTGGAAATGGATCCAAAGTCGATGTGATCGCTGTCGGCACACTTCCTCTACATCTACCCTCGGGATTAGTTTTAAGCCTAAATAATTGTTATTTTGTACCCGCGTTGAGCATGAACATTATATCTGGATCTTGTTTAATGCAAGACGGTTATTCATTCAAGTCTGAGAATAATGGTTGTTCTATTTTTATGAATAATATCTTTTATGGTCGAGCACCAGAAAAGAATGGCTTATTTCTGTTAGATCTCGATAGTAGTGATACACATATACATAACATTGATGCTAAGCGAATTAAATTGAATGATAATTCTACTTATATGTGGCACTCGTCGTCTTGGTCATATTGGAGTGAAACGCATGAAGAAACTCCATACCGATGGATTACTTGAATCACTTGACTTTGAGTCACTTGATAGATGCGAAGCATGTCTAATGGGAAAAATGACTAAGACTCCATTCTCTTGTATTATGGAGCGAGCTACTGACCTATTGGAAATCATACATACCGATGTGTGTGGACCAATGAGTGTAGCATCGCGCGGTGGTTATCGTTATGTTCTAACCTTCACAGATGATCTGAGTAGATATGGGTATATCTATTTCATGAAACATAAATCCGAAACTTTCGAGAAGTTTAAGGAATTCCAAAGTGAAGTAGAAAATCAACGTAACAAGAAGATTAAATTTCTACGATCCGATCGTGGAGGTGAATATCTGAGTTATGAGTTTGGCATGCATTTAAAGAAATGCGGAATACTTTCACAATTGACACCGCCGGGAACACCACAACGAAACGGTGTGTCCGAACGTCGTAATCGAACTCTCTTAGATATGGTTCGTTCTATGATGTCTCTTACGATTTGCCGTTATCATTTTGGAGTTATGCATTAGAGACAGCCGCATTCACTTTAAATAGAGCACCATCAAAATCCGTAGAAACGACACCGTATGAATTATGGTTTAATAAGAAACCTAAGTCGTCGTTCCTTAAAATTTGGGGTTGCGAAGCCTATGTAAAAAAGTTACAACCGGACAAGCTAGAACCCAAAGCGGAGAAATGCGTCTTCATAGGATACCCTAAGGAAACTATAGGGTACACTTTCTATCACAGATCCGAAGGCAAGATCTTTGTTGCTAAGAACGGAACCTTTCTTGAGAAAGAATTTCTCACTAAAGAAGTGACTGGAAGAAAAGTAGAACTCGATGAGATTGATGAATCTATACTCGTTGATCAGAGTAGCGCAGCATCGGAAGATGTACTCGTACCGCCTACACCGGCAACAGAGGAAGCTAATGATAATGATCATGAAACTTCGAACGAGGAAAATACTGAACCTCGCAGATCGACAAGGGAACGTGCCACTCCTGATTGGTATGATCCTTGTCTAAATGTCATGATTGTGGATAACAATGATGAGGACCCTGCGACGTATGAAGAAGCGATGATGAGCCCAGATTCCAACAAATGGCAAGAAGCCATGAAATCCGAAATGGGATCCATGTATGATAACAAAGTATGGACTTTGGTAGACTTACCCGATAGCCGAAAGGCCGTCGAGAATAAATGGATCTTCAAGAGAAAAACGAGATGCCGATGGTAATATTACTGTCTATAAAGCTCGACTTGTCGCAAAGGGTTTCCGACAAATTCAAGTTGTTGACTACGATGAGACTTTCTCACCGGTAGCGAAGCTAAAATCTGTGAGGATTTTGTTAGCAATAGCTGCATTTTTCGATTATGAGATTTGGCAGATGGATGTCAAAACGGCGTTCCTTAATGGAGACATTGAGGAAGAGTTGTATATGGTACAACCCAAAGGTTTTGTCGATCCTAAAAATGCCGACAAAGTATGCAAACTTCGGCGTTCAATCTATGGACTGAAGCAAGCATCAAGAAGTTGGAACCGACGCTTTGATAAGGTGATCAAAGACTTCGGGTTTATACAGTGCCATGGATAGGCCTGTATTTACAAGAAAGTGAGTGGGAGCTCTGTAGCGTTCCTGATATTATATGTAGATGACATATTATTAATTGGGAATGATATAGAACTATTAAGCAGTGTAAAAGGTTATTTGAATAACAGTTTTTCAATGAAAGACCTTGGTGAAGCATCGTATATATTAGGCATCAAGATTTATAGAGATAGATCAAGACGTCTAATAGGGCTATCACAGAGTACATACCTGGACAAGATTCTAAAGAAGTTTAGAATGGACGAAAGTAAGAAAGGGTTTTTACCTATGTTACCAGGCAAGGTCTTGAGTAAGACTCAAGGACCGGCTACGGCAGAAGAAAGAGAAAGGATGAGTCGGATCCCCTATGCTTCGGCAAGTAGGCTCTATTATGTATGCCATGCTATGTACAAGACCGGATATAGCACATGCCGTTAGTTTGACTAGCAGATATCAAAGTGATCCAGGAATGGAACACCGGACAGCGGTCAAGAATATCCTCGAAGTACTTGAAAAGAACTAAGGATATGTTTCTTTGTTATGGAGGTGACCAAGAGCTCGTTGTAACAAGTTACACCGATGCAAGTTGGAACACCGATCCCGATGACTCTAAGTCACAATCTGGGTACGTGTTTATATTGAATGGTGCTGCAGCGATAGCTGGGCAAGCTCGAAGCAGTGCACGGTGGCGAAGTCTTCAACAGAATCAGAGTACATAGCGGCTTCAGAGGCTTCATCAGAAGCGGTATGGATGAAGAGGTTCATTGTAGAGCTCGGGGTGGTTCCTAGTGCATTGCACCCACTAGTCATCTACTGTGACAACATGGGTGCCATCGCCAATGCACAAGAACCAAGGTCACACAAGAGGCTGAAGCATATCAAGCTGCGTTACCACTCGATTCGCGAGTACATCGAAGATGGAGAAGTAAAGATTTGCAAAGTACACACTGATCTGAATGTAGCAGATCCGTTGACTAAAGCTCTCCCTAGGGCAAAGCATGACCAACACCAGAATGCCATGGGTGTTAGGTATATTACAATGTAATCTAGATTATTGACTCTAGTGCAAGTGGGAGACTGTTGGAGATATGCCCAAGAGGCAATAATAAAAGTGGTTATTATATATCTTTATGCTTATGATGAATGTTTATATACCATGCTATAATTGTATTAACCGAAACATTGATACATGTGTGATATGTAAACAACAAAGAGTCCCTAGTATGCCTCTTATCTAGCTTGTTGATTAATGGATGATTAGTTTCATAATCATGAACATTGGATGTTATTAATAACAAGGTTATATCATTATATGAATGATGTAATGGACACACCCAATTAAGCGTAGCATTAGATCTCGTCATTGTGTTATTTGCTATAAGCTTTCGATACATAGTTACCTAGTCCTTATGACCATGAGATCATGTAAATCACTTATACCGGAAAGGTACTTTGATTACATCAAACGCCACCGCGTAAATGGGTGGTTATAAAGGTGGGATTAAGTATCCGGAAAGTATGAGTTGAGGCATATGGATCAACAATGGGATTTGTCCATCCCGATGACGGATAGATATACTCTGGGCCCTCTCGGTGGAATGTCGTCTAATGTCTTGCAAGCATATGAATAAGTTCATAAGAGACCACATACCACGGTACGAGTAAAGAGTACTTGTCAGGAGACGAGGTTGAACAAGGTATAGAGTGATACCGAAGATCAAACCTCGGACAAGTAAAATATCGCGTGACAAAGGGAATTGGTATCGTATGTGAATGGTTCATTCGATCACTAAAGTCATCGTTGAATATGTGGGAGCTATTATGGATCTCCAGATCCCGCTATTAGTTATTGGTCGGAGTGAGTACTCAACCATGTCCTCATAGTTCACGAACCGTAGGGTGACACACTTAAAGTTGGATGTTGAAATGGTAGTACTTGAATATGGAATGGAGTTCGAATATTTGTTCGGAGTCCCGGATGAGATCCCGGACATCACGAGGAGTTCCGGAATGGTCCGGAGAATAAGATTCATATATAGGATGTCATTTTATGTGATTTAAAATGGTTCGGAAGGTTCTATGGAAGGTTCTAGAAGGTTCTAGAAAAGTCCGGAAGAAACCACCAAGGAAGGTGGAGTCCACATGGGACTCCACCTCCATGGCCGGCCAACCCTAGTGGGGGAGGAGTCCCAAGTGGACTCCCCCTAAGGGGGCCGGCCACCCCGCCAAAAGGGAGGTGGAACTCCCACCTCAAGTGGGAGTCCTAGCTTGGCTAGGTTTCCCCCCTTTTTGGAAGACTTGGGTTCGGGTCTTATTCGAAGACTTGGATACCAACACTTGGGGTTCCGCCTATATAATGAGGGGCATAGGGGAGGGGGCCGGCCACACCAAAGCCATAAGTTGGCCGCACCCCCTTGAGGCCGGCCACCCCCCTCCCAAACCCTAGCCGCCCCCTTCTCCTCCATATCTCCCGCGTAGCTTTAGCGAAGCTCCACCGGATTTCTCCACCGCCACCGACACCACGCCGTCGTGCTGCCGGATTCAAGAGGAGCTACTACTTCCGCTGCCCGCTGGAACGGGAGGTGGACGTCGTCTTCATCAACAACCGAACGTGTGACCGAGTACGGAGGTGCTGCCCGTTCGTGGCGCCGGAACCGATCGTGATCAAGATCTTCTACGCGCTTTTGCAAGCGGCAAGTGAACGTCTACCGCAGCAACAAGAGCCTCATCTTGTAGGCTTTGGAATCTCTTCAAGGGTGAGACTCGATAATCCCCTCGTTGCTACCGTCTTCTAGATTGCATCTTGGCTTGGATTTCGTGTTCGCGGTAGGAAAATTTTTGTTTTCTATGCAACGTTATCCTACATTATTATTATATAAAGTATATAATTAACCATCATGCATTTGTTAAACTAACTAGCTAGAAATAATAGAAATTAAACAATGAACTACACACATGCATACTTTATCAATGACACATGAAAGGTTCAAGTTGCTAACCGCGATCGAGGAGGAAAAATAAATGAGAAAGCTTAAGTGTGGCTCGGACACTTCATATCATGTTTGTTTCATGCTCTCGGGCATTTCATCGAACATCTTGTGTGCATAAGAGGATCCAAGCCAAACCCACCACCCCTTGTAAATAAAAGTGGCACACCAAGTTGCTAAGTGAAGTGTGCTGAAGTGCAGTTATAGGAGTGTGCCTTTAGTCGCGGTTGGCCTGGCCAACCGCGACTAAAGCCCCTCCCGTCCACCAGCTGGCGAACGAGCCCGCTGGGCCCAGACCTTCAGTCGCAGTTCGCCTCCCGAACCGCGACTAAAGACCCCATTAGTCGCGGTTCGGACATTTTGGGGACTTAAGGGGTGTTTGGAAGCCTCTTTTTCTACTAGTGGATACAATTTGTTTGCATCCATATTTTCCTTAGCTTCCAAAAAAATGCAACAAACTTCATGCATCAGCAGACGTTGTGATGTACAGTACGGAAAGGTAGGAAAGTATATATCAAAATAAAATCAGTCAAATAGTTTTTTTTTGCATAATTACATATAACCAAACAAATGGTTCACATGGATTAACTGGTGGCATAATTATAAGCAATGCCTTCTTGCGAAAATGGTGAACGAACCTGGCAACGCGCGAGGATAAAAACCACCCAATCAGGCAGCATCACGTGGCTGATAACAGACGTATTTTCAGCGGGTGTATGATGTGTATATGCTCGTATTCCTTAATCACCGACGTGCAACACTTAATTCGTATTAACTTCTCTGCCCCCTTCCTCCTTCCTTCCCCTATGATGTGTATATGCTCGTATTCCTTAATCACCGACGCGCAACACTTAATTCGTATTAACTTCTCTCTTCCTCCTTCCTTCCCCACCTTCTCCTCTTCGATCGCCATCCTCCTGCACCGCCGCATCCCTCCTTCCCCCTCGCCTCCCGCACGCCCTCGAGCTCACAGGCCCCGCGCGACCTCGTTCCCATCACCCGCTCATGCCCCGAGCCCTCGATCTCCAGCGTTCGTTGATGCCCCACCAAATCTCTCCCGACCTAAATCCAAGAACGGCTGCTCCTACTCCGTTAACCTGGGTGACGGCGGAGGCCATGTTTTTTTTTGATCAAACATCATTAGGAGAGGCTCCTACTGTGATACTCTATTATAATTTCAGAATATTTACATCATCTCGGGTGCATACACCCACTTTTACAAAAGTTTATGAAAGTCTATCTATGAAAAGAGAGATTGTACTTTCCAGGTTTTGGTTAACCTTGAACCTTAGAAGATGTAAATCTGAGGTGACTCTTGCCTTCCAGGACTCTCTTGAGGTTGCAATTCCTTTAAAAATAAGGTTATTTCTTTCTTTCCAGATCCCCCAAGCACCTATAGTGAAAATCTCAAAAAATAAGCTTTCCTGGAAGTTTGATTTTGCTTGGCTTAACATATCAAACCTGTCTTGATCAGCACTCCATGTAATGTTCAAACTGGACCAGCAATGGGTGCTAAATGGACAATGAAAAAATAAATGCTCCAACGTTTCTTCCTCCCCCGTGTTGCATAGAGCACATGAGAAGTTATTTCCAATGTTTAAGTGTCTTCTCTTCAACATATTTCGAGTATTCAATCTGTCGGAAAGAAGAAGCCATACGAATACTTTTAGCTTTGGCCATAATTTAGATTTCCAAATCCAGGTGAAAGGAGCCGGTGGGTCAATCATTCTATGAACAAACTTGTAGTACTTTCTAGAAGAGTATTTGTCTCCCCACTTAAAAGTCCATATATCATTGTCTTGCTGCGTTATATTCAGATTTTGGATGATTACTTGTACCTCTTGATATTGACTAAAAGCTTCAGGTGATAGTGGTAGATGAAATATCTCTGAAATATTATTGGAATAACATATATCTGCCACTGAAATGTCCTCTTCTTTTGCATATGAGTATAAACAGGGAAATTTATCTTGCAATATTGTATTATTCCAGTCATCCTTCCAGAAGAGTACCATATTACCATTGTTGACTTGACAAGATGTAATCCCTCTAAAAATAGGAGATAATTTCATAATAGATCTCCACCAAAAGGAACCACACATATCTGATGCATGTGGTATAGAATATTGATAATACGTCTGCCAAATTAGATGCACCCATTGTATATCCTTCTTGTTGTAAAATTTGTCCAAGAACTTGAGAAGTAGTGCTTGATTTTGAATTTTCAAATTCAATACTCCCAAGCCACCTTTATCTTTAGGTTTGCATACCTTATCCCACGCTGCTAGTGAAAGGCATTTTTCCCCATCATCTGTTTGTTTACTCCAAAGAACTCTCCTTCTTATCTTCTCAATATGTTGTAGAATTTTAGGATTAATCTCAATGGTGCACATAGTAAAATTAGCAATGGAAGTAATTATTGCATTGACATAAGCCAACTTTCCTGCATGTGACATCAGTAGTGTAGAGCTAGAGACCCTTCTCTCAATTCTGCATACCAAGGGTATCAGTTCAGTGGCCTTTGGCTTTGTTGTACCCATTGAAAGGCCTAGATATGTAAATGGCATAGTAGCAATAGCACATCCAAATATTTCTGATAATTCTTGCGCTCTATGATCCGAGATATTTATGGGTATAAGATTAGACTTTTGAAAGTTGATTTTCAAGCCTGTTGATTTTGCATAATCAAGTAGAATCTGCTTCAGATGCCTTAGCTCCAATGTATCAGCACGCATTACCAAAATAATGTCGTCGGCATATTGTATTATTGGGAACTTTCCTCCACATGGAATTGGTAATGACAATCTCTGCTCATCAAGTTCTTTGTTGATTACTACTTGTAATAATTCGGCTGCTGCAACAAATAGTAGAGGCGAGAGAGGATCGCCTTGTCTCACTCCTCTCTTGCAATGAAAAGAATTACCTGGTACTCCATTAAGTAGAATTGAGGAATGACCAGAATCAAGCAAACACTTTATCCATTTTAACCATACATCATCAAAACCCATGTGTTTCAGAATGCTCAGAATAGTGTCACGTTCAATCATATCGAAAGCTTTTTCGAAATCCAACTTTAAAACAATAATTTCTCTCTTCGACTTTTCACACCGATAAATGAATTCAAAGGCCCATGCTAAGCAATCTTGTATTGTTCTTCCTCGGATAAACCCATACTTGTTGGCACTCACTAATTTCAGAATCCATTGCTGCAGTCTATCTGCCAATAATTTGGTAAGCAGTTTGAGACAAGAATTTAATAGTGAAATAGGTCTGAAATCATTGACAGTAGAAGGAGACTGTTTCTTTGGTATGAGTGTAATAAGTGAATTGTTTATGCTATCCAAAAAAAGCTCTCCCTTCAGCAAATTCCTGGCATAATTTATAAAAATCCGGGCCAATAATATCCCAACAAGATTTGATAAAGCATCCATTAAAACCATCTGGTCCTGGTGCTTTATCAATTGGAATTTTCTGTATAACTTTGTCAATTTCTTCTTTGGAGAAAGGAACTGATATGCTTTGTAAACCTTCCAAAGGAGTGAAAAGTTCATTCAGATTAAACATCATTGTATGGCCAGCTGATATTCCCAACCTGTCTTGATATGAATGAAATAAAGCATGAGCCTTCTCATTATGCTCTGTAAGTATTGTGCCATCTGCATTTGTTAAAGAAGCAATAGAATTTTTCCTATGTCTTTCTGTTGCTATTCGGTGAAAAAATTTAGTATTTTCATCCCCATACTTGATCCATCTTTCAGTACACCTTTTTTTCCAATACTGTTGCTTATAAGATAGTAACCTAGTAATATGAAGCCTTAGGATTTTCCTGAAATTTCTCTCTGGAATAGTGAGAGTCCTTATTTGTTCAATATCATCCACCTGCTTAAGCACCATTTCACACCTACTAATAAGGAGATTCAAATTAGAGATAGATTTACTCCATTTAATAAGTGCTCTTCTGACATTTTTGAGTTTCTCATTTATGATAGCAGCTGCATTGTACTTATTCACCTTCAGTTGCCATGCATTATTCACTGTGTCCTTAAACCCTGGATGATGAATCCAATAATTCTCAAAACGGAAGATGCTGCTCTTGGGTATAGCAGATTGTATTGAAACCAGACATGGTACATGATCTGATACTGGTCTAGGTAAAGCCATGTTGCGCCTGAACGCGCGGCCGGAGCCCTCCCGTCTGATTCCTCAACCAGAACCGGCTGGGTTAGGGGCGGCGAGGGAGTCCACAGATTTTGGCTACGATACCGTCGCCGCGCGCCATCTCAAATCTAGGCAACCCCAGATCGACCCCCGCACCGCGATAGGGTCGCACCGTCGCCGCCATCGAGATCCGGGCATGACGCCTTGGCTTCCGCACGCCGGCGACCCGACCTCCGCCTTCGAGCGCAGTTGGACAGGCACCAGCGCGACAGGCGAGGTCGACCACGATGAGCTCGTGGAACTCTCTTTGTTCCCTCTCCCGCTCGTGCTCTTCCCGTACGTGTTGCAGATCTTCTAGTTCCGCCGCCACATCGCACAGCGTGCTCAAGACGGATCTCCGCTTTGGCGTCCTCTTTGTGGGTGCCAGCGGCGCGTCCGAGTTGGCTGTGTCACGGAGGTCGCCGAGCACGAGCGCCTCGCCGAAGACCGCTTCATCCTCATCTCCAAGGGCCAGGAGCAGTTCCGCGTCGTCCGCAGCAAGCCCTGCCTCGTTGCCACCATGGAGTGGCTCGAAGACCGCCGGCCGGGAGAATGCTGGGCGACCAGGTACGTGGAGATTGTCTGCAACTTTGTGAGTTATTCAGTCTGATTCTCCTTTTTCAGTCAGGATATGTCCTGCATTCCCGCAAATCCCTTTTCTTTCTCAGGATGTTTGTGTGTAATGTTCTCAGCAGCAGTTTAGCAAGTGCTTAATGAACTCTGAAAAATCAATGGATCTTGTTTGGTATGGACCGAATTTCGAAACGACTGGAATATATGTCATGTTTTTCCTGAACTGAGATGTTACTGAATGCATTATTGAATCATATTTTTGGTCGTATGGCTATCATACCCTTTATCAAATAAATGTGAAGTGTGTATTTCTCTCGGTTTGATATCAGAAGTCATTCTTGTAACGTATCTGATTGGGTTGACTTAAATTAGGTAACATGGATATGTTGGTTATGTCATATCTGGATTAAACAAAAAAATTATCATATCAAAATATTTCGTATGCCATAATTTGTTGACATAATACCTCTATCCATAATCAAAACAATTGCTTTTGCTATGGCAATGTTTTAATAAATGTAATATTTATTTGCATCAGATGGGAGATCTATGTGTGTTTCCTTCTGGAATCTCTATTTTAACTTATTCTTTTATTGTGTTTCCTTCTGGAATCTCCATTTTAACTTATTCTTTTATGTTGATTGCGTTGTGAGGAAGCAGCGCATATTCATTAATCTGCAGATTAGCAACATTTTTTTAGTTCTTTTATTTTCGGTGCTCTCAGTTTGACTATTCATCAGTATTAGACGTTTTATTAAGTTTTGTTGAATGGCTCCGTCTCTTAAAATGATGTCAGTTCACAATCCCTTGTTTACATGTGTAATGTTCTAATTATGTTGCTGTTTTGCATGTAATCCCTTTCAGTAATCCAGCCTCATTTTTATCTAGCCTCATATTTCGATCTTCCTTTCGGTCAGCTGAGATCGGTTGTAAATAGGGTGCGCAATAGAGTTTCCTGGTACATCAACTGATCGATCTTTTAGTTCCTGGTACATCAAATGTTGCTAATTTCCGCCGCGGATGCTATGATTTCCGACGCTAATGCTCTGCTTGCCTGGCGCTGGTGACCTGCAGCTGTTGTCAAGAGGTTGGAGAAGATCTACAGTACCTGGCGCTAGATACATATGCTTGTATCTAGCGGAGGCGCACCGGGGATCAGCTGAGGTCGCTCTTAATGGGGAACGCAATAAAGTTGGCTGGTAGCCTGGTACAACACTCGACCCTTCTGTCCACTTGTTGTCTCTGCACCATGGACTGAAGTTTCAATTAAAACACGTGTGTATGAAGGGCGCCGCGGTATGTACAAGCATCCGTATACATCTTAACAAATCACAGGGAAAGAACGTATAACATAATTGCTATATTAGGTACTAATCGCAACGCATGCATGGGAGAACGCGATTTCAACCTCACGCGTTGCCAGGTCCCAAACGTCCGGGTCGCTTCTTGAGCCTATACAGGAAATAAGGAACTCGTGCTTCTCAAAAACTCAAAGCTACGATGTACTGTAACCATTCCATGCCTATTGTAACAGACTGAAAAAGGGTGAATCAAGATACCAGCTCCTACTACGGGATTCCTCTGCTACCATGGTTCTCAGAGCTCCACCTCGCGACTGGGGCGTTGACGTTCTCACCGTTGTTTGGGTGTTGGCAGGACGGCATCCAGACGATGCCATGCTCCCTGTGTGTTGGCAGGACGGCATCCAGGCGATGCCATGCTCCCTGATCCGGAGCAGGCGCTAGCACTGCTGGTTATCGAGTAATCACCTTGTGGTGACAGACCATCCGCAAGGTGAAGGAGCACCGTCCAGGTGAGGACTGCATGTTTCTTTACTACTACACGCAAATAATCCAAAACGGGGGGAACATTTAGTTAATTAATATTGCAGTGGAAGTAATTAAAGACTGGATAGAGATGGTAATTTAGATGAGACAACCTAATGATCAAAATAATCAACACAGGCTATGAAGTCCCTCTTCACATACGGAGCTGTAAAAATAGGAGCCATGAGGAAAAAAACTCATGTCAAATAACTGTGCATTCCATGTTCTCTTTATACACAAATACAATTATCAACACTTGAAATTTGGCTATACCAAATCAGAACTAATTGGTCTTGTAGCAGTACCACATAATACTTGAACCAAATCGAAAATGGAAGAAAAGCTAACCTTCATGAGGACAGAAAGACCTCGTCTGCACAAAAATTCAAGCTGCCCTAAATCAAATATACGTCAGTCAATCTCCATATTCGTCTATGTTTCTGGTCATGACGGAAACGCGGCAGTAGGACTCGTTTGCGTATGTGCAACAAAGAATAACAATAGAAAAGAAAAATCCTAGAGGAAAGAAGGTAGTGTTGGTTGCACACGAAGAAAATTTTCATTTGGAATTATGTGTCCTGATTAGGAAACATTTTTTTTCCAGATTCTTCCTAATTTATGGAACGTTTAAGGAAGGAAAAGAAAGATCGGAGACTTTCTAGAGGTCAGAAAGAAAGGTCCAGTTCTGGCAAAATAATCACAATACATTTCATGAGAAAAACATCATATCAGGACCAAATTGTTTCCTGGGTTTGTTCAGCTTTGACTCAGGCTTGTTTACATGCAGCCATAAGAAAACAAAACTAATTTTCATCGAAAATCATTGGGAGATGGAAAAATAAAGAGGCAATAGCACCACACATACAACAACTTGTGCGGCAGGCGCAAAGTAGTACATAAACTTGAAACTTGTGGTGACCTGGTACACTAACTCGGTCTCGCGGTGCAAAGCAGGTCCAAGTCGTCATAGCGCGTACACGTGGAAGTGCTTTCTTTGCACAAAAGCCCCCAAGTTTGATAGAAAATCGTGCAAGTTCTAGAGGTTTCCAAATTCTCTTTTCTCCGACCTGTCCTATCTCTTGTTACCTCCTCCGTCCAAGCAAGGTGCGTGTGGGTACCTCGCCGACCTAACGGTAGCTGAGATGGCGGTGCTGGTCTTCATCGTCTCACCGTCTACCTAGTCGTTCTGCCCCCGGTACTCCCACATGAAGTGGCCTCGGTAGCGCAAAGGAATCAAGCGGCGACCGAGCCAACAGTTGTACATGTTGGTCGCCGTCAGGCCGTCGTCCTTCAGCGTCTGGATCGCCAGGCGCATCCCCTTCAGCACTTCCTCCTGGTCGCGCGGCAGCGACCGCACGTTGAGGCGCCGAGGGACACTTGGCTCGGGAGTGTACTGGGGAATACAAACCTCGCCTGGGGGGGTGTACTCCAAGGCGTAGAACCAGAACCGGCGCCACTGCGATTGCGCCTTCTTGGGGAGCGCCATGTCGATGAAGCTCTCCCCCGACTTCACTCGGAAGGTGATCCCGCCGTTCGGGATGAGCGCCTGGTCGCTCTTGCTGGCCCGGGTCGCCCGCCCATGGAAGATCGATACCCACAGGGGGAAGTATGGCGGGCACCCCAGGTAACACTCGCACAACGCCACGAACAGCGAGATCTTCTGAACGTTGTGCGGCCCGAGGTCGGATACTTTGATGTTGTAGAAGGCTAGCAGTTGCCGGAGGAAATCGGAGGAGGGGAGCGCGAAACCGCGATCGAGGAAGCTTAAGAAGAGTACGAACTCCCCAGGCCTCGGAAGCGGCTCCACCTCGTTCGCCGCCGGAACTCGCCATCGCTCTTGTCTGAATTCAGGGATAACCCCGGAGGCGACATACGGGAGGAGGGATTCTCGCGTAACCTTGGATTTGCCCCAGCCTCTCGCCGCCATGGATGCGTGTGGAATTCTTAGCAGGGAGGAGATGCAGAGGGAAGAAGAGAAGAATGCGGCGGAGTGATAAGCCTTAACCCCCGAACGCAATCCTTTATACCGCCGCACTCGCTCAGAACAAGGAGGAGATCTGCCCGTTGATTCGTTCCGGAATCGCCGCCCCGTAATCAACGGTCGGGATTAGCGCCGGTCTAGGCTGAATAGCCGTTAAACTAGCCATTTTCGGTCACGTCGGGCCCAACGGTCAACTGCATGCAAACGGCTCGCGCCTTGGTCAACGTGAAATCTAGCCGTTCGCTCTTCCACCTATCATACGCCGACTTGCAAACGACGACTGGCCAACGCCGACTGTCATACGCCGACTGGCCAAAGGACCTTTTGGCGACTGGAGACTGGAGCCCAATCGATAACTTTATTTCTGAGAGCCCGACGGCGACTTGCATCGATCCATCATCGCGCCTCTTCGAGACTCGCCTTGAATCTACACCTCGTCACCACCGCGCTCGGGGACTACTGATGGGGATATGCCCATAGGGGGTGGGTCGCCAGTCCCACTCGCCACGAAGGAGGAGGCCCAAGCAGGCTACCAGTCGCCCATGCGACTGGGCCCCGTAGCGACTGGGCCATATCCTGGAGCGAAGATCTGCGCGACTGGATGAGGAGTTTACTTGCGAGAGGGGTGGCGAATCCCAGATTAGTAGCAACTGATATGATTCGGAGTTATCCTCATGTAACCCTAGATCGGGGGTGGATATATAAACCCCCGGGCTAAACCCTAGACGACACATCATCTGAGATCCAATCTCCCCCTTGTAAGCTCTTGGCTCCGTGCCGACTGAGCCCCCCCATTGTAATCCTCCACTGAGCAATAAGATCTAGCAGGACGTAGGCCTTTTACTCTCCGGAGGGGCTGAACCTGGGTAAAACCTTGCGTCCCTTGCACCTCGATCCGCAGATGGCAATGTTCCCTTGCCCCCGCATCAATGAAGTGTTACCCCCGGTAACATTTGCCATGGTCATATCCACGACACTACGCGTACCACTTTTGCAACTGGCTAAAGTGAGAGGTGCTAAGGGCATCTCCAACCGGGCGACCCAAACCGCGCCCGCGCGTCCGGATGGGTCGAACCGGACAAAAACGCGGCCCAGCGCGCGGACCCATCCCTAAAACGGATGGCCGCGGCGTCCGGGACGACCCAAACCCGGCCCAAATCTGGGACGAGTTCGCGTGGCCGCGGATGCCGAATGCTGGTCGCTCGCGTCCTCCCCTTGTCCGCCCCCGGCCCGCCCGTCTCGTCTCCCAAAACACAAACCCTCGCACACATCTCCCGCCGCTCCGCCGCCAGCCCAAGGACCGGCGATTTGTGAGCGGCGTCGACGCCGGCCACCGTCGTCGAGACGCCGGCAAGCGGGGCGGAAGCATAGGTCACGGCCCCGCGCTGCTTTCGCCGCGTCGTAGCAGAGTCGGAGGAAGCCGTCGCTGTTGTCCTCCCACCATCGCGAGACGTCCCGCCGTTCGTAGCTGCGCCATTGCCGCCGGAGGTGAGCTCTCGTGCACCGTGTTTGCAGACCGCAAGTCGGCCTAGACGGCCATGGCCTGCAGGTCCCTACGGACACATTGGATGGCCTCCGCCTGCGAGGTGTTTGATGAAATGGGCATACTAAAAATTTGTCCGTTTTCATCTGTAGATCATGGTCGACAGCGACGACGACTACTTCTTCAAGAACTTCATCGACACGTCGTCAGACGAGGACTCCGACGATGAATTTTTCACAGATGCTGCGTTGATCATCCACGAGCACATTGTCTCGCAGATCCCCGTGCACCGGGGGTCGTTGCCGGGGCGCGCGGCCGCCTTGGACCGCAAAGAGAACGCGGCCACGACCAGCTCTTCACCGACTACTTCCAACCCAAGGCATTGTTCACGCCGGCCATGTTTCGCCGTCGTTTTCGGATGTCCAGACCGTTGTTCCGCCGGATAATGGATGGCGTCAAGCTCTACGACGACTACTTCAACGCGAAAGTGGATGCGATTGGCAAGGTAGGCCTCTCTTCGTACCAGAAATGCACGGCAGCGATTAGGATGCTCGCATATGGCGTTGCCGGTGATTTTGTAGATGAGTACACGCGCATGAGTGCGTCTACCGGCTTGAAAGCGATGTACAGGTTCTGCAGAGCAGTGATCGGTTCGTTCGGAGAACAGTACCTCCGGCAACCTAATGCAGAGGACACAGCTCGTCTGTTGTCAATCAACACTTCCAGGGGTTTTCCTGGGATGCTTGGTAGCATAGACTGCATGCACTGGGAGTGGAAGAACTGCCCCTTTGGTTGGCAGGGGCATACAGCGGTCATTCTGAGGGGTGCACAGTCATTCTTGAAGCTGTTGCTTCACAGGATACATGGATTTGGCACTCATTCTTCGGAATGGCTGGCTCGCACAATGACATCAATGTGCTGCAGCGCTCTCCGGTGTTTGATAGGCTAGCGTATGATCAGTCCCCTGATGTGGATTTTGAGATCAATGGCCACCACTACACCAAGGGGTACTACCTTGCTGACGGTATCTATCCACCTTGGGCTACAGTCGTGAAGACAATCCGAAAACCCAACTCAGAGCAGGAGGCAAGGTTTGCCAAAGAGCAAGAGGCAGCCCGGAAAGATGTCGAGTGGGCGTTTGGCATCCTCCAAGCTCGTTGGTCTATCGTCAGACACCCTGCCAGAGCCTGGGATGTGCAAACTCTGTGGAAGGTGATGACCGCTTGTGTAATCATGCATAACATGATTGTTGAGTTAGAGCGGGATGATTCACTCTATGATAATGACTGAGAGGGCCAGGGAGAGTTGGTTACTCCTCAAGATAGCCCGGCATCATTCCAGGAAATTCTTCATGCACGCCATGAAATTCGAGATCTAGCTGTACACAACCGAGCCGCGAGCAGATTTGATCGAGCACGTCCGGCAGCATGTAGGCAACAATGCCGCAAACAACAATGATGAAGGAAATCCGGAAGCCTAGATCATTTGTATCGTTTTTTCATTTTATTTGAATAATACTTTATCCTTGATTACGTGGACAATGTAATGTGTAATAAATTTTGAGCATTTGAACTATTTTATATATTTTCTAATTTATTTTGTGTTTTTATAGTAAATTTACAAGATAAACGTACTGTACGGCGCCGCGGCTCAAAACTGCCGCGTTGGGCGCAGGGCACGACCCAAACGGACGCGCGGACGCGGGGCTCCGTCCGCGCGTTCGCGCGGCCACCCAAACGGCCTAAAACGAACGGCTCAGCGCGTCCATTTAGATCGCCCGGTTGGAGATGCCCTAATACCGCTACACAAGTCCTGGAGCTCCCCAATGTGTACATGGCACATGCAAATCGGACGAGCTCCCCTATCATGCGTGTCGTCCCTGGCGAGATAAATCGCGTGTCTTGAGCTGGGCGGGGCAGCTCTGCGACGGCAGTATGGCCCGGCGGCGAAGTAACGATAGATTCGGTTCCTAGCGCACGCTGACAAGCCATATAGGTGTTATTTGCAAAATAACAGTGCTCACGTGTAACCACCAGCGGGATTTGGACTAGTTTTACACATGGGCAACAAGTTTGTGTACCAGTTCATCTCAGTTTTCAAGTTGTTGTACTAATAATCTGCATGCACCGTACAAGTTGCTGTATGTCCGGTGTTAGGGCATCTCCAACCCAAAGACCCAAACGGACGTCCATTTTATCCGTTTGGATCGTCTGCCGGACACGCGGATGTCCTGCGGAGTCCGGTTTGGAGTAGTACTCCCCAACGCGCATAAGACCCAAATATACTAATACTAGTACTAGTTGCAAACATGGCCGGACCCCTTGCCGTGGCCGGAGCTCCAACGAGAGGCCCGACATGCGTGAGGCTGGGGCCGGGCTGGCGGCGCTGCGTGGCGAGGAAGCTCCTCCTCCAGAAGCGCTGGTGCGGCCTTGGTGCAGAGCAGCTCGGAGACAGAGCGACTCCTCCAGAAGCGCTGGTGCGACCATGGCGAGGCCAGAGAGGCGCGCGTGGCCTCTCTGGCCTCGCGCTGCAGGCGGCGCCCGTGCCTCGCGCGGCCGGCGGCGCTCCCGCCCGTGCCTCGCGGCTCGCCGGCGGCGCCCGCCCGCCCGCGCGGCCGGCGTCGAGGCGCGCACGGACAGCTCGGCCCGCGCGCGCACGGCCGGCTTCCGCCACCGCCGGTGGCCAACGCCCCGCCCGTGCCTCGCGTCGCGAGCGGCGCCCCCGCCCGTGCCCGCCCGCGGCCGGCGTCGAGGCGCGCACGGACAGCCCGGCCCGCTCCACCCCGCGCCGGAGAGCCTAAGCCCGGCTTGCCCCGCCCCGGCGACTTCCGTCTGCGGCGAGCTACGCCCCGGCTCGCCCCGTCGAGGCGCGCGGCCAGAGAGGCGAGTTGGGGTTCGCCGGTGCTGGCCTGTTCGCGGCCGAGGCCCCGCCACGGGCGCTGCCCCGTGCGCTGACGACGCAGCTCGACCGCCTGGCTCGATGCGTGGCCGGTCGTGGCGCCGGTGCCGTGGCGCGGCTTCCTCCCGGCGGAGCTCCTCACGGCGGTGAGCAGAGGCGGCGCCCGTGCTCGCGGCCGACAAGGTCGACATAGTGGCGGCCGTCGCGGAGCTCGTTTCGGCGGCGGCGAACTCCGGCATGGACGAAAAAAAAGGACCATCACAGATGGACTGGAGCCTCCATGCGAGGAAGACGGCGGCGGTGCGTCGGGCGAGCTCTCCCGCCGGTAGCCATGGAAACCACGATGGGGAAAAGAAGCCAGAGAGAGACAGAGGAGAGAGATGGTATGCTTTTGTTTTGTGTCTCTGTCAACTGGGCCATATGCGGATGTGGAAGGACAGAAACGGACGTCCGTGTGTGACCTCGTCTGTCCGTGGCCACGCAAATTCTTCTTAAATTTGGTCGAGGTTTGGGTCGCGCCGAACTCACGGGCCGTCCTTTTTGCATTTGCGGCCGCGCGTTGGAACAAGTTTTTACCCAAAAGGACAAAAGCGGACGGTTTAGGTCCCCGCGTTGGAGATGCCCTTATTACCTCAAAAAAAATCGGTTCTAACCACAGGACAACGGTTACAGCCGAGTTCCTAATGTAACAGGGAACATATTCGTCGATGGGTAACATATCAAATGGACGCAGGTGAATCGGCCGGATCTAAATGACCACGTTTCCTTCACGGCAAAGATATCATGTTCACGACTACAATCAAGTTTTACAGATAAGAATAAAGATACACATAATACAGCTGATATCATCTGGACCATTGAATCTTGAGTTGTAGCTCTGCTTTCATCTGGACCGCTCTTTACCTGAAGAAGTGTTTGCTTCATTGTAGCGTTTATATTTTTTGAAACAAGGCAAAAGACTTGCCATTTTCATCAGTAAAGCAGAAGTACAGAAATTGGCTAGTTTATTAGCGGAAAACCGGCCGGAAACCGAAACAAGTGCCCCGGCGACCGTCATGGAGCACGACCGCCGCGGGGACACAGAGCCACCCTAGCAACCCACACAATATACACATGCCACCGAAGCGAGA
Organism: Lolium rigidum; assembly: GCF_022539505.1. Lineage (NCBI taxonomy): Eukaryota > Viridiplantae > Streptophyta > Magnoliopsida > Poales > Poaceae > Lolium > Lolium rigidum. The sequence goes on along the minus strand of NC_061511.1, from coordinate 32,921,918 downwards.
CTTCTCGGTTGACCTTCAACGTCATCGTCATCACTCTTCAGCGACTCCGACTTCACTGAAGTACCAACCACCAAGACCTCGCCGAAGCAGCACCGTGGAGCTCAAGTCGGCCAACGCCAAACAAGCGACTCCTCGTGAAGCAACAGGCAGCTCCGACTCTGATGACGAGCTATGAAGAGGATAAGCGCAAGACCTGCACCGAGGAAGATAACCAAAGGGCCACCATGCAGGTCATCGTACGCTGCTCAAATGAAGACTCTCGACAAACCATAGCAGCTCCGACTCCACCGCAAGCGAAGCACAAGACGAAGAAGCTCGGACGCGCGCCGAAGCCAAGGTCTTAGCGCTACCAGACCATCGCTCAACACCGCCATCGTTGCCACACAAACCACCACACGGACCTCACACATCGCCGGCCACCCGCCGCGATGACGTACAAATCCAGCCTCAGGAAAGCACACTGGGGAAACAAAGTCTTCAAGACGACGCCCCCAAGAGGGAAGCGACGTGGATCGACACCGTCGTCCGGCCCTGCGCAGCACGGCCTAGGCTTTCACCAGAAAACTATGCCCCGAGAGCGGAGGAGGTCGAGGGCTCCATTACGGCCCCCAAGAGGATAGCGACATCCGCAGCTGTCGCGCCGTCAACTTTCGCTCGGAGCAGTCGAACCTCCGCACTCCCATGTTGCCGAACGGAGATGAGGGAGACCCATAATTCCGCTGGCCTGCGAACCACTAGCCCAAACACCTCCCGCGCGGTGAAGACGCCACACCACGCAGGACCACCAACCTCACCGCCGGCAGGAGCCAATGGGCCAGATCGAACCGAGCCCGCCACGGTCAGATCTGGCACCTCAGGAAGCCCCCGCGACGAAGCAACCACCGGCAACCGGCCGACCACCACCCGCAGAGGAGGAAGAAGCAGGGGAGGGGGGCCGCCACCCCGCCCACCCTCGTCGGACAGCAGAAGGAAGCCGTCGTCGACGCCGCCACATCTGGGAGGAGCCGGAGCTCCGCCTGCCGTCGTGCTGCTTTGGACCACCCGGGGTGCGGAGGGGGTCGCCGAGCTAGGTCGCCGCCATGCCGGCCGAGTCGGCGAGGACGAGCCTCCTCCCACCACCGCGGGCCCCCGCTGCAAGCCGAGGTTGACGCGCGCGAGAGGAACCCCTCCGCCGCCGCCGTCCTCTAGCGCGGGCTTTGCCCGGTGGACTCCTCCGGCGGTGGAGGGAGGAAGCAGGGGTGGGAGGGCGGCGCGGCGCATTAGGGTTCCCTCATGCCGCCCTAGGAGGACAACGCAGGGGTCGGGGACGGGTCCCTCGCGTTGTTTGGAATGACTGAGTTGGATTGGATTTTATATTCTGTTCTTGCGTGATCGACGGCCCGAACAATATTACAAACGCGATGGCAATGGTTTGGAATTTTTTAAGAAAAACAAGGGTTGAAATTAAACGGATGAAAATTTTAGGAGAGAAACCTTACTTCCTTTATTAGTAAAAATAAAGATAAAATTATTATTATTTATTAGACATATATATATATATGAAATTTATACTTTTAAGTTCTATAAAGAAATTCAAATTTAATTTTCAGGAATGCATATACATCCACGCAAAGTTTGGTTGGAAACTTGTAATGATTTCGGGTATAGGAAAAATATCTGACAATATATACACATATTTTTATCAGAAATTTTTGTATTGTATAATGTTTTGGGCTAAACGAAATTTCTGGGGACAATCTTGGTGTATACGAATATTTTTGTCAGAAATTTGCCTTTTTGTATTTTCCAACATAAAACCTGTTATTTTTAAACGAAATTTCTGAGTACAATCTCAGGGGTAAAATACTACTACATAATGCTGTGCAGATTTTTTGGACTTTGAAAACTGTGGGTTTCAAAAATTTCAGAAAGAAGGCTCACTGGTAATCAAGAGCACGGATGAGTTTTTTGGAAAAGCTGCAGTTCAGTTTTACTAAAACAAAATTAGTGCTGATCGAAGTGGAAGCTGAAAAATATATTCCACAGCAACATACATACACACAAGCCGAAAAATATATACCATAACATACACAAATAGTAGATCCACAGCAACATAAGTACACACAAGAGCAATAGAACTTGTTCAAAATATTAGGTTCCACGGACGCAGCTACATACACGCCAGAGCAATAGTACTGTTTAACTAGGCAGCGGAATAACATCGAAGAGACATTATAAAATCTCACAACTGGGCATTCATATTGTCAGTCTTCCAGGCAAAGTTCTTACCACATTATACCACTTGCTCAGCCTTCAAGGCCTGACCCAGTCAAGCGGCTCATTGACGCACATGCCTTTCTCAACATCAAGAACATATCTTCTGAGTTTAAAGCCTTGCTTGCGGAGCTCCCTGATCTGCTTGTTGACAAACGTAATCACCAACTTCAAGATAGCTGAGTCGGTCTCTTCAGCTCCAGCCATTGCAGCCTTCAAATTGGTCTTCGTCTCCATGAGGTCCGCGGAGCAATTGTAGACATCCACAGACATCCTGTTGAGCCAGTACTCGACTGGACCTGCATGCTTGGCATCAGTCGGAAGGACAAACCGGCGACCCCTGGCAATCTAAATAGACAGTGTCAAGAACATTGAAATAGGTACTAACATATTAAAATAAAATGCAAAGCTGATTAGTGTTACATGCTGAAATAGGTACTAACATATTAAAATAAAATGCAAAGCTGATAAGTGTTGCATGCACAGGACCACGAAAACTATACCAATCTGAATATGGGCATACATAACTGGCAGATAAGCATGTTTGAAAAGCTGAGGAAAAATACAAATTATAAAGCTCATGGAAAGCTGATGGTACATTACAACAGAAATACCACTAAATCAAAAGGCACAAACAGAAGACAGTGGTATTGATAAAAACATCAACAGAAACAACTATGGCATTTGATGGTAGGGTTAATGATATCTACTAATCTTAAACTCCAAAATACAACAATGGTTGGAAGAGCCATAGACTCCAGTTATTAAACAAAGATATTTCTCCTACGACAATCTGCAATAAACTGCAACCATGACATAATTAAAACTTGATATGTTTTTTACATTTTACATAAGAGAAAAAGTGCAATAACTAACAACAACCCCTAGCATAGAGTGACCTCAGACATTTAACAACTAGGCTCGTCCGATTAAAAATACAACCCTAACATGGCAGAGAGCGGTTCAGATCTCACAAGGAAGCGAAATTACAAGTAATAATGCAAGTGTGCCAAGCTACCAACCATAGAAAACTAGCATGCATTACAGTTTTATATAGATTAGTCCACCTCACCAGATCAGTCTAACTTTGAATTGAAGTTTAAGAAATCCAAAGCATTGGCTTCGAACTTGTTTGCATGTCAAGAGCAAAACTAAAACCAACATATATTTCCAGGTCTCAAATTGCTAAATAGAGACCTATTGCAACAGCAAACAAAAATATTTCGGTTCTAACCACAGGACAAGAGTTAGAGCCGAGTTCCTAATATAACAGGGAACAGACTCATGGATGGGGGTAACATATCAAGTGGACGCAGGAGAATGTAACCATGGCTTGCGTAACACGTAGCGGATCTACAAGGAACGCAGCAGGTGAATCAGCCCGATCTAAACAACAGCTTGCGTAACGTGTCGCGGATCAACAAGGAACGCAGCAGGTGAATCGATCTGATCTAAACGACGCATTGCATGACGCGGTCCGGATCTAAACAACACATTGCATAAACTTTAAACCAATTATGTTTTTTGACTGTAATCTGATGAAAGTGGCAAGTGTAGTCTAAACAAAATAATTGGGTCTGTGAGTTAGTTCTAAGACAGACATCTAGTAATGACAAAATGCAGAGGACAGTGAAAAATATAATAATCATAACTAGCAGATACCATGACATGCTTGCAAAACTAAGAAGAAATACAAAGATATATGTTTAAATGCCAAGAATCCTCAACGAAAAAGGCACACTAACTTTTAAGACAGACATCTAGCGTTGACTAAATGCACAGTATAATGGAAAATTGTAGCAATCTAAATATGAAGGTACACAAATCGCAGATAGACATAATTGCAAATCTGATGATTGTTAACTAAATGCAGAGGACCACGAAAACTATACCAATCTAAATATGGGCATACATAACTGGCAGATAAGCATGTTTGAAAAGCTGAGGAAAAATACAAATTATAAAGCTTATGGGAAGTTGACACTACAACAGCTTATGGGAAAAAGACAAATTATAACCAACAACTAGCCCTACCATAGAGTGACCTCAGACATTTAACAACTAGGAGTCCAATTAAAAATGCAACCCTAACATGGCAGAGAGCGGTCCAGATCTCACAAGGAAGCAAGAAATAATCATCAATATATAGTAGAAGCAGTAAGTGTGCCAAACAACCACCACAGAAAATCTACGATATCTACCATGCATTCAGTTTTATATTTGTAAGTCTAAATCACCACCTCACAAGATAAGTCTACTGTAAATTTTATGTTTAAAAAATTCAAAGTAGTGGCTTCAAATTTGTGTGATGGCTCTCCCTGTGCAGTTCGAGAGCAAAATAGAACCCCAACACATGTTTATAGGTTTGGAATTGGTAAATAGAGACCTAATAGAACAGCAACCAGCAAAACAGAACCCCAACACATGTTTCTAAGTTGATATGTGGGTAGGATGCAAGTCAAAATGGCAGAGAGTGGTCCAGATCTCACAAGGACGCGAAATTACGAGCAATAATGCAAGTGTGCCAAGCCATCACCATATAAAACTAGCATGCATTACAATTTTATATAGCTATAAGTTGAGTTCACAACCTCACCAGATCAGCCTACTTTGATTTGAAGTTTAAGAAATCCAAAGCACTGGATTCGAACTTGTTTGCATGTCAAGAGCAAAACATAAAACCAACACATACTTCCAGGTCCCGAATTGCTAAATAGAGACCTATTGCAACAGCAACCAAAAAAATATTTCGGTTCTAACCACAGGACAAAAGAGTTAGAGCCGAGTTCGTAGGTAACAGGGAACATATTCATGGATGGGGGTAACATATCAAGTGGACGCAGGAGAATGTAACAAATGCTTTCGTAACAAGGAACGCAGCAGGTGAATCGGCCAGATCTAAACGACATCTAGCATAGCGCGTCGCGGATGTACAAGGAACGCAGCAGGTGAATCGATCTGATCTAAACGACGCATTGCATGACGGGGTCCGGATCCAGAAGAGGAGGGGAAGGGGGAGAGAGTGGTGCTCACCACTTCCATGCCCCTCTCGCGGTCCTTGACGGCAGATCGACGGACCTTCCGGCGCGGCTTGGGCGGGCTGACGTCTCCGCTCGGCTCCATGGAGAGGATCCGGCCTCCGCCTCGCTCCTTGGCTTGCGTGGGAGAAGACCTAACGCCTCGGCGATGTGATTGCTCCTGCGAGATTGGGGTGGGGGAGGAGGATCAGATCCGAAACCAAACGAGAGAGGCGGGGGAAGAGAGATGAGGACTGGGAAGGAGGGGGATTAGATCGGAACCTTGTAGATGCGAAGCAGGCGCCTCGGTCTTCTGCGGCGGATGGGCAGGTGCCCTGCCCCTTTTAAAGGCGCCGAGCTGGGCCGGAGAGGCGAGGCCCGGCTGCCGTCGTCTCTCATGGAGATGTGCGGCTCGGGCCCGGACAGTCGTCTCTCATGGAGATGTGCGGCTCGGGCCCGGACCGTCGTCTCCCTGGTGCGTTGCGGCGCGGGACCGTACCGGCGTCTCCGTGGGGAGTCGTTGTTCATACTTTCGGCTCGAGCCTGGATCGCCGCCAGCATGGCTCGGATCTCCGGAGATCGAGATCCCGTAGCGTCGTCCCCATGGCTTGGGGTGAGTTTCTCGCCTGCATCGAGGGATTTCTGTCAGAAATCTTCTCGCTGAATCTCTACAGCCATCAGCTGGAAGCACCATGGCCGGAGTTTGGTTCGTGTGGGGAGAAGAAAGGTGGAGTCTTTGGGAAGAAGAAGAGGGGCGACAGGGGGAGGCCTTCCCCATATATAAAAGGGTATCGCGTGCGTGGATCACGAATCGTCCTTGTTGCCACTTTAAAATAGGATAGGAGGTCACGAGCTGTCAGGGCATCACGGTCACGGGCAGGCGAATTCATGATATAATAATAACACTACCTACAATAATGCATGCAGAAAACGGAATGCACGAAAACGACGGCTAGATATTCGCTCTAATTGACCAGATAAATGGATTTCAATTTATGTGGTCAATCAAAGCGAATTACTAGGCGTATTTATGAAAAAAAACTCAACGAAAATAAGCATATATAATTGCTAGTTTTTTTTATTTCTACTATAGAAGAAAAAAATTGTTGCATAAAAGAGGCAAAAAAAAATCCTTTAGAAGAAAGAAAACAAAATTTTAAATTTCTGAAAAATAAAAAAAAAGGAAATACGATGTAATTTAAGTGTATGCCCTACAGCGCGTGTCGCGCTGGATTTTTTTGCCCAAACAGTGCATGTCGCACTGGATCCTTAAAACGGCCGTTTACACACGTTGACAGAATACCCCACACACACAGCGCTAGGGTAAAATGCCAATACATGGTAACCCATCTCCGTATTCCAGGACCTCAAACCCCACACTCCCCACTAACTAGCATCAGCTTGCTTGCTCCAAGTAGAGCGCCCACCGCACGCGCCGGTGTCCACCTCCCAGTGCAGCAGCCATGCGCCGCGCTACTTCCCGATCTCCTCGTGCCATACACGAGCGCCAGCAATTAAAATCAAACATAAAACAAAGATTTCTTCCGACAGGATGCAGAGATTGCTCTGTTCAGTATGGACTAATACTATCTTCTACAGAAACATCAGCGTACAACGAGGAAAAAAATACAGTACATACCTTCAGCGCTTGTGAATCAAAATAAACAGCAATGACCAATGCCGCAAGCAATTTTCCTGTGAATCAAAATAAACAGCAGTGACCAATTACAGAAAAGCTGATCATCGGTGCATGTACCCAGGGGCGGGCGCAGGATTTTGACAGTGGGTATTCATCAATGTAAAAGATAGGTATGAGACTATTTAGATTCACAGGAAATACATGGAAGCATCACCGAGTGTGAATCCAAAGATTTCTGGAGAAGCAAGTGATAAAAAAAACAAAATGCTACCTGAACCTTTGCACACATGCATCAAATGTACCATATGGTTTCATGAAAAAAAAAAATACCCGCTACCTACATACCTGGAAATTAAAATAGCAGACAAGGATCTTGGTTCTGCGTCAAGGCCAGGAGCCTCCTCTATCATACACCTTGTCCAGCTCCCTGTGCATGCACAACTCCACAGTGATCTGCACCGGACACTTGATCATAAGAAAGTAACATGAACCTACTTGTTCTCAGGACATGGTTTATTAAAGGCAGTAGTTCATCTCAATATTTAAAAGTGTCAAGGATTAAGACAAAAAAAAAAGATCAGAATAGTGAAATATCAAGACAAGGAGGGAGTATATCAAGGGTTACAACTGTATAATGAAACAAAGGGCCACAAGGTATTCAGAAACGAAGGGAGTGTATCAAGGTTACAAATTACAAGCCTTACGATCGAAACATATAAAGAAGGCGAAGGAAACAGACATTTATGTGTAGGAACACCAGTTTGTCAAACTTAATTTTGTAATAGTTCTACTCCTTTCCCTTGTTTCTTTTGCAAAGATTGTATATTTGCAAAGCTCCTTTTGCTCCACGCAAGAAAAGATATCCAGATGACACACTGATTCAACTCTAACGCAACTGTAGGTTGTTTTACCAATCGTCCATGAATATAAAGATATCCTAAGATCTACAAACAGTACAGAAGGACCATAGCCCTAACGAAAACAATACAAGATACTGTTTTACCAGTTATGACAACAAGAAATAGGGCCCACACAAATTTTATATTCATCTTAGAGTTCCTAAAAACTAAAGCAGCACATAACATTAGTGCATGAGTACCTTACAGAGAGCCCATCACCATCATCGCCCCCTTCGTCAGATGCATCAGGGTCATATGCTGAATCTATGTCCTAAATCTTTAATCAAAACTTAAAGTCAACTCCACGACTGCAATTTCTAATGGTGGCGTTAAAGATAAAAAAAAATGAAGAGAGAGAGAGGAACAGAAATATACAAGCTAACGAACCTTCTCTATTCCTAATCATTCTATCTAGATACTGTACTGCACAGCAACAATATAGTAAGTACTTCACTTGACACCTGTCCTATGACACTTTTCACCACAAGAAAATCAGCTATAAAATATTATTATGATATAATGGCTTAAGCTGCTTATGTGTTCATATTCATTAGGTACAGAACACCTAGTGCCAGGTACAGAATGAGATATAATGCTAGTGACAATGGCATCACATTTTTTTCCATCTTAACTTAGCCAGGTAATACCAATGAGAGCTGAGAGAATGTTAACTACAGTAGTTAGAATCCAACAAGCATCTGCTAGCCAGAGTTGTCGCATAGCATTAATTAGTTGCCTGTAGAACAACCCAAACAGCGAGTTTTACCCTCAAGAAACAGACACGGAATGCAGGGTACCTCAGAGGATCCTTTGGTTCCACCAAGACCTTCTGATGGACTGACTTCTGCTGATTTGTCAATATTGATATCAAGTTGATAGCTACATGATGGGAAAAAAAATCCTTATTAGCCTTACGAGTGTGCAGAAGATAACTAAGGAATTATTAACTGGTCTAGCAATACTAAATCCGAAAACAGTGACTAAATCTGCAAGCTTCCTTTCCAGACATGAATACCAAGACTGCTTGATCTGGAAATGGACCGCGGACGGCATATACACTGCCCAGTCCTGCTAGCTTGACATGTTCCATGGACCATTGCTGGACTGCCAACCGGCTGGCAAGATGTGGCCTGCAACACCATCCCCGGTGCCTACTGTGTGATCAGCTCCCGGAGATGATGCAGCACCTCACCATTGACTGCCCCTTCGCACAGCAACCTGGCGTGAGGTCCTCTCCTGGCTGACGATGACCTGCAGGCCCCCAGGTAGCGACGACACTCTGATAGAGTGTAACATCCTTAATAGAGTGGTGTCATGCCCTGAAGCTGTAACTGACGGAGTGTAGCAGATTCAGTTAACTGTTCACATGCAGGAAGCACTCTCAGCCGTCGATCAAACATCCAGCGGCTATCCAAGCTTCCCGCCACAACAGCTGATGAACTCCTACTTTACATCTGTGCTTATCTTTTCAACCACTCTGGTTCTTGTCGCTTAGTAATTTCTTTCCCTTTTAATCCCTCTTCCAGGAGACCCCAAAAATCATCTAGATTGTATTAGGGTTTATACCCAGCCACCACTGTTCGTGGTCTGGCCCCTTACTCTCTGTACTCTTGAATCCCTCATAATTTCCAGCAATATAAGGAGAGTACTGATGATCATGCCTAAATTCGTTGATTTAGCCACTCATTAGTTCCAGGCATGTCAATTTGGTATCAGGAGCCATAGGGTTCTCGGCGGCGATCTAGATCTCGTGCAAGGCAGGGTGGGGATCTCTCCTTAAATCCCTCGTTTTTTGCTGCGGATCTCGGCAGCGGTGTGGTGCTCTATCATCAGCGGAGCAGTTGGAGGTGGCGGTACTTGCTCGGGTACAGATCGGGCTGTTGGTAGAGGTTGCTGACAAACACTTCGCGAAGGAAGAAACCTTCCTTCCCACCCTGATCCGTGTACTTCTGGTGGCGCGAAGGCGGTCGAATCTTCTCCACCCCTCAGGTAACTCGCAAGAATCCCTTTCTCCTTGCTGGGTTGATCTGCCAGCTAGGCCATGGCAGAAGGGACAGCTTCAGGTGACACGGGCATGCTCCAGCTAGAGTCCCTGCAACTGGATGTGCAACTCTTGCAGCGTTACAGAGATGAGGATAAACAGGAATTCTTGGAATTCAGTAACTCAGTTCAGAACAATTTCATCAGCATTCAAAATAACTTTGTCAGCATCCAGGCAAACTTCGAGAAGCTATTCGCTGCTAAAAAGGCTGATGCAGCAGAATAGTCAGGACACACACCAGATACTCCAGAACACCAAGGAGAAAAGTCTGCGGCTTCCATCACTAACATTTTGCAGCTGAACAAAACAGTGGGTACTTGCAAGCTCAAGGATGTGCAGGGCCAAGAGCTCAACTTGGATGGCACACCAAAAATACCATACCGACACCCAAATGCTGGTCAAGTTACCACCCTTGTTCATGATCCAGTACTCAGACAGCCAGTTGTAACAAAACTACAGGGCGCAGTTGTCAATAACCGACCACAGCCAGAGGCAAATGGAGAAGGAAATATGATTAATAGCAGACAAAGAGGTCCCCTCAGCAGCAACTTGATATGAGACAGGGCACTCCAGCAGTAAAACCAGCAAGGATGAATATTCCTGAATTTTCTGGTGAAGATGTGGATGGTTGGATCCAAACCATTGAAATGTACTTTGACTCTGCAAGAACATCTCTGGATTTATTCAAAACAGACACAGAATCTTGACGAGCAAACTTTGGCAAGATTTATTCAAAACTCTAGGTGTCAAATTACACTTCAGTACTTCCTATCACCCACAGACAGATGGTCAAACAGAGAGAGTCAACCAATGTCTTGAGAATTATCTCAGAAATATGGCATTCTTGCAGCCAAAGAAATGGCGCGACTGGCTTGCTCTTGCAGAATGGTGGTACAACACATCTTTTCACACTTCCTTAAGAGTGACTCCATTCCAGGCTCTGTATGGTCGCCCTCCACCCCAGATTGCTGAATCATTGTTGCCTGTTGAGGACCACTCTCCAACATTGATCCCTAATGCTACTAAAACAGACATAGCTCAGCAGATCAAGGAGAATTTGTTAAAGGCTCAAGAACGAATGAAGTTGCAAGCTGACAAGCATAGGAAGGAAAGGCAGTTGGATGTGGGCGACATGGTTTATTTAAAGTTGCAGCCATACAGACACACCTCTCTGAGCATTCACAAGTGTCTAAAACTCTATTCCAAATATTATGGCCCTTTTCGAGTGCTGGCCAAAGTGGGCAACACATCTTTCAAGACAATGCTCCAGATAGGTGTCTTCTGCATCACACCTTTCATGTGAGTCAACTCAAGAAGCATCTCGTCCCTAAAGCAATTCCTACCCCCCATCTTCCATTGCTGAACCCAGATGGCACGATTCTTATAGCACCTGAGGGTCAGAGCATTGCTGAGCTCACGCCTGATGTCTTCGCAGCTGTGAGCCCCAGTGCCATCAAACAGAGAATGGTCGCACCTGCTCTCCTTGGGAACAACTGGATCCGTGACATATCAGGCACTCTCTCTATTGCTGGGATAAACCAATTCCTGCACCTTGCTGAAATTGTTGATGCACAGCAGCTCGACCCCAATTCTGACGATGAGATAACCTGGAGCCTATCCCCTTCAGGCGAATACACGTCCAAGTCTGCTTACACTGCTCTTTTCGAAGGAACAACAAGGTCACCATTTCATATTCCAATTTGGAAATGTTGGGCGCCTCTCAAATGCAAAATCTTCATCTGGCTTGTCACCCTTGATCTGCTAAGCGCGGAATGCGATGATACATGTGCCTTTTGCGACCAGGAGTCTGAAACTATTGCCCATCTGCTCACACAATGCTCCTTTGCGCAGCAGATTTGGCACGACATCCTTGGACAGCTAAATCTGCAAGGCTGCATGCCAAGGGCTCATGACGATTTCACCTCCTGGTTTGAAACTGCGGCCTCCAATGCTCAACCTGCATTTCAAAAAGGAGCAACATCAATTATCATCCTGACTCTATGGAGACGTTGGAAAGCTCGTAATGATGTTGTTTTCGGAGAAGCTACCCCAAACCGTCGAGACCTTGTGCTCTCAATCCTTGAGGAGGCTAAACTTTGGTTGCTTGCTGGTGCAAAGGCGTTGCGTCAGCTGCCCTTGCACTCGAGACCTCCTGATGATGCCTAGCGACAGAGAGCTGGCCGGCATGTATTCGAGAAAAAAATAAAAAGTAGACATCGGAGGGCAAGTTAGTTTAAACAAATTGAGAAAAAAAAACGGAAATTATTAGGTAGATTTTAACTGAGAGTAACATTAGCAAATGTTATAACCCATGGCAAATTCAAAGAAGAAGTACTCACACAATTGGTACTGCACACACTCAAATAGCATCATTTCTGCATGTGAAGTGAAGCTAGGTGGTGTCTGCATCTCTCACAGCTTCAGTTCAGTTCACATGCAGAAATGACAGTGTCCTGATTCCTAGCTGTTAAATTTTTTGTGTGTTATGTCTATTCAGTTCACATGGAGAAATGACAGGTAGGGAGTATGGATATTAACATCCAGAAAAGACAGCTAAAGAGTATGAATATATTCACATAAATGTTCAAAGTCTTCAGGTTTAGGATCACAACTAAGAATCAGTGGGTCGCCACTCGCCAGTAACAACTAATCTATTTACAGCAGTCTTGCCCCAGGTAGAATGACTTAAAACTAACAACTAATAATTTCCCTAAGTAAATGGAATCAACATGGCGATTCAGGAGAAGTAAGAGAGGTTACCTTCTCCACAGCAAGACCTACTGGTGGTGGGCATGCTCGCAGCTCACGGTTCCCATTCCGACATCCTATGAAGCAGAAAATGTTGACTGCCACATCTGTCCATTTGCACAGCACAGTCATTTGAGGAAGGCGTTGGTGATGATCTGCTGCGTCTTCACGCCTGTCCTGAGGAAGAGGCCGAAAAAGGCAAGCCGCGCGCCGTGGCAGCAGCAGCAGTCCATGAGGATGCAGTAGGTGCAGACTGAGAGAGGGTTCACTTCTGCAGTCTTGTTAGGCAGGAGTACGGCCGAGCGCAGCAAGTTCAGGGAGCGCTCGGGGATCAGGACAGGCTGCGGAGTGCGAAGCATTTCGTCGAACAGTGGATGTGCGTGTTCTGACCTGAGCATCCCGGCGCGTCCGTACTGCGTGGCTGCGTCTAGGGCAGCGTCGGGGTAGCAGGAGAGTGAGGGCGGGAAGGTGGAGGTGGAGGTGGAGCTGGGACGGAGGAGACGAGGGCGGGACATCGGCATGGTGTAGGAGTGCGGGAGGCGATTCCGGACACTGGCGAGGAGGGGGAGGAGGAGGAGGAGGAGGAGGGGCGGTGGCTGAGGCTGGAAATCATGAGAGGAGGAGCGGCGGAAGCGGGACATCGCCGTGCTGATCGGAAATTGCTTGTACGCGGTGGCGGTGGCGGTCGGCGGTCGGTGGTCGGTGGGGGGAGTCGCCCAGCATTTCTCGCACTTTGCCTGAATATTGGGTGGGACCCATCTTGGTCACACCTTCCGTCTACAGCTGGGCATGGGCAGCCCAGCCCGGACGGCCCGGCCCGACCCGGCCTGAAAATCCCGGGCCGGGTCGGGTCGGGCTTGCATGTCGGGCTGGGTTTGGGCCTCATTTTGGAGCATGAACGTCGGGCCGGGCCGGGATTTTCTCTGTTCGGGCTGGGTTCGGGCCCGATTTGTAAGCCCAAAGGTCAGGCTGGGCCGGGCTCGGGCTTGGGAATTCACGTTCGGGTTTTTCGGGCCTGGCCCAGCCCGAGAAATGCCCAGGTGTATCCGTCCGTAGGTTCAGCATTTCCATAATAAATTTGATATACGACCACACTTATTGCCTTATTGGGGTAATATTTCACAAAACTACTACTCAAATATATTTTCGTAGGTAGTACAACTGAAAAAAAAATTGAGCTAATTACACTTCATGTCCAGGAACTTGTATAGCATGTGATAGTTTGGTCCTACTACTTGCAAAAGGTGATAACCTAGTCCAACAACTTGCAATTCGGGTTCAAGAATGGTCCTCGCCAATCAGAAGCCACTTGCCATCCACGCTGACAGTTTGGACGCGCTGGCCTGTGTTGTTTTTGCTAATAACCCCCTGCTTTTTTCGTTTTCTCTGTTTCGAGCCTGTCTGAACTGCCCGTTGGATCGTGACAGGTATCCTCGATCGCGCGTCGACTGCACGAATCTCCAACCCTAGTCAGTAGAGGAGAGCTGAGCTGAGCTGAGATAAGAGCGGTGGGCGGCGAGAGAGGAGCGGCGCAGCTGGTCGGCAAGAGAGCAGCGGCGGGTGCCCTACGAGAGGAGCGAGGGAGGTGCCCCGCGGAGAGGATCGAGGGAGGTGCCCCGCGGACAGGAGCTGCCCCGTGAGCTCAATGGCGGCGGTGGCGGAAGCAGATGGGCAGAGGAGGAATGGAAGGAGACGTCGGTCGTCTACTACCCCACGGCGACGAGAGGTGCTGCCACGCCGACAAAGGTATAAGCTTCTTCGTCGTCTCCGATTGTTTCCCCTTTTGTGCCTCCACTGTTCCTAAATTCTTCTTGAACCAAAATTATGTGCACAATTTTGAACCAAATTTATTTTTTCAAATTCGTAGAAAAGAATGGATCAATTGGAGAATGATGGTGTGATTAGAAGCAGAAATTCCAGAGACATTGAGGAAGAAAATAAATAGCTAGTGCAAAAGATTAATGAAATGGAAAATGAGATAAAGAGAAGAAAATCTAGGAAGAAAGAAATGCAGAGGGCACACCAGCAAGATCTTAGAAATAGAGATAGGAGAGAGTTTATAATGTCGACAGTTGTAGCTTGTTGTTGATCTTGTACTGTGTTTATGCGTTCATCAGGGGCTTTTTGTGAGCCATTTTTGTATCAATGTACATGTTTTTGGTGAAATAAAAAAATTGTGATGTGAGAACCAGAGGGAGAAGACGAGATCGAGGACGGCGAGACGTACCGTAGGGTGGCGGAATCATCCTTCCAGAGCCTCTCCCGAATCTCTGGCGCGTCCATCGGCTGCAGCGGCGGGAGGAGCAGCGCGTGCGCGACGACGAAAAACAGCAGCGCCGATAATTTTGCTCCAAAAAAAAAGAAATAACTAGTTAACCACCATGCCATCCGCGCGGGAGGAATTAAATGACGGAAGAATTCTTTCCAGGGGGTTATTTGCAAATTGACCAACGCGACAAAAACCACCTGGCCACCGATTCGGACTCCAGCGTGCCGACTCCAGCGTGGCTCAGTCTGACTTCGAGGACTAAACCTTCATATCCGTTGCAAGTTCCTGGACTACTTTCTCACGTTTTGCAAGTACTAGGAACAAACTATCACATGCTATACAAGTTCATGGACCATAGGTGTAATTAGCTCTATATTTTTCACAACCACAACTTTTAGGGTATGTTGTTTCAAATAACTCAAATCATAGGATTTAGCCTATTTAACAATGTTTCTAAGAGTCCGATCCCACGGGGCATGTACACCTGGCAAACCTAAACTATTCTGGACTCAAAATTTCACCATCAATTTTCGCAAAATCTGAAAGACTTTCTTAATAAGAAATGTTGTCCATATCATTTCTTATAGATTTTTTGTGGCACAATATGGAGTGGATGACATGAATGTTGGCACAATCTTCCAGTCAAGAAGTCAAGAGATGCTACATCCAAAAGTCGCGTTGAAACTCCGCGTCTGGGTACGCCGGGCTGCTCCCACCACTCGCTCGACCGGTCCTACACCCAAAGGCGTTGTTGGTGCTACGGCTGTGGCGGCGGGGTGGATGCAGCCTCGTCGACGATGCGCGGGCGCTTGGGGAGTGGCGGCAACTCGTCGACGGGGGCCGTGAGCAGGGACACCACCTTTGCATCCCCCCCGCCGTCCTCCTCGGGGAGAACGCCCTCGAGGAGAAGGGAGCGCCCGCCGACGAGGCGCAGCGACGAGGGACGCCGGGATGGTGGTCATGGCGAAAGTCAGCTTCTTGATGTCCCCATCGCCGGCGATAACCGCACCACCGATAGAAGAAGCATCAAGAATAGGAAGAGGGGAGTCTTCGGCAGCGCCGTGCTTCCGGCGGCGATTCGGCATCGCGGGAGAGGCAATTGGGTGGATGAAGAGAGGGAGAAGTCGCGGTCATCTCTCGGTGTCCTGTCTTGAGTGTATGACAACAGGATCCCACTGCCATGTCCGAGCTGGCCCGTTTGTTTGCCGCTAGAGCATGCCCTAAGCTATTTCTGTCCAGCCTCGTCGAACACCACCTAAACTGTCCTAAAACGAATGATTTAGATCAGGATTTGGGTCGACCGGTGGAGATGCCTAACGGGCCAGGGAGCACACGGACACGGGTGGCTGGAGACTGGAGTGGGCGGTGCACGAGGACCAAGCGCAACAGACGAAGAATTTCTCTTTTTTTCCATAAAAATATAAAAGAATATCTCTGGCGCATGGGGCCCGCGGTCGGTGCCCGTCACCGAAAAGTAGAAATGGCGCGAGGAGGAAAAAGAAAATATGCCGCGAACCGCGCGTCCATTCCACGCGACTCCCACACACAAATACCACACCGCCCTCCTCCCACCACCCACGCCCATCCCCACACCCCTCTCCAAGCAGCAGCCGCAACAGAGAGAGAGAGAGAGAAGCGAGGGAGATATCCAAGTCTCTGCATCCGTCTCTTCCCCGTGTGGTCGTCCCCGAGGCGGCCGAAATGGTATGCAATTCTATCTGTTAAAAAATATCTATATGTCTTTTTTGGCGAAAATCAGTTCTTAATCAGTTCTTCATTCTTGCTGTTGTATACAGTACACATCTATGTATTCACTGTAAGCGCTAGGTTTATTTCTATTTCTAAAGAGTGGTGCCTCCTTTTCAGTTTTCTTGCTGAAACTCGAGTTGCTTTTGTATGCTTTGTCGTCCTCAGACCTCAGTCCTCACGGTTCCAATTATCTGGAGGAAGTAGTATTTGTGGTAGCAGTAGTAGTTATATTGGGGATTTTCGATCGATCCCTGACATGTAAGATCTCTTTCTAAATGCGCGCGATTTAGCATGAACTTTGGGTACTGGGCTCCGGGCGATTGACAAGATGCCTTCAGTTTGGCGTCGGATTCATCCGGTACAGCCAGAGAGTTTCAGGCTCTTCTTGTTTTTTTAGATTCAGTTTTGAGTAACTGCTGTGCTGTGAATCTACTGACGGGCTTAAAGTTTACATGGATTGAGACATATACCCTCATTTCAGGCTCATTTCAGTCCCTCTATTTGTAATGGCGGTGCTTTAATTTGTATAGATGAGTAGTCCTTGACACATGTTATCTCAAGATTAGGAAACCTCGAGTATGGAAGATGCCAACCCTGCAAAGTTTATTGCACTAGTCATGTAGTTTATTGGTTCCATCTGTAGTGTGTTCTGTCAAAGTCCAATGATGAGATCCTTCATGGATTTGTGATATGCGAATAGCCACTTGACAACTCGAGAAAAGACATAATTATTCTTCCTGCTTTCCTAAAATGAGTGCCGATGCTTAACAGCTTGCCACCGATGGTGCATTACATGGAAGAGAGTTGGGGGAAGACGCACGAGACATCTCATGGCACTGTTTTTATATGACATCCAGCATGGTCCTTGGTCATGGTGTTACATTTTCTATCTGCAATTCAGAATCGTTGTTGGATGTGTACCTGTGAATTGCCTTATTAGCTTGTGTGTCGACGTTCGGCCAGCTGAGGTTCAGGTCCACTGAATAGGTCCATTTCGTAAAATTCCGCTTGTTCGACAGCCACTATCCTGACAGGCATCTGCAATGAATTGGTTTAGTTCAGATGATAGTTACAGGGCAACTAACTACATCTAATCTTACTCTCAGATTCTCAGAAAGGTGCAGCTGACTGCAGTTGCCATGTTGCAGCAGCGGCATCACCTCCTCCTAATCAATTGTGCTCAACCACATTTCTTGTGGAAGTACTTGTTTACAGGTCCATAAAGTGTCTATTGCCATAATATGATGACTAACTGCCTTGCACTTTTACTCTAGGCGAACGCCGCATCAGGCATGGCTGTGGACGACGAATGCAAGCTCAGGTTCCTAGAGCTGAAGGCGAAGAGAACCCACCGCTTCATCATCTACAAGATAGATGATAAGAAGAAGATGGTTGTTGTGGAGAAGGTCGGCGAGCCCATCCTGAACTACGACGATTTCGCCGCTAGCCTCCCTGCCAATGAATGCAGATATGCCATATTCGACTATGACTTCGTTACCGAGGAGAACTGCCAGAAGAGCAAGATATTCTTCGTCGCATGGTTAGTACTTTCTTCATCTTTTCTTCAGTTCACCGATCTCCACTATGATGCAATATTGTCGTATCTGATTCGCTTTGACTGTTGATGCAGGTCTCCTGATACAGCACGCGTGAGGAGCAAGATGATCTACGCGAGCTCCAAGGAGAGGTTCAAGAGGGAGCTTGATGGCATCCAGGTGGAGCTGCAGGCCACAGATGCTGACGAGGTCGGCTTTGATGTTATCCAAGGCCGTGCAAACTGAGCGGCATGGTTGTGCTGCTGCTACTACCAAGTATGATGAGCCTCCGATGAGGATCTAGCGCTCTCATTGACACCCGTCGTGAGTTCTTATTGTTACCATGAGGCAATCCTGATCGAGTTGCCATTTGTACCACCTAAGGAAGATCCAAGCCATATCTAGGGCAACATCAAATCTATGGTTTTGCGTGCCTGTTTGGTGGATCTTGGAATCCTGTATTAGCTGATAACTTCAGTTGTTTTCGACTATAGGATCCTATTATGAATGCGGCATACTACCATCAGTAATCCTTGCCCTCCGCTTGAAGTATCTCCACTGAATTTGAATGAGATAGGTTTCTAACTATTAAGATCCATAGGATTGGTTTGATTTATCTATTTATTTGCGTTCACCGAGGCTGGTAGAAATGAATATTAAAAAGTGCTTTAACTGCCTAAGTTATAGGAATACAATTTAGTTTTTTTAGGAAAAAGTATCATTTTGGTGATTTGGAACATTTTCATGTGCATAACCATCAGAATACAATGATTTGGAACATGGTTAACTGGGCATCCGTCTGGATATGGTGAAGCGTGTAGAATAATGTTCTGATTAACGCTGATTTAGCACACTGCCTTTCAGTCGATCCATCTAACAACTAATAGCAGAAAATTCAGCGAAAAGTGACTTTGGCACATGAGCACCAATGCTCCCGATTTTTAAAAAACATATTTCTGAGATTCCAAAAAAATTAAGCTTAAATCTGCATATACATAGAAATATTTTGAATGTACTGTAATTTTTTGGAAGAAAATATGTTGTATTATAAACTATATTAAAATGACAAATTTCTGACAAAAAATGTTCCTACACACAGCCATAATTTTTACCGAAACTTCGCAGAGTATTCATGACATATATGTATTCATGAAATAATTTTATGATTTTTTGTAACATAAAAATACAATTTTTAAATATTTTAAAAACCGAGAGCACCGGCGCTCGTGTGCATCAAATCTTCATCCAAAATTCAGCTACTATTGAGAACTATATTGCCACAAACAGTAAGGGCTCATTAGCTCATAGAAGACAGTAAAACTGCAACGTAATTAATAGATTGACGATACTTTTGTTCCTGTCCAGCTGGACAAATGGTTGCATACAAAAACTAGTCCAAAAGTCATCACGCTTTGCTACAAAATCATGGACGTAGAAGTTCTCTAGCACAACAGGAGGTACATGGTGATAACATCATACGTGATTTATTTATGTACAGCCGCCATGTATTTACATAATGGAGATGCGTCTGCAAAGCCTTGAGTCTCCCGCGGGCGTTTCAGGAAGCCTCGGCAGTAGAGAAATGCATTTTCGCAACAGTCTCAAGCAGGAAGCTACTTCCACATTTGGCATCTTGGCTGCTGATGCCATAGTCCAAGACCTCGGTCTCATGCTTTCCAGGATCAGCTGGAGCTTCCCTGCCAATGGAGGTGCCATGGTCTTCCAGTCTGGCAAGCACAAGTAGCAGAAATCAGCAAATTCCGTCAAATAGACTTGCAAGGCAACTTAACAACAGTAGAGTGATAGAATTCTTACCCATCAGGAGTCTGGATTACAGCTGGGTTCTGGTTAGTGTTCTTGGTTTTTTTCTTGGATCTGCCCTTCTGCTTCTGTTTCTGTTTGCTCTTGTCCTTCTTACGGGGATTGGGCTGTCTCTTGTAACTGTTGTTCACAGAATGAGAAACAGATGTGACAGGGGGGTCATACACATCCTCCGCCCATTTGATGTGGCGATTCTCTCTTGGTGATGGCACCCCATTCTTTTCGCGGCTTCCTTTAATAGCAGGGATGAGCTTCACTGGTGACTGCAGAGACAAGAGAAGGAAGAGATTGTTTAGTTTCCTCATTAAGCAATATTAATAGCCACAAAATTATTTGTTACTTCCCATTTGATATAAGGTTCCAATTGGTCAATATGGTTCGGATAATAAGCCAGTTGGTTCACGTGAATCCGCAAACAAGATGACTATTACCAACAACCATAGCGCTGCATGCATGGCTACAGAGTACCGGGACAGAAGGTTGCCCGAGTAGCCTTAACACTACAACTGAAGAAATGAGCACGGTAATTTATGCAGGTTAACACTGCATCATTTGTTTTGTAGTGTCATGCTTGCGTTTCTTCCTCATAATGCAAAGAACAGCCCAAGCTAATGTATCACATGCAGTTCACAGCATTATACGCATTAAGCAATATGGTACACACAAAATATCAATGTGTGGTTTATTAATAAGCTCAAATTATTGTACTAGCATAGTACTAATAAATTTACAAGACACCCATTAATGGTAGTATGAAATTCCGTTGCCCCTATACATTGAGCCTTGACCGTCTAAACAATGATGAAATGTAAGAAGACTGAACAGTTGTTTCAGTATTTCAGTGAATGATAAAAATAGCTTCAAACAACCACGTACTAGTCACTAGTCGGAAACTAGATCTCAAAATCATGGTCAAAATGATAACAAGGTACACAGTAGAAGTCCATTTCTAGTATACAGAGTAAGAAATGGATTATATTGAACTGAAGAGCACTACTTGTCAATCTTCTGGTAAATGACAGTAAAACGGCGTAACACAAGGTACTTACAGGCAATGAAACAGAGCGCTGGTAAGTGTGGGCATCCTTAACATCCTCCGCATCAGAGCATGAGTCCTCCTGTTCGACCTCAGCGGCAAACGATGGAAACGTCGCGCACTTCTGGAGGTCCTTCTTCACCCCCGACCCGGCCGACTTGGAGACACCCACGCGCATTCCAGCCTCCGACGAGCCATCCTCCGCATTCTGCGTCTGCGGGGAAGCTCCGTCAACGGCAGATCGCTCCGTGCCGCGGGCGTCAGTGGAAGAGGTACCGTCAGATGCCACCACTGGCACGCCCCCAAGATCGCAGGAACGACCATCCATCAAGCAACCCGCTTCGTAGACCAGTAACAACAGGCTGCACTGCACTCCTGCACCCATTGGACCACAAAATCACTGCCAGCTGCGAATCGCGAAAAACTAACAGCTCACTTGTTTGGTCCTACTCAGATTAGATTACCCACATCATCAGCGTACACAATATAGAGAAAATAACGCTATGTATATAAGCCTCTACACAGATTCCATGGTAGCCTACGAAAAGAATCCTTAGCATACGTCCATGTCGATCAAGCAGACTGATGTAGTACGTAACCATTTTTAAATGCGGACTGATATAACCACGAAGTACTTTTAAAATGCAGACTGATATTACTAGGTGTGTGTCTTAGTGTCTAGGCCAGATTTGGCGAGATGGAAGATAGGGGTCAACGGTGGCATACTCTGGTCCCAGCGCCGGTGATCCAACAGAACACAATCCGACCGCGAGCAGCCGATCCAATCCCACACAAGTTTGCACTAAGAGCACTGACCAGTGACCTGAACGAGAATCAGAAAAGTCCAGCTACGAGAGGGTAGATAGAAGGACGTAGGCGGGCGGGAAGGGGGGAGGGAAGGGAGGAGGAGAGGAGGAGGAGGAACGGCCGGCCGGCGCGCGCGCGCTAGGATGAGGAGCGGGTATGGGGGTGCCAAGACCAGGGCTTGAGGCGGTGGGAGCAGCAGCGGGCGGAGGGGAAGATGAGGGCGGCGTCGTCACGGAGCAGGGTGGATAACCCCTGCGCCGTGCTAGGCATCGCCGGGTCCAACGCCGGCGGCGGCGAGGCTCGGCAGATCTGGGTGGGGAGGGAGCAGCGGTGGGTGGGTGCAGGGATTGGGGATTTTTATTCTGTCGACGCGAATGGAGATGGAGACGACGCGGAGTCAGTCAAGTGTTGGAGCAGGGATTTATATATATACGTGGAGCGGTGTGGATAAGGGGATGGACACGTGGACTGGAATGGCTTGTCGGCTTCTGCCCTGGGCCTAGTCAAATAGAGGTGCCTTCTGAAGATCCGGCCCAAATATAGGTGGAGTTTTTTTTTCTGTTAATCTTGAATTTTCTACTTACTATTGAAAAAACTTACAGTATTATTTTTAAAAAGTATGTGCTCCAGAAAAGAATTATATACGTGTGTCGAGTAAAATGTCGCGTACCTGAAACATGTTCGATGGCTTGTCAGGTTACGTTCTTCACCGGGAAATCTGAGGGATGGGCTTTGCTTTGAGATGTGTGTTGGACACGGTGTTGGAGCATGCTCGTTTGGGCTCCTTCTATTAGCCGGGACATTTTTTTTCTTCAAATGGGAGCACAAGCCGTCTATCGAGCGATAGAAGTGCCCGATCAGCCTTCTTGAAGCACCCGTGTGTGGCGCTCACTAGGTTCTGTTCGAATCACTAGTGTCACTCGAAAAATACACTACTTATGCAAAATACTTTGTTTGTGCCATTGGAGTGGAATACATAAACATAGGGATCCAATATGGTGAGGACATGTTAGGGGAGGGAATACACTTCATGAGTTGCCTCGTGACGATGGTCAAGCGAAGGGAACACATTCATGAGATGCACTCTCGGCCCACTGTGTATTTAATATGTCCATCATCGCTTTTCCAGGTGTGACTAATATAAGGTGTTATTCACGCGGACATCGGGAATATGGAAACGAGAAAGGGTACATGTTGGGTAACAAAGATAATACAATAGTTTCACCTCGGATTGTATATAGTATCACCAAGCAAACAAAACTGTTCACTTAATCTCAAATTTTCTATTTATTCTTGAAAAAAATTATAGTGTTATTTAAACAGTATGTGCTACAGAAAAGAATTGTTTACGTGTGTCGAGTAAAATGTCTCGTACCTGAACCATGTGCGATGGCTCGTTAGCTTACGTTCTTCACCGGGAAATCTAAGGGATGGGCTTTGCTTTGAGATGTGTGCTGGACACGGTTGGGCTCCTTCTATTAGCAGATACATTTTTTTTCAAATGGTAGCACTAGCCATCTATCGGAAGATAGAAGTGTTTGATCAGCCTCCTTGAAGCACCCGTGTGTTGCCCTCACTATGTTCTCTTCGAATCACTAGTGTCACTCAAAAAATACATTACTTATGCGAAATCCTTTGTTTGCACCATTGGAGTAGAATACATAAACATAGGAAACCAATATGGTGAGGACTTGTTAGCGGAGGGAACACATTCATGAGATGCACTCTCAGCCCACCCACTGTGTATTTAATATGTCCATCGTCGCTTGTACATGTGTGACTAAGGTGTTATTCACGGGGATATCATGAATATGGATCCGAGAAAGAGTACATGTCGGGTAACAAGGATACCATAATAGTTTTGCCTCGGGATGTATAAAGCATCCCAAGCAAAACAATAGTGTTCACGTGAAACACAAATGGTTTGCTCGATAAAGATCTACGTCGATATGTGGGAGTTGTTATAGGTATACATATCCCGATATCAATTATTGACCGGAAAGTGGTCTAGGCATGTTCACATATGGACATATGGTCATACATCTAGGGTCCCACACTTAACGGTTTAGTGACATTTAGGAATGCAACTAATTAAATGGAGAATGAGATAAGAGGGGTCTGAAAGTGTTTGGATGATCTCAGAAGTTCCTAGAGGATCCATGGATGATCGTGTTCGTGTTTGGATTGTTATGGAAGGTATAGGATGGTACCGGAAGATTCTAGATGGTTGCAGAAAGTTCAAACACATCCAGAAGGTTCTATAATATCTAATAAGGGTCTAGAAGACCTCGTGTATAGCCGCCCATGTTTCTTTGGAGGAAAGGTGTGTTCCCCCCTTGGGCAATTCGGATTGGGGGAGGGAGTTGGAGTTCCCGGAGGACTCATTGCCCCATTGGATGAATTGTTGAGGGACTCTTCCCTTCTTGGCTTGGCCGACCCATTAGGCATGGACACCTATAAAAGGAGGGGCTCAGGCACCCCCAGGCCTTATCCCAAGATGCAGTCCATACCCCTCCTTGGCGGCACCACCGGCCTCAAACCTAGGCGCCGCTTCTCTCTTGCGTGTGCGTGGAACCGTTGATGGAACTTCTCCTCTCGTTCTATATCTAATCTAGAGGGCGACTCCAAAGGATTTTATATACATCAAGTTTGTTTTCTGCTTCGTTGTGGTGATGGATCACACGCCGACATAATGACACTAGCCGGAAAGCGTGGATACCTCATAGGCTCGTCTACTTCAACGCTTGATACTGCAGATCTCCGCAAGGATAAAACTCTCGCGGCTAGGAGGCATAGATAACTTCATAGATAACGTCATCTTGTTACCTACACCTCGATAGTGATCTTGATTTAACCATGTTTTTTTATAGAACGTTTCCTAACACAGGGGCGGACCTCGGAAGAAAATTTCCTTGTGCCCACTTTGTAAGTAACACAAGTTTCTCACTTAGATACAGGTCTCACACACTATATCATAGATGAAAAATGCCAAGAAAGTGGTCTTGGACCCGCTGTCCTAGGCACCCTCGAAGCTCAAAGTGGGTACGCCCCTGTCCTAATAGTTTTACCATAGGGGTACTATGTGGGGGGAGACTTGTATAGGATTTCCTCATTAGGTAGGATCATAGGATCAACTTAGAGAAATCATACTTTTGCTATGCGAAAAAATCTGAAAATAATTAGCAACATGCATATATGTTGTATCTACAACTCCAAAAAAATTCAGCTCAAAATCTAATCTACACTTGAAGAAACAAAAAAGACAAATTCTGATGTGAATAGTGTCAGATCTGGTTGAATAGTATTTCACACTATTCACACCCAGATTTATCTTTTTTGTCTCTCTAAGTGTATATAGAATTTGAAGTTGCAAATTTTTGGCATTGCATATATAACATAGATGTGTGTTGTCATTTTTTTTCAGAATTTTTGAACATGTTTTATTTTTAAAAAAAATTAATCTCATAGATCCTATCTAAGATCTGATCCTACCTAAGTCTTCCCCGTACTATGTGTAGTCGCAGACTCGCATGTACAACTAGAGGATATGTGTAATCCATGCATTGCTCATGAGTTGTGAGTGATGTATATGAGATCTATGGTCAGATTTTTTTTGTTTGCTTCACTCTCATTGCAATTTTGATCTCGGCAATATTGTGGGGTTTAGTGGTCTGGCCAACATTATGGTCTTCAAACACAGACCACTTTGCTCGATATATGCAATTTGTGGATAACGGTTTCACCCAGTTTAGTTGAGAAAGATAAATATGCAACTTTATATCTTGTAGATTTAGTCTACACGGGGTGGTTACGTGTTGGCGAAGTCTAATTCACACTTTAAGATTTACGAGTCTCGTATTCCACACATTCCAACGGTTAAAGAACAACCAGAGAACCGTGCTAAATGGCCACGAACGTACCAAATGGTTTGCAATGGAGCCATAGATCCACATATGATAGAAAGAATGATAGAGGCTTCTAACTCGTGTTTGCAGGTAATGTGATGTGGTATATCAAATTTGAACAATGTGATTGTATGAGATGCATGCGATGTAATATTCTTTTGTCATGGCCTACACATCGTCGACAGAAGCCAATATGATGTCCAGAAGAATGAGAGAGGGCATGAGCCAAATAGACTCGAGCGTTTTTCTCCTGATCTTCCATGCAACACGGGTGGTGATGGGCAATAGCCTTGTGAGGAAGGCTTGGGTGCATGACAATTGTCGTCCAATAAGATTTAATAAAGTGAAGGTTTGATGGAGGCCAATGCAGTAGAAAATTGCGCTCCAAATCTAAACATAGTATCGACAATATAATAGCAAATAAACCACTGACTCCAGGCAAAGACCTCTTGTTAGGTGTTTTATCGCATAAAGAGTGAGATGGCTGAGCATGAGGAAGAGAACAAAGAACATAAAAATTGCAATGCGGCGCCTCTATGGAAGAGAACATTAAGAAACAAGTAGCCGATAACCTTGCAAGTATGTCTGAAACAATCGGGCAGACTAGAGTGCAGCAACAAATCAGTATCAGTCATGCTGCTAACACGTGCCAGTTAATTGTCAACATGCAAATTCAGAGAGAAGCAAGTGACCATTCAAAAGGCCAAAGGGGCTGCAGATTCAGTTCACTCAAGGCCATCAAGATCACTTCAAATGATCGCCATCCAGTCATACATGTACCTAGCAGACTAAAGCAGCGACATCTCCCTACTACCGACTCTTGTTAATTAGACTACTCCTCCCCAGTCCTTCCTGATCTCAAAGCCGTACCTCATGTCCAAGTACACCTTCCCGTCATCGTCCACGAACTGCAACAAAAAGTTCAGGAAATTACACGCACATCGGTCGGTATAAGATAGATTCGCCGGAACAACTCTCGAGCTATAATTTACCTTGAGTTTAGCAGAATAAGATCCCCTCGCAAAGATGCCGCTCGGGGTGGTGTCTTCCTCGGCGTCGTAGGTGTACAGCTCCTGCCGAGGGCCGAAGGTCCCGAGCATCACCTTCTGATTCTCCACTACAAAACAGAAGGATTCAAGTTATTTATTTACAGACAACATGTGAACAATGACTATCATGGTCATCATCATCATCTCAATGGGTGATTACATACTATCCAATGAACTCAGTGAGTGAGCCAGTGGAACTGGAACATTTAGCATACTGTCGGCACCACTCCTTGCTTAAGAACCATTCACTGACAGACAGACAGACAGTGCGTAGCGAGTCGTCACCTCTTACGCCGGCCTTCCAGACGGTGTGCGAGTACTTGAGGCCGGACACGATGTTGTTGGCTACGGTGAAGGAGAAGCGGAAGCTGTAGGGACTGCCGTCCTTGAGCGTGAAGGCCCTGCTGCTGTCGTTGGTGAACGGGATCGGCAGGAGCAGGTCCGGCCTCCCCGGCGCCAAGATGGTCAGGTTCAGGACGGTCACCTCCGGTTCTGCACTCTCTGAACATTGCAAGGGAACAGTCGATCAGACAGACAGTTCAAGCATCTCATTCTCATCTCCTGAGGCTGTCATGTCGTAGTAGCAGTACCTCCGAGCTTGGTGGTGTCGACGTCTCCGAGGAGCTGCTCCTTCCATCTCCTCAGGCTGTCGTCCTCCCCCTCCTGCGTATGTATGTATGTACAGATCCGTGAGGTGATGAGCAACCGAGCAAGAAGGGAAGACGGGGGAGTGGAGTGAACCATGCCTTGAGGAGCTGGAGGTGGTCCTTGAGGGGAACCTGGGGGCCGAGAGCCACGCTGCCGGCGTCCTCCTCTTCCTCGTCTTCCTCCGCCATGCTCGCCGACGCTTCCTCCTCCGCATCCATGGTCCTACCTACTAGTACTGGCCTGTACCAGATTTCTCCTGGGAGACGACACAGATGCAGACATAGGTCGCGTCAAAGTAAAGAAAAGGAAGCAAATCAAATCTTGGAGTAGCAGCGGGCAGGCAGCGACTCGCGTGATTTATGGGCAAACGAAGGGCAAATACCTGAGCTGCGCCTGAGTCGTGATTCGGAAATCGGAAGCGAGCAGTCGATTTGTTTTCGCAGCCGGGGATGCAGCTCGCCCCGCCTCTCTCTCTAGTGTGTGTGCGAGTGTGAGTGAGACAAGACAGAGTGTGTCTGTCTTTTGCTGTGATTTACTTCTCTTTTTCTTTGCTGCGAGAAGGGAGGAAAGCTGCGAAAAGTGCTTTTAGCACACGGGCTCCAGTGCTCTCGCTCAGTTAAAAAAATTAAAAAATGTTTTTACAAGTTATAAAAAATTATGAAAATAATTCTGTAGATTACCAATGATACATCCCACAATCATGGAAAATCCCAATCCAAAATTCTTTTTATTTTGACCTGGACAAAAATGACAAATTCTGCTATGTTTTGGAGATTTGAAAATGACTACTCAGATCTACAATTTTGTTATTTTTGTGTAGCTCAAAATATTAAGTATTTGAAATTGATTTTTTGCCCGTTTGTGGGATACATCATTGACTATGTGTGGATTTTTTTCCAGAATTTTTTACAACTCAAAACTATTATTTTTAATTTTTTTAAAAAACGAGATCACTGCTGCCCATGTGCACCAAATCTCTGTCCGGAAAGCTGGGGATGCTGTACACCGACCTGGTCGGCCTGTACGGGGCACCGCACACCCCACCGACCAGGTCGGTTGGTTGGGCCGCGGCCCATTAAGAGGAGGTAAGTTGTTTTCTTTTTTTGGTGTTTTTTTTCTGTTAATAATTTTCTTTTTCAATATCTCACTTTAAAATAAAAAATTCGGAGAATAAAATTTCAAAATCTATTCAGATTCGAAATTTCCGAAATTTTAAAAATATTCAGATTTTTATTTCATTTTTTCGAAATTTGAATATTTTCGGATATGGACATAATTTAAATTTGAACATTTTTTAAAATTTGTAAATTTTATTTTTTCCAAAAATTAACATTTTTAGTTATGAACAATTTTCGAATTTGAATATTTTTTCAAATTTGAACGCTTTATATATTTGAACGGATTTCAAATTTGAACGCTTTTATAATTTGAATACTTTTTGTATTTGAATGGATTTCAAATTTGAACGCTTTTTTAGTTTGAACATTTTTTTAATTTGAACGGATTTTAAATTTGAACGCTTTTTAAATTTGAACATTTTTGTATATGAACGGTTTTCAAATTTGAACGATTTTAATTTTTTTTTTAAAATTTTGAACTATTTTCAAATTTGAAAATTTAAACTATTTTCAAATTTGAACAAAAATAAAAATAAACAGAAAAGAAAAAAAGAAAAAAGAAAAAGAAACCAAAAAGAAACCAAAAATAAAAAAGAAAAAGGAAAGAAATGAAAAAAGAAATAAAAAAGAGAAAACAGAAAAAAGAAGCGAACTGGGCCGACCAGGCCGGCCCATACCGCGCGCGGGGTTTATTTTGATCAACCTTTTAAAAAAATCGAAATGGGAGCTCGGCCCAGCCCATCTGCATCAAAAGTGACGTACACCCTTTTAAATTAACCCAGATTTAGTGCAAGAAATAATGAAAGATATTTTTAAGTACCAAAACTTTACATGCCACGGACCACAAAGTGGCAACATAAGGCTGGTGCCAATGCATAGCCTCACTCTCACCCGCCACGTCAGCTTTTTCCCTCACTCTCACCCCACTCTCACCCCACCTTGCCAATGTATGGGCTATAGTGAGAGCTCTCACTTCTCTCTCCTCCACATCAGCTTTTCCCTCTCCTCGACATTAGCATTTCTTTTTCAGATTACAATATTAAAAATAATGCAAGGAAATTATTTTATTGAACTAAAATTGTTACCGATTACATCATAAAAAAAAATACATAAAAATTTGAAAAAATTACATAAAAATTTGAAAAAATTACATAATCTAGGCATTATGAGCCCACACATGCTCTATCAAATCTTGCTGGAGCTGTGTATACACCGGTGAGGCCCTCATATCGGTGTCAATCTGAATCCTGGCAGCTAGGTTTGGTGGTGCATGGTGGTGTATTGCAGGGCCGACATTGGACTCAACGGTCTCATAGGTGTGCTCCAAATTTGTACCACGCTCATCGTCGATGATCATGTTGTGCAGAATGACACATGCACGCATGATCAACCCAAGAGTACGCCTCGAGTAGGAGCGTCGAGTATAGAGGGGGGCTGAAATTTTAGGGTTTTTTGAAGTACCAACGGCTACCCCAACGGCTAGCTGAGGTGGACGAATCAGATCGCGCCACCTCAGCCACTACCGCCCCTCTCTCGCCCCTCTCTCGCCCTCTCTCGCCCCTCTCTCGCCCCTCTCTCGCCCTCTCTCGCCCGCACTATCGCCCGCCCCACTCTCGCCCCGGCTCGCCACCGCGCCGCCCCGCCTCTCGCCTCGCTGTCGCCCCCAACGCGGGCGGGAGCCGGGCGGCAGCGGGCGGTACCGCCCGGCGCCAGCCGCAGCGCCCCGCGCTCCCGTCCCGCCCCACTCCCGCCCCTCTCTCGCCCGGCGGCGGGCGGTAACGCCCGCGTTGGCACCAGCCTAACTCATTTATCATCTAAACAACAAACGCAAAAAAGCTCCTATGCATCTCGTATGCGTTTATAATGCAACAAACCGTCTTAATAGAAAATAGATCGTACAATCGTCATCATTAGTTGATTGCACTTACACGTTGCTCCATAGTAAGGAGGTAAGACCATATGTAAATCGACAAAGTAGCCTTATGACTACTAACCTATGAAAAGTTCGGTTTGACAACTCTGCTAAAAACCACAACTTTTGACAATTCTAAATTTATCAACTTAAATAACAAAATCCCACACGAATTCGAGCCTTTGTTTTCTTCCCAACTCTGTTTAGCCAATTCGCAAACAAAAGGATGTATATTATATGTGAAAAGCACAACTCCCTAGACAAGATGGGAAAATGGGTAAGTACCAAAAAGATGGTCAATTGTTTCATGTGAAGCATAAAATACATATTTAGTATAACGTCTCCTTGCGAAATTATCCTTAGTTAACAACACCTTCTTGTAAATGAACCACATAAAGATCCTAATTTTTAAAGGTAACTTAATACGCCAAAAGTATTTTTTAAGAAAAACAATATACACATTCATATAATCAGCATACATAGATTTGATCGAAAAACACCTATGGTGGTTATCCTGGTTAGACGCTATTTAAAACTATTTGGCTCATCATTTAAAGTTGCCCCATTACTTCACCTACCGGGCTTATCCAAGTCTCATTTGTCTTCGGTTAAAGCTTGTGTGAATTCTATATTCAATGGCTTTTAAGGTAATACACCAGCAACCGTAATATTTTTTTAGTTCTAGTGATATTATATAAGGACGCACTGCTACAAAGCGACTCTACATCC
Organism: Lolium rigidum; assembly: GCF_022539505.1. Classification (NCBI taxonomy): domain Eukaryota; kingdom Viridiplantae; phylum Streptophyta; class Magnoliopsida; order Poales; family Poaceae; genus Lolium; species Lolium rigidum. The sequence goes on along the minus strand of NC_061511.1, from coordinate 32,890,743 downwards.
TCCTCTCCTCTTCATCCAATTTGATATCACCGAGTAGGAGGTGGCCCAGCAACAAAGGTCAAAGACCAATCCTGCGGATAAGGGTGGATCTGGCCCGCATCAGACGCACGAGGTTCCTCTCTAGCATGCTCGTCTAGTGGTGGGTGGCACATCCATGGGCGGAGCAACCAATGATGAAATGGTCGGACCCTAAGGGCGACGACAACCACGAACTCCCCCATAATCAAAGATATGAATCTTTGTGCGACCGGTCATCATGACGACAAATCTGCACTTTCGTTTTTTATATTTTTCTATGTATTCTTCATAACTCTCTATTGTCATTATGTTTACTTAGGGAAGGTGTTATTGTTAATCTTTTGTCTAGAATTTTTTTGAATAGTTATGAATCTAGTTATGTAGGACTCATGTGTTTTATTACAGGTCTTGACCTCATTTGTTTAATGTTTTCCGTCGATTCTTCATAACTCGGTATTGTCATTTTGTTTACTTAGGAAAGATCTTACTGCAAATATTTTGTTAGCTTCTGTAGTCACAAATTTATATTATAGTTCATGTTAATTGTAAGTATTGTTTAAAGTTTTATGTTAGGTTGTTATGTTTAGTTACAAATCTCATTTATGGTCCATGTTTTGTTTACAGTTTTCCATTAGGTTGTTTTAGGTTTTATGCATGGCTAAATTTTAACTTATTCGAAAATATGTATTTTATTTTGGTGAAATTGCATAAAAGAAAACAACCATTGTGGCATCTGCACCTGCACATCGAGTGGGATCTCTTCACTTGGAAAAAGCCACATCCCTACTCGAGTGTGAAACGTGCAATTATTTACACAGATGGTGACCCAAGGATAAATGGAAAAATCTAGTCTCCATGCGAACAATACTAGAGAGAATTTCTACTTTTGTTTTCTTATCCTTGCAAGGTATGATAGGTAGTCAAATATGATGTAACAGTTCTCTTTCATTAATCGGTTAATTGGCCTAAGTGTATTGATCTGTGGAAGTATCATAGATAGGCATGCTTGATTTGATCACATTTACAAATATATTAATAGTTTTTCTATGCAACGAATGATCTTATTCTGTATTGATATTGATTATGTTATGCTTGCGATGGGAGCACAATAAATTGTGTTCTGAAAGAATATGTGGTTGCGTTATGAATATAAAAATTCTCTTTGTGCGAACGGTTAAACTAGAAAATCATAACTAATGGTCCCAACTATAAGGAAACGGAGTCTTCCAAATAATTGTTTCCGAAAAAGGTGCCTCATCGGTGACAGGTATTCGCATCGTTGACAGATAGCTAGGCCTTCACATCAGCTTTAAGCCCATGGTAATGGGCCCATTTTCCGTTGCTGATGGGGTTTTAACATGTATGAGTGAATGGTATTGAGTTGTTGAACGGGAATCACCCAGATATGTGTCTTTCTAGAACCGAGTTCTCATGCTATCTCCCGCAACAAAAGAATCTCGCTAAAAGAAGTCATCTTTCACCCCCATAAGCTCCTTCCAAAAAAGATAATCTATGGGTTTAGCTTGAACTTGCGAAAGTGTTTTACCATTTAGGTACTTATTATATAGCAACTCCTGCCATGCACCTTCTTTGGAGAGAAGCTTAAATAACCATTTGCTAAATAAACATTTTTTCATTATTTCAAGTACATTGATGCTTAGACCCCCTAGCTCTTTTAAGCTCACAAATAATGTTCCACTTTATTAGTATATATTTTTTCTTCAACTCATCAATTTTCCAGAAGAAAGGATGCCTATAAAAGTCCAATACTTTCCTACCTATTTTGATATCTCAAAGAAATACTATAAGAGCATTGGAAGGCAGGTTAGAACAAAATTAATTTGCACAAGACAATATCCATATCAGAGCAACTTGCCTAACCATCATGCACAAAATTTTTTCAAAACGATCCTCGAGAAGTTTCCATTCTTTATTAAGAAATTTCCTATGAGGAAAGGAGACAAGGGAAGCAATATGGAGGAGTTACATGCACCAAGACTTAGCCATTTCAAGGGCAGAAAGGAGTAAATTTTCATCACAATATAATAAATATCCAATAACGTGATATTTTTGCCATCATCCATACGAATCCAACGAGCCAAAGAGCACCTCAATCGGAGTTTGTATGAAGAAATGATGCCCAAATTACTGCAGGACTCCACGATGTTTAACGACCACTTGTACGACCGCTTTGTCAAACCGAACAATATATGAGAAGGCCCGAAGGACATATCTGGTGCAATGGTTATCACAGGCGCAAAACCGACCTCCGTGAAACTACATAAGGAGGGGAAAACCCTAGTCGTCATCAACAATTCCATCACATCTCCGCACGGTGGAGCCATGCCGATGTGCCGCCTCCATTGATATTTCATCAACACCACCACCATCAGGACACGCGAGGAAGAGGAGGAGAAGGGTCACGCCACCATCACCACCAGGCGCCGACCCATGGCCGTGTGCGCTAGCCATTGCCGTGATCTCCATCAACGCCCCCATCTCTCTCCATAGTTTGTGTATATGTAAGATTGAACATGGTTGTGCTCTTAGTGTAATATTCATCTATTTTTATTATCCATCCTGTTGGGATAATAAAATCTACATTGAATTCAAATATGTATTTAAATCTACATTGAATTCTAATATTCAAGCAGCTCGGCATGTAGAACGCCTATATATATGTATTTAAATTTTTATGTAGCCTAATCTACGTTGAATTCAAATATATGTATGAATCTGAAGAAAATCTATCGAACTCACCTGGAATTAATAAAATCCCCACAATTAGCCTAAATTTTAGTCAAAATTTGCTTCGTTTTGACTGAAATTGGGTTGTAATTCAAATCTCAATCTGGCCTAGCTAGGGGAGATTGGAAGTTGGGCGCTTTTTAAACCAAAATTGCCTCAAATCCGACACTATTTCACGTTGGATTTCGGTCTGGGAACACCAACTAGTGGAGATGCTCTAGGAGTTGTACTACTTTTTTTAATTTTACAAGTGTACTGCGGAGTACATCTTTTAGGTTAGAATGAAGTACTTTTGAGGTGTTGTTCACAATCAATCACAAAGGGCGTCCATTTGCAGGTGAGACCCACCATCATCACGAGACGCGCCTCACGCGCGCTCCTTCTAATGCCCAATCCCGCGCTCCTGATTGGCCGGTGCACCCCTCCCACGGATCAATCCACCCAAGCCAGCATCCACCGTCCACCTCCGGTCCCATCCGACGGCGCACACCCCAGGTCACGCGGATCGCCCCCGCAGCCCGCACACCTATAAAACCCCTGACCCGGCAGCTCCAAATTCACTCAAACACAAATCGCATTCTCCTCTCCCATCCCACTGCACCCAAATCCTCTCGCCGGAGCCAAGGAAGATGGACGCCAGCAAGGGCAAGAAGTTCGCGGCGAAGAAGCTGGGCGGGCCGAGGAAGAAGTCGGTGACCCGGTCCGTCAAGGCCGGGCTGCAGTTCCCCGTCGGCCGCATCGGGCGCTACCTCAAGAAGGGCCGCTACGCCAAGCGCGTCGGCACCGGCGCCCCCGTCTACCTCGCCGCCGTCCTCGAGTACCTCGCAGCCGAGGCAAGCCCCACGCATCTCCCCTCTCTTCCCATCTGCTTCACCCCTTTCCAACAACCGAGCTGACTCTTCTTCCCGCTGCTGCAGGTCCTGGAGCTGGCCGGCAACGCGGCGCGCGACAACAAGAAGTCCCGGATAGTCCCGAGGCACCTGCTCCTCGCCATCCGCAACGACCAGGAGCTCGGGAGGCTGCTCGGCGGCGTCACCATCGCCCACGGCGGCGTGCTCCCCAACATCAACCCGGTGCTTCTTCCCAAGAAGTCTGTCGAGAAGGCCGAGAAGGCCGTCGCCAAGTCGCCCAAGAAGGCGGCCAAGAAGGCTGTAGTGTAGTTTAGCTGGTTTGTGTTTAGTGGAGTAGTTCAGGCTGGATCGGCGCCTGGCTTTGCTTTCTCTTCGTTGACCCGTCCAGGCTGTCACGCGCACCAAAGGCCCGGGAGCCCAACGGCGGAAACTTGAGAAGGCCCCATCGCGCGCAATTATCGCCTCCGTTCCGTACCTCCAAGTCGGCGCACGCGCACCGAAGGAAGTCGTCGTCGCTCCGTCGACCCATCCAGGCTGTCATGCGCACCAACGGCCCCACCTATCCTTCTCCGTCCGTGCGCGGATCAGCCCCCCGCACCCCGTTGCTGCTTTGCTGGAGGTTAAACAAGCCACAAGGGTTCGTCGTTCCATTGACCGCTCCAATTAATTAATCCACTTTAATCCTTCCATTACCCTGCCGCGCGTACGAAAGAATAACCGATCAACACCCAAATGTACGAAAGCTAAATCCTAATCTGCTCATGTACGTGCGGTGCCGAATACATGCCTTGTGCGTTTATTTCACCTTTTTTCGTTCTTGTTTTCCTTGCGCACTGGGTTTGAATACGTCCGTCATGTACGTGTATACGTACGTGTAACTGGGTACACGTCAAGTCAGCCAAAACAAGGATTCTCGTGAGTCACACCTGCTACCTATAGCTGCTGCTACCATGTGCGATTAAAAGCAGAGAGCGAGCGTGCCACGCCGGCCCCACCCGCGTCTACCAACACAAGTTTAAGCGCTCGCTGAGGACAAGCTAGAGTACTACGTGTCTCACTGTTACAAAGTCGACCCACCGATGGTTTCTCCTCACAGTCCAATCAAATTAATCAGCTGAGTCCACACCTACGCGCGTACCTCAATCTGTGCATATATGGTTTGCTATTAAACCAGTCAAAACGCGAGCCCAACATCATAAGTGTGTTTTTTTCCCGGTTTGGTGTTAAAGTCAGCTCTCTTGCAGTTTTCCTTGTGGATTATTTATAATTGTCTGATCTTTTCTTATCTTTTCAGGTTCGGAGGCTTTCCATATTAGTTGTCCCCAAGAGAGGGTGTTTAATGGAGCTTCTAGTTTTCAGGCATATTTAATACTCCGGCAGGAACGCGAAGTGGAGGGGGTCGTCGCCCTGCCACATCCCGTTGGAGGACATCTTCACCGCCGCCATGTCCGCTGCTGACACCAACGCCGACAACGATGACATGGTTTTTTTTTCTGCGTTCTTTAGCGTCGTAATTATTCCCGCGATGGCGGAGACGGAGTGGCGCTGTGGTGACAGTTAAAATCAAGCATACGACGAGCGGGCGGGGTTGTAGTAAGGCCGATGGAGAGCAGAAAGGGAAGGAAGCAGCGCGGGCGGCTCGTGACTGTAAGAACACATTTTGCGAATACCACACTACAATGGTTGATTATTTGATTTCAACTTTCATGTGTTTTTTTAATCGATCTGGGTGTATTTAATCATTCGCCGCGAATTGACGTCGCAGGCCGAAGCCAACGCACGGCCATATATGCACTAGTGCGTTTTGCTGCTATTTGACCGACCAACCTAGCTAGCATGAGTAGGCGGTTGCTAGCTTCATTTGGTCATGACCATACGGCCACGATGTGTTTGTTCCGTTCCGTACCTCCACGTCGGCGCGCATGCATGTACCAACGGATCAAGACCCAAATACTCATCCATCCATAAATTAGCTAAACTGCTCATGTACTAGAGTACTCATCCATCCATAAATTAGCTAGCCAGCTCGCTCCTTCCTTCCTTCCTACGTACGTGCGCGCGCGTCAATTGCTTTGATCCACGTATACTACGTACACAGTCCAAATCCAACCACTAGCGCGCGCGTGCTACCTCCATCTAATTCAGACCAGACTACACTAAAATCTGCTCCTATACATATATGACGGAATTTGAACCCCAAAAAATCACATATATTCTCCAAAATTCATCTGTTTGCAAGTGCCACCTCACTAGTCGATCTCGCAATCTTGCCGCGGCGGCCGGTTTGCCGTTTAATATGAAGGTACCGCGTGGGAAATCTAAAAAATCCGAACCAAAATGCAAAAAAGGTGGATTTCATTCATTCAAATCTAGGACAATTTATGCATATACATTTGAACGCAATTTATAACACGATATCACGAAAGCTAAATCCTAATCTACCCGTGGCTTTCTCTCTCCATCCATCCATTCATTCTTCCAAAATACTACTAGTAAAACCAACAATCCATCCATCCGGCCGCTATTTACCTACTCCTTCCATTCTCAAATAAGTGGATATCCAGATTTAAAATCTATCAACGAAAAAGATCGAGTGTGTTTTCTCTATTTCTAATGCACTTTAAAGTAGGAAAAAAAATGCCCCTAATTTTTGATTACAAGGGAATCAAGACCACGTCCCTAGTCGATTAAGCCACGTCACGATTGCTCTACCATTTTGAAATTATGGCGCAGGAAATTAAAAATAATCTGAACCAAACTATAAAAATGTGGACTTCATTCAAAATTAGGATACTTTATTTATTTGGACGGAACTTAATACATGATATTACGAAAATTAAATCCTAATATATTGGCGTTGTCATCGTCCGCGTCATCAAGGATGATGATGCCAGCCTCAGAGTCGGACTGCCGGCCGGATGGCGATGGTGATCGCTGCCGATCCGTCGTCGTGGAGCATCGAGGGGATCTCCGTGTGTTGGGAAACCGCATACATATAGCAGCTGGAGGTTGAAACGTACTATCACTCTTTCAAATGAGTGAGTATATACGGATAGTTGATGTGAGATGCAAGGTCGCACGTACGTCCGAGGTGAAACCTTACAACTTTGGCGTTTGCTGTTGCGGGGTCGTGCGACAGATGGCTCGATTAGTAGGAGACAACTCAGACGAGGCGGAGTAATTGTGCGCACGGACGGAGAGTCTGCTTAATTTTTTCACGCGACAACTAGCTGGTCCGGTTCGGTTGCAGGTGTAGAATACGTACGAGCAGGAGCACTTACGCAAACTTGATTACCGAGTTTTGTTAGGACATGAGGTGGACTAATTCGGTCGTTGGAGCAAATCTTTTCCATCCTGTGAGATTAGAAACCGAAGTCACCCCACGATCCTCAGCCCGTAAATATAGTAGTATTGTTGAAGCGTCGGCCTCTTCGTTAGCTGCTGATTTTATCCGTAATTAGCTGCTGAGTTTATGCATTGATGCAAAAAAATATCCGTAATTAGCTGCTGATTTTATTTCTTAATTAATTTATCAGGTCATCCAAAAAAATCCGTAATAAGCTTCTGCTTTTACTATACATTAATTGGCCAAGCACGACAAAAAACTAGGATAGGCATGAAAGCACATGCAACACTTGTTACCAAGCCTAGCCCTTTTCCCACTCAACGCTAGGAACCTAGGTTTTTTTTTTTTTGTACCCATATGACCCATCAGCTCGGCTTTCTGCCGCCGCAGGCTAGGACAAATTTCAAGCATGTACTTCTCCCGCCACCCTACCATGTGTACGTAGCTGGTGCCCATGTCCATGCACCTGCCTTCCCATTTTCCAAGTATCTACTACTTTGCTGTTAGATAAGTTGGAGTATCGTCGATGTCCCAACCGTGGAATATGCATCTCCAGCGGCACGACCCAAACAGAGCAAAAGCATCCGCTTGCGTTCCCGCGGTCGAAAAATGGGCCTGCCCTATCCCAGCGACCCGACGCATGGTGACGGCCAGGCCGTCCGTGGGAACACATTCATGACCCAAATTTGGGCCGCGAAAGACTCTCAACGGACGGTGCGTGTGACGGCTCCCTACCACCCCGGGCCCGTCTGGCAGTGGAACATGGTCCGCGAAAGGAGCATTTCAACTTCAACGCCAGCTGGCCTTCTACGCTGGGCACGGCAATAACTGCCGGTGTATGGAGACCCGTGTCGAAAACTGGACGGTCACCCATCGGCCGTCCTTTTTAATCACAGATCATCAACAACACCATATTGCAACATTCACCCAATAAATTCCTTTCCAGAAGCAACTTCCACAAGGCGGCATGCGAAGAAGAGCATTTCCATGGAGGAAGCCAAAGCAGGACAACGAGGCCCGGGCTTCCTCGTCCAAGCCGAGGTCGATGGGCCAAGAAGGAGCCGCCAAAAGCCGATAGGGAGCTCTTCTCTGGCGAGGAAATCCATGATGACACATACCACTACTTGGGGTACCTCGCTACATGGCCGAGGTGGCCAAGGAGGAGGGAACTATGGACCAACTCCCATTCTAGCGGGACAACATCAAGGATGAAGAGGCGATGAGGCTCGTACTCCTAGTCTCCCAACAACCCGAGCTGGCCTGGTCACAGCCTAGCTACGCCAATGCGGTTATGCCGGCATGCGTCTCTAAGGATGAGGCACTCAGGATGGCCTTGGAGGCCTTAGCTCCACCTCCCGCGCTCACGCCTGCCCCAGCTGCTCCGTGTGTTCAATAATAAATTCAATATATCTTTTTTGCTTGGCGCGCGGAGCCAGTTATTTCCGATTCCTTTCTTTTGGTACGCGCGCTGGCGGAGATGCAGGCCTTTTTTCCTCCTTTCCCGTACGATAAATACTAATTTACTTGCTCCATTCTGATTATATTTTAGAAAAAATAAGATAAACTAGCGTTGTATTTATTAGTAGTACTGCATGTTTGCATATGTGAACATCCAATCCAATTAATCTAGTGCATTGTTTGTTGGTTTGGTTGCGCATCAAACGTATCGCTCGATAATAACAATAATAGACAAGGTCGAACAACTGGAAATTAAAAGCTGGAGTTGGTGGCTGGAAATTAACATCTGACACGTACTAGTTGTTTCGGGGAGCGCATGCGGAGGAACGACAATGCCGCTGTTATCATTTTTCTTTTCTTTGAGCAATTCAAACAGGCGATGATGATTTCGTTGGGAGCTGCTTGCAAAGACCCGTGCCTCACCAAGAGCAAGCCGCGTGTCAAGCAACCAATTTTGACTCGGCATGAAAAAGAAATCGCGAGTTTTCCTTCTTCTTTTTTATCGTGCGCGCCATCGAGCTGGACGGTACAATCAAAACGTATATTTCCATTGTCAAGTTAAGCACGCATACAATTAATATATCAACGCGCGCCTCCTTTCCTTTTCTTTTTCTCGCGGGCGCTAACTAATCATCCACCAATACTAGCTACTTCCACTATGCATGCGCCCGTGTATGGCTCCCCACAATTAACCAAAGGAGGTCAAATTTAATTACATGACCACAGTCACACGACGTGTGCCGTGAAAAGCGACTCCGTTTTTTTTTTGAACAAGTCACCAGGTGAACCCGGTAAAAGCTGCTAATTAAACACTGGAGTACAAGCAAACCCTATAAACTATGGAATTACACAGGGGTCCAGGAATTAACCATAAATGAATAAAGAGAAAACTTGAAAACGCGATCAAGCCCTTCGTCCTCCTCTTCCCCCAGATCGAACTCCGGCGACGGACTGCGACCAGGCCTCCGGGGAACAAGCCACTTGGAGACTAGGCCCAGGGGATCACCGACAGCCGGAGCAAAGCAGCGGCGGAGCGACAGCCCTACTGCCATTGAGTCTGACGCGAAGACGGAAAACCGCCGATGAAGCATCGGAGATGAGCTCCTGAATGAAACCATCACCGCCGACAGAGCAGACTCGAACTCAAGCCACCACCATGGGCCTTGAGAAGCGAGAGAGAGAGAGAGAGCCAGCAGCGTCTTGTACAACATCAGAACTAGAAGAAGAAGTTGGAACTGCGTCGCATCTGCCGTCCCCTCGCCGCCATGGCCGGTCAGGTCGGAGAAACACGCCGCAGTCCGCCTCCAGGCCCACCTCCCTCGCCACCATGGCCGGCCAAGGAGACAAGGAGGCCACCTTCTTCTTCAGAAGCTGACTCCTAGGCGCCTTATCGAGGAGCCTTGCCGCCGACGAGCTATAGTCCCAGATCCACCACGGATCTGGAAGGAGACCAATAGTGACGGGCCATCTGGTGCTGCGCCAGAGCACCAAAAGGGCACTCAGCCCCTGCCACCTCCAGATCGAGACGAAGACGGCGAGTCCGCCCGATCCCCCACGCCACCGAGGCCGGCTAGGATCGGAAAAGGGGGCGCCATCAGGAGCTCGAGGGAGGCGCCGAAGGCCTTATTTGGAGATCAGCCGAGATGGAGGCCACCTGGGCTCCGGCCGCCGGAGCAGAGAGGAGAACCTCCACCACAGCCCGCCCAAGATCTGGCCAAGAAACCTGGGCTCCTACTCCACCGCTAACCGGCAGACCGCCGGAGACTACTCCTATCCTAGGAACCTACCCGGCGCGTCCCGTCCGCCACCTCCGGCCGGCATCGCCGCCGGAGGGGCTCGGGATCAGCCCGGTTTAACTCGGCTGCGCCTCTGTCTACTGTAGATGAGAGAGAGAGAGAGAGGTGGGGGCACGTCTGCCTTCTCTCATTTTCATTTGAGTTTAGCTCCTCAACTCTCCCGCTCTGATAGCTACTACCGTAGACAAACACCTCATGTATCTCTACCATGTATTACTATTTACTACTTTTAAATACATATATGGTATTGACTATCAAAAATAAAAGAACCAAAAAACAATCCATCTGACAGATTCATAGCTGGCCACCGTTTCCATCATTAACCGAACCAGCCTTACGTATAATTCGTATTCCTTGTTTGACTAATTTTATTATGCTTTTTCCTTTTTTTTTTCTTCAACTACGTGTCTGCCTAATAAACCGGGACGGACTAACACTCTTCCCTTCCAAAAGCACAACGCGTGAGATGAAGGGATCATGGCCAAGCGTCCGGCGAGAAGCGAGGTAACGGGAGATGCATTGCTTTTACTTTAGTGTGTCTAGGCTTATGTATGAGCTGGATGGCCAAGGCGTCGGTTGCGAGCACGCCGTCGGAGGAGGACCGTGCGTCCATGTAGGATTACGGCATCGGCGTCGGTGCGAGAGCGACACTTCGCGGAGGCGCAGGGAACTATGGCGCCGAGCCGCCGAAGCTGGCCGAGGCCCTCTGGCACTAGGTTGTAGCGTTGTTCGCGACGGCCGGCCGGCGCGCAGGGCAGCTCCGTGTCCACTTTGACTCAGCTGCGCGCCTGGCCGTTCTGACCCCATCGTGCACCATCAACATACGGGAATGACTTCATCACACGGCATGCATGGCTCCACACGTGCACCAAGCTCTGCCGATAGACCTAATTAATACATAACTATTGATGGCTTTAGTTATAGGCTCATAGCTCGGATGCAACATGCACATGCCAGCATATCTATTTCACCGTGAAATTTTCACGGTACCTAGCTAGCTGAGCATGGTTCCCTCCTAATTTTCCGGATTCCTTTTCCAAACATGCACACGCCATGTTTTTTTATTTGGCTAGATTCGGTCAGCGCCAGCTACTACTACCATCCACAACTACTACCTGTTCTTGTCGCCAAGTCCATCGTAAGAGTGACTGAGCCGAGGGTAGGAAGGACTACCGTGCATGACCGATTCGGTACGGGACACTTCAAAAATATTAAACGTTCATGTGATTTTGATTACACCAAAATAGCTGTATCTAGAAAACCCAAAGTAAATCCGCCCAAATGTGCATACCAACGGTTTCCCCTGCTCAGTTTAGCATGCCGACAACTTTTCCCGCCCAATACGTACTCGATGGGTCTTGGCGCCCTACTTCTTTGTCCCATTATTTCATGTGTCCGTACCCCCGTTGGTGATGCCGTATTCGTTGCATATGAGTTCCGAATCGGGCTTGTGACGAGATGTCGGAACCATCTCGAGAAGGTGGCTTCTCCCGAGTCATCGGACTTGCGATTTTCCACAAATCTACGACTTAACACCTCGAGAGATTTCGTTTGCACTATGGTGAAGTTGGACCCCAGGATCTACGAAAAACTCTCCTGGCCCGAAAGAGCCCTCTCGTCCCGTCGTTTCGAGCATTACTTCTCATTCCATGTTGGCATCTTGTTACGCGCGACTTTATCACGTGCATGGATTGGCGGGGTGAAACCTGGCGTTCCCCACATCGTCTCACCGCAACGCTTACTCGGAGATCGTGTTCACCACATGGAGAAAGCGGTACAAACCATTCGATGCGCTAACCTCGGGCCACGCACCCCTTGCCAATCCACGAGGGTGCCTACTCGTCGCGTTCCCGCGTGCCTTTTTCGAGTCGACGGAGCACCGAATCGGTCCCGTCATCTCACGACCATAGGTTGTCTGGAGATTTACCGCGCTCTCTAGCGCCCTGCTTTGGGAGGCTACGACGCCGCCATTAGGCTCCGGGACTTTACCCGCCCAAATTTGCGTACCGGTGGCTTCTCTCGCTCAGTTTACCGTACCGACAGTTTTTCCCGCCCAAATTCCGGCACCTACGCACTCGATGGGATTTGGCGCCCTACTTCTTTGCCCCATGATTTCATGTGTCCGTACCCCTTCGCCCACATCCCGTTGGAGGACGTCTTCGGCGCCGCCATGTTCGCTGACAACGCCAATGTTTTTTTCTGCGTTCTTTGGCATCGTGATTCCTGCAAAGGCGGAGACGGAGTGGCGTTGTGGCGGCAGTTCAAATAAAGCACACGATGAGAGGGTGGGGTCGTAAAGCCGATGCGACGTCTCATGGCGTGACACCAATGGGATTGCGCGAAAGAGACTCCCCGCGGATCGGCTGAGGATGGCCATGCTCCGATGTCACGCCGCTTCTTTCCCTTTCCACGACCGTGCGCCTCGACTGGGTATGTTTTATTATCAACATATTTAAATCTTGTACTAGTAGGCATAGGAGAGAGGGCGACGCGTGTTTTCGTCGGCAGAGGATGCCTACTTTTTTTTGGGCTGGCCGAATGTTTCATCTGCAAGAGTGCGAGCTGTGAACCAGGCAGCACTAGTAGTAGGCAAGTTCATTTTAGAGTTACTATGCATTATGAAGGTACTAATATAGAGTAGTGTCTTGCACTACTAGTATATACAGTATGTTACTCACCACTATGACTAGTCTATAAGAGCAAGTTTAATAGTATAGCCAGCTCCTGGCTATAAGCTATGTGCCATGTCATTTGTAGCTAACATAGAGCCAACATGTATAATAGTGAGCTATAATTATGTACTATTTTATCAATGGATGACCCACATTTCACTCTCACAAAGTTCCTAGGAGCACGTGCTAGATCTGGCTCTTGCATGAGAGCCCACTCCTCTTCTCTCTCCTCCTCTCTCTCCTCCAACTAAGCATGAATATATTATTTTAACCCTTATAGCTAGCTGACGAGGACTTATTATACTTGCTCTAAGCAAAAGATCTCCTCTTATTGGTCAACTTTGTGACACGTGTCGATGACTCACTTGCTGAAAACTAGCTCCACGTAGAACTTGGGCCGACCAGCCCTGGCCACCACGTCTCCATATCATCTAGAAACAAAGCCACGTCGCCACTTCATTTACTACAATGTCAAGCATTAACTAGGTCGACATATGATCTGTTCAAGGCAAAACTACGTTTCTTTTCCTGTCTCATCTATGTGCATCGTATATACTAGTACTAATACACACAATTAGCAGCTAGCGTTACTTCTGTTTGTTAGCACCAACGCATACACAACAAATCAGGTTTTTACTTCACCATGATTACCTCCACTAATTTTAGGATCTAGTTACAAGGCTGGTGATTAGCAAAATTAAATGTGTTTATTATAAGATAATTATTTTCCAACTAAATTAATAATTTCCCAACAAAATTTAACTCAAAAAGTTGGGTTATCACAATGTTGGTCGGCTCTTTCAGGGCAACACTTACCGGAAAAATGAAGTTAGGGCGGCAAACCTAGAGTATGGTGCTTGATCTAGCCAAAACCTAGGGAGTTGGTTAGTGGTGCATATCCTAGCCAATCACTGGATTGGTGTTGCGGCGATGTCGACAGCCCGTGTGGTGGATGGCGCCATTGTGATCACACCTAGATTAGATCAATTGGCTCAATCAACTTTTAGCTTGATTCGTCACAACTTGTCCATTGCATACGAATTCATCGGGTCACGAGTCACGTACAACCAATACCTACTCTCTGGTCTCGATCAATTGTTTGATTACATGTTTTCATTAAAAACAAATCTTGGTATGTTCACGCATCTCTCCGGCGCTTGAGTCTTTGGACGAGATTTGTGCGTGGGTGCCCTCCTAAATGTCGAGACTTTGGCTCGATGAAAGGAAAAAAACATAATGACTACTATGTTCATTACCATTTGGTAAGATGAGGACCAGGGCCGGCCACAACGTATATGGCCACATAGACAGCTTAGGGGGCGTCATATCTTGTGAATCCACCTCATTGGTGTATCCCTGCATCCGTAGTGTTTACGACCGGCCTAGCGCTAGAGATGGATGTCTTTTTCTAAAAAAACACGCACACTCCCGCGGTAAGTAGGCCATGCAAATTTAAATAGGTACCTTGCCGGTTCGACCACTAGACACTCCAATCACCGGAATCCCCCATTTGCCGATGTGTCCAATCTCGGTTGTAGGTTTCCGATTGCCATGGAGGCCATCGCATTAAGAGACCGAGAACTCGCCTACATCATGCACCATGAGCTTCGACTCTGTCACATGATCCGACCGAATACATTTGGCTCCATTTGGATATCCTAGCATAAATTAACAAAACACGACATAGAAATGCCGCATGAAATGATATGGAATATCTTTATCATAAATGAAATAAGGGCTCCCAAAATGAGCGGCGATGAGACGCACATGAGATATCAAATAATACCGATAGCATAGCATAGAATCAGCATACGCCGGTGTGGTCATCACGGTCCACGGTGTGTGTGTGGTCATGGCTAGTTCTCAGTGAGCGGCGTAAAGTGCCATGTCAATTTTAAGCGAGTGCCAATCACTTTTTATTTTGTAAAAGTCGAGGGCCCTAGAGGGTGGTAGTTTAGGAAGGCAAATTTTGGCCTAGGCTACACATGCATTTTCTATTACACCAAAATTTAGTCATGAAACCATGTTAAATCCGTTTTAGCATATAATTATTAGTTCCAAAGCCGAAACTGGTGTCGACAATATTCTTTCCTTTTCATACATAAACAACAAGGCGTTGTCATACCGTAATTTTCTGGTTAATATTAATCATCTCTACTCCTCGTAAAATCATTGCCCCGTATGAGTGCACCTGGATTGGAAAATCATATGTAAATTAACCAAACTTAGTGGCATGACTCATAGATACGATAAACATGTCGCGGTTCTCGCGGCGGTACTTCGGTGAAAACAATAGAGCACTACCACATACCACCATTGTCGCGGTGCCGATGGCCCCATATTCGAACATTTGTGTGTCTCACTGGGTGGGTGGATATGTGTGTGTGTGTGTGGGGTGGGGGCATAAGAGAACCAGACCATGTCCTGGCCGCCACAAACGTGGTCCGGGGCTTTGATGCAATATGATCAGATGGTGTCGAGGCCGTCAGGGAATGGCAACAACACCATTATCCATGGAGAGACGCTGACATCACAATGGCCACCGGCTGGCCTGTCGGACGGCATGCCTTGCGTCGGCCGCCATGACCGGCAGCATGGAGGATACTCGAGCAACACCATGCTTTGTACATGCATAAACATAAGTCCAGCTCTCCTTTTTGTCAGGTCCTAGCCAGCTGCCTAACTCCAGCAACACCCATGGTGCCCGTCCTCCTTTCTGTGCATGAGCTGCGATGCTCAAGTGGTCACCGTCTTTGCACATGGTCCATGATCACCCAGACTTCTACTCATCAAGATGAACGGCGTCTCCACCAGTTTGTGGCCTCATCTCGTGGTGGAGATAGCCCGTCGGCCACCTCAGCTCTCTATTTGACCAGCTGCACGCAAGCAGCTCCAGTGCATGGAGATTCAAATTGCGTCGGGTAGCACGTCAGCAGACTGGACACCATCATCGTCAGCATGGCTCATGGTAGTGAAGATGATGTTGGGCTGCCCACCGCGAGATGCCGCCCTCGTGGGCATGGCTCGTGGAGGTCGAGATGACGCCGTCGTCTCTTGGGCATGGACCGTGGAGGTGGAAGACAGAAACGGGTGGATCACGGGCAACCTATGACATCGTCGTCTTCGGCGTGGCTTGTGGAACTGGAGATGTGGTGCCAGGCTGCACGCCGGCATCCCCAAACCAACATCCTCTACGTGGCACCTGGAAGTAGAGATGGCATACACGACGGGATCCCCGGCTTTGTTCACAGCATACATGGCTTACATGGCTTCGGCAACCCCATTGCTGTCGTCCGCCGGGATGGAAGCGCAGATAGCGCCACGATGTCCTTGGCATGGTTCATGGAATCTATGAACGCGCACGCATGCCATGGGCGCGCAAGCTCATCTCCACCAGGCTTCAGTCGCCCGCAGCCTCCTTGCGGTACACCGACTTATCGTGGTCGGACTCCTTGCCGACGCGTTCCGGCGGACCATGGACCCAGCCGCCATGGCCACCATCGAGCATGTCTAGAGCAAAGCGTGGACAAATCAGCGGCCGAGTTTGCAGAGGCCAACAGCTTTGGGGCGGCCGTGGACGGTGGTGTGCGGAAACCGCTTGGCTGAGCTCATGGTCTCCAGGCCCAGCGTCGGCGCCGCTGGCGCTGGCCATATCAGCGATGATGGGGGCGTGGTACATGAAGGTGAGGGAGCACGATATGGAGCGTGTCGTCGTGCCTCATCTCCATGCTCCCCGACGGGCTCTACGATGTGGTGAAGGATGGTAAAGGATGGCATCGTTGTCTCCAATTCCAAGCGGCCCAAATCATTCAGCTTTTGCCATGACGACCTGGGGCTCAACGGCGGCGGCAAGAAGCGCGGCGTGCTGGCCGACGTGGTGATATGCTAGCCACCGGCTTCCACGGCAACAGGAAGCTCCACACCTTCGGTCTCGGGTAGTAGTTCTGGCCGATGTTTGTGATCTGAACGAGTCGCTCACGAAGGTGCAGTCCTGCAGCTGTACGAGGAAAGGTCGGTACACACCGCCCCAGGCTCACGTTCACGCCGCCATCAGGCCATCTGCCCTTTGGCGTAAGACGATACAGTATTAATTTATAAACTTGCTAGATTTAGGCATTTCTAACAGTGGGGGACAACATATGGATCTGATCTGGTGCCATGTCATCGAAATACGGTAGTGGCTGGTAGTTTGAATCGTAGATGGATATATAGAGCAAGATTGGGGACTGCTTTAGTGCATTTTATGAATTAAGGATTGTTTTAGACATAGACGGTAACGGACTGTAGATGTGGAATGCATTTCACTCTCTGATAGCTACTCAGCCTGAAGTACATGATATGTTCTGAAGTTGGAGGCTACACTTCGGAGTTTGCCATCAATTTTTCTTGTTCCTTTCTTTGCTTTGTTGACGTGACTTTTATTTCTCTCTCGCGAGTTCTCCCCATGCATATCAATCATATTGATTGCGCAGAACATGCCTCCGTTCCGGGAAACTCCAATCCACAACCAGTTGCGGCCTTGCGGGTGTAACCTATTTTTGTTGTGACACTTCCCAAGTTTATAAAAATGCAAACTAAAATTATGGACCTACATTGTGTTGTATCTTGTGCATCTGTGAAGTTTCATCCAAAAATATGATCATATGTGATCTACACAAAAAGACCAAATGATGTGTAAATAGTACATGGCACTATTCACCTGTGTCATTTGTTTTTTGCACATGTCACATATGATCATAATTTGAAACAAAAATTTCCAGGTTCACAATATATAGCATAACCAACTTCTACAATTTTAGTTTACATTTTTCGAAAACATGAAAGTGTCACAAAACATATGAGATTCACCCGCACCTAATTGCAAAGTATTCGCACTCCATCCGGGAACGGAAACAGGTGGATGCATGCATGTATTGAGACATGGACAGGTCCACTCAGGTCTCCGCCAGGCCACACAACCAGATCCTTGAGTTTAATTTGCTCCCTCGCCTACGTGGGCTAATCAATTGCAGTGCGTGAAACCTCGGCAATCAATCAATCAAAGGCGACAACACCACCTCCCCGCTGCTGCCAAGCGCCAACGGAACCAAGGTGGACCGAAACTGGGCTAGCAACATGCACAACCACCCAAGCCAGCACCTCCACCCGGAAACGCTGCTGCCGCCGCACCACCTGCTCGGCTGGACGGAAGGATTGGAGCCCGGAGCTCTAGATAAGCCGCGTAGGAGGATCCCCGGCCCAACCGGCAGCAACACCACCCTCGTGGCCGAAGATGTTGGTCACCACCCGTCCACCCGCCACTGAAGCGTCGCTGGCTCGCCCGGGGCCGCCGCCCCGGCCTCCACGTGCTGGTCAGTTCGTTGCCGCCTCACCCGGCAGATCCCTCCACTACCGCCGCGCATGACAGAACCTCCACCACCTTCGGCGGTGGGGCCTGCCGCTGCCGTAGAGGCGGCGGAGGGAGACGGAGGGAGTGAGCAGTTTTGCGAGCTAGGGTTTACCCCTAGCGTCGTGTGAGGAGCGACTCGAGGGGGTCGGGATGTGAAATATTTTACTGTCCATCCACTTACATGTCTAATAAACAATTATTAGTCTAGCTAGTACATGTTTCACCACGTAGTGCCATCAAACTAGTACCTACTTGTAAATTGGTTTGGATGATTGAGCTAATTCACAAAATTGGTTTGGATGTTATCAAACTAGTACCTACTAAGCCATCTTTAGAGCATCTCCAGTCGCGTCCCCCAAACGGTGTTTGGGGGACGGCGGACAAGAAATGGGGAAAAAAGTTGTCCAGTCGCGTCCCCCAAAGCTAATTAGAGCCTCATTTTGTGTCCGGCGTCCCCGGTAGAGACTCTATGTACCGGGGACGCCGGACACAAAATGAGAGCCCATATGCATGCATGCAGCCCCTGGTCCCCACATGCTAGTCTCTTTCCCCACACTTTCTCTCACCTACTTTTCCCACATGGGGTGGTCCCCTTTATTAAAATGCATGCATTCGGACGCTGTTTGAGGGACGCGGCTGGAAAGGGCCTCTTTTTTGTACAGATTTTTGGTCTCTTTTTGTCCGGCGCGGTCTCAAACGTGCCCCAAATCATTTATGCCGGACGCTTTTTGAGGGACGCGACTGGAGATGCTCTTAATAGTTTTCATCTCAAGTATAGGACTCAAATGAAGACTAGCCAAAAGTTCTGGTAAAATCAAATTCATCTTGCGGAAAGAAAAATGGAAGAAGAAACTAAGGTACATGTAAAACAACTCGGTTGAATATACACATCTGGACTATATTCAGTTGGGGTAACAAACACACTTTTTTTTTATCTCAATCTTGCGGCAAAAGTAGGAACTATGTCATCCATTGTGTCCCCTACCGTTGGACATGTCCTCTACACCCGTGCCGAAGATCTTAAATGGGTCAATTTTGGCTTGCAACGGAATATACACACATGTTTATTTCACTCTTGCGGCAAAAGCAGGGACTATGTCCTCTACCGTCAGGCGTGTCCTCTACACACCCGTGCCAATGATCTTAAATGGGTCATTTTGAGTTCTTGTACCAAGAGTCCCCGTTCTCTCGACTACTCCATTTCTTTGAACCATCATATGGACTCCCAATTGAGTGGTTCCTTTCGCGCTTGACAACTTTAGAAAATACCTATGTGATATTGGAAGAAAGAAATAGAGGACAAATGAAAATAATGGTAGGGAGCGAGGAATTAACGACATTTTGGGAAGCGTGGCGTCCATTTTTTTATGCTACCTTTCTTCAGCAACCCTTATTCCCACGCCCGGTCAATGCACAGTACATCCATGTTGGGATAACCATTATTTCATGTACGACCGATGGAAACCCTAGATTCTTGACGCCACCAATAACCCCTGCTTCCCTAGATCTCTTCCTCGGCCAAAGTGTCATTAATTCCTATCATTCCATTTGTACTATTATTCATTGGCACACATGCAGACTCGTATTTTATGCACTTTTTGAAGCCGCAACTTAACGAGAGCTTTCCAATACCACCGAAATCGGCCATTTCGGAGACTGTATGCAAAAGATAGGGCACGCGGGTGACCGGTGCAACTTTTGGCGGGAAAAATAAATTTGGGCATGCATGGACCATGCAGAGAGTGGGATGCGGGCACATTAAACATGCGGAAAACCAAGCATGGCGAAATATTGGTCTCGTAGAACTATCGTGATTGCAACGGTGTTATGAAATTCGGACGGGAAAACGACATGCCAAGGTTTGGGCGAGAAAGTAGCCGGAGCGGAAACAACGTGACAGACTCGGACAGTTGGTCGAGACAATGCCGGACAGATGTTTCGGAACCCTGCACTCGGATTATTAATAATTAGGTTTGATTTTTTTATTGTGATGATCTCAACATCTTAAAGTAGTGTAATATCAACACGCTGCCATGAAATGGGAATAAGTAGTGTACCGAAGCATTTGACCATCGACCATGCATGAGTAGTAGTACTAAGAGCAAGAACAATAGTAGTGTCGATCGCTGTCTCTAGCATATTGTCATGTCACATATAGCTAATTTTGTAGCCAACACAATAGTGAGCTACAAAAATGTAGTACTTTAGTGGATACATGACCCACCATTCACTCTCACAACATGCTTAGAAGCACGTGCTAGAGCCGGCTTTGCATTAGAGCTCACTCCTCCTCTCTCCTTTTGCCTCTCATCCAACTTAACTAAAATATAATATTTAATCTCTTAGAGTCAGATGACTAAGCTCTAAGCTCTATCGTACTTGCTCTAATCCCAAAGCAGAATCATGAAAAGACTTGGTGTTCAAGGCCATGCATGCATGAACAGCTCTAGTAACATGAGCTGATTGTCCGGGGAGATGGGACATGGCATGCTACTTGAGGGAGAGAGGAGGCCTTGTCCCTTGGGAAGGTAGAAGTGTCTCTGCCGGCACATCTACGCGTGGAGTGGAGCCGCTGCATGCCATCCAAAAGGCAGGTCAGGGCCAAATGAGCGGGCTTAGGCTGGTCATAGTGGTAAGTATCATGTAGTAGTATCATGCATATGATACTTGTGTATGATACTATTTCTATAGTGGTTAGTATCATGAAGTAGTATCATAGTTATGCTACATTTATTGCTTTTTAGAATCTTAATGTAAATTTGTGCACAAGATTTGTTTGGCATTAATTTTTCTCGTGACATGCGCGATGATACAGTATCTACCTACATATGTTACTCTAATCTCCTCTCTCCTCCTTAATTAGCTGCCACATCAGTATTTTTGTGGGACCAATGTGCATGATACTAGCTATGATACGGCAACACCGCAGTGGCCATCGCGCGATGAGGCGTGGACTGCGATAGGGATGAGACCATTGATGGACATTTTGAACATCGAGAATGCTCATAATTTACTATATATTATTGAGGGCATGGACGGCAACACCGCAGTGGCCATCGCGCGACATTGCCGGAGGCGAACCAACACCAACAACTCTTGATGTTCGCCGAGCAACCGTAGTGGGCAGAGCTGACGCTGGAGAGCCTAGCTAAGGTGGGAACACGATCTAGGACATACTGGAGGAGAACTCGCCGTCTGTCACCAGCTGGAGTAACAAAACCGACAATGTTGGCATCGACACGTGTGGCGTTGTAAGACAAAACGATGATGGCACCATCCTAACGCTGGGCAATGAGCAGTGGTGGCGATCATCGCGCAATACCGGCATCTCTTGATCATGGTCATTGAGCAAGACGAGAGCCCAACACACCATCCACGATGGAGTCTATGTTGTTGATTCTGTAAGATATATCGATGTTACCTTACGTAACAAAAGGAAGCAGAGCGAGTGGAGGCATGCATCGAATTTATTAGTGCTAATTACTTGCTTAATCAGAATTTAAAAATATTGTTTAGCACTACTTAAATTAAGAGTAGTAACAAATCATACGGTGTTGGACCTAATTAATGTTGTCAGGTGTGAAGAAACGAGCTAGAGCCAAAGTGGCTGAATGTAGAAATGCAGTATGACAAGAGCGCACATGCATGCAGCCTTCTTGGTGGGCTTCAGCGGTTCCTGTACCCAGCCCAGCAAAGCTGCCTAAGAAATAGCCTAGAGCTGAGGCGAACCGGGAAAAAACCGCGGAAAACCGGCTCCGGGTAAGCTGGACCGGTAAATTCCAGTCAGGGGGTTCAACTATAGGAGCAGTTGTTAAGGCTTTCTTAAGAGTTTCAAAAGCTTCCTTACAATCATCATCAAAAACAAATGGTACATCTTTTTGAAGAAGATTAGTAAGAGGCTTTGAAATCTTGGAGAAATCTTTAATAAATCTCCTATAAAACCCAGCATGACCAAGAACACTACGAATACCTTTAACATCCCTCGGATAGGGCATCTTCTCAATTGCTTCAACTTTAGCTCTATCAACTTCAATACCTCTCTCAGAAATTTTATGTCCCAATACAATTCCTTCATTAACCATAAAGTGGCATTTCTCCCAATTAAGAACAAGGTTAGTCTCTTCACATCTCTGCAAAACTTTATCAAGGTTTCGCAAGCAACTATCAAAAGAATTCCCATAAACGGAAAAATCATCCATGAATACCTCTACAATACTTTCACAAAAACCATGAAAAATAGCAGGACATGCATCTTTGAAAGGTAGCAGGAGCATTACATAAACCAAAAGGCATACGCCTATAAGCATAAGTTCCATAGGGACAAGTAAAGGTGGTTTTCTCTTGATCTTTAGCTTTAACAGCAATTTGTGAAAACCCAGAATATCCATCAAAAAAGCAAAAATGAGTATTTTTAGACAATCTTTCTAGCATTTGATCAATAAATGGTAAAGGGTAATGATCTTTCTTAGTAACTTTATTAACTTTTCGAAAATCAATGCACATTCTATACCCTACAACTACTCTTTGAGGAATGAGCTCATCATTATCATTAGGCACAACAGATCATACCTCCTTTCTTGGGAACGCAATGTACAGGACTAACCCATCTACTATCCGCAATAGGATATATAATACCAGACTTCAAGAAGTCGTAATACCTCATTCCTTACCACTTCCTTCATCTTCGGAATTAGACGACGCCGAGGTTCAACAACGAGCTTTGCATCATCTTCCATATTAATAGCATGTTGGCAAATAGATGGAGAAATCCCCTTCAAATCATCAAGAGTGTAGCCAATAGCTCCTCGGTGTTTCTTCAATATTCCCAATAACCTTTCTTCTTCAAACTCCGAAAGCTTAGAACTAATAATAACAGGATATATTTTCTTATCATCAATATGAGCATATTTAAGATTATCAGGTAAAGGCTTTAAATCAAAAACAGGATCTTCCTTTGGTGGCGGTGTTGTACCCAAATCTTCCACCGGTAAATCATGCTTGAGAATAGGTTGGCGAAGAAAAATTTCCTCAAGCTCATCTCTTTCTTTCCTAAAAATTTCACTCTCGCTATCCTCCAAATGTTGCTGCAAAGGATTGTTAGGAACAAGAACAATAGATGCGCACTTGCTCCATTTTAAAATCATTACTAGGCAAATCAGCTTTATAAGGAGTTTTAGTAAATTTAGAGAAGTTAAACTCATAAGATTCACCAGACAAATTTAGTCAAAATTTTCTCTTTCTTGCAATCTATAATAGCTCCACAAGTATTTAGAAAAGGTCTACCAAAAATAATAGGACAATAATCACTAGCAGCAGAACCAAGTACCAAAAAGTCAGCGAGGATATTTAATCTTACCGCATAAGACTTCCACATCTCGAACAATACCAATTGGTGAAATAGTTTCTCTATTAGCCAGCTGAATGACCACATCAATATCTTCAAGTTCACAAGAATCAATTTCGTGCATAATCTCCGTGTAAAGCTCATACGGAATAGCACTAACACTTGCACCAATATCACATAATCCATAATAGCAATGATCACCAATTTTAACGAGACATCATAGGAACACTAGCTTGTTTGGGTTTATTAGGATGTGAAACAATATTAGAAGCATCTTCACGAGAAAATAATATGACCATCTTCCACATTTTCGATCACAAGATCTTTAACTATTGCAACAACGAAGTTCAACTTTTATTTGTTCTTCAGGTTCTCTAGGTTTCTTTTCACTTTTATGAACCGCACTATTTATAACAGAGTACTCCTTCATTTTAGCAGGGAAAGGAGTTTTTTCAATATAAGCTTCAGGAATGACACGATCAGCAGTTTCAATAACAACACACTTATTAATAGATGAGTCAATTTTATCTTTGTATGGTTCATGATACTTATCAAAATTCTTCTTAGGCAATTCATAATGAGAGGCAAAAGCTTTATAAAGATTTACAGCGACTTGAGAATCAAGACCATATGTAGCACTCATATTACGAAATAAATCAGTATCCATAAAAGCTTCAATGCATTTATAATCATAAATTATACCTGATTCTCTATCCTTGTCATTCTCCCATCCTTCAGTATTTTCTTGGATTCGATCAAGAAGGTCCCTTTTAAACTCTTCTTTATTGCGTGTAAATGATCCAGAACATGAAGTATCCAGCAAAGTCTTGTCTTGAAAAGAAAGTCTTGCATAGAAATTATCAATAATAACATTACCAGGAAGCTCATGAATGGGGCATTTGAGCATTAAAGACTTCAATCTCCCCCACGCTTGGGCAATACTCTCTCCATCATGAGGCCAAAAATTATATATGCGGTTCCGATCCTTATGAATTTCACTTGGAGGATAGAACTTAGAATAAAACTAAGGGCACAATATCATTCCATTCAAGAGAATCCCCATTATCCATTAATTTATACCAATGCGCCGCCTTACCGGACAGCGATAAGGAGAATAATTTCTTCCTCACTTCATCCATAGCAATACCTGCACATTTGAATAACCCGCATAATTCATGCAAAAACAATAAATGATCACCGGGGTGGACAGTTCCATCCCCTTCATAGCGGTTATCCATAACACGTTCAATAATTTTCATAGGTATTTTATATGGTATTACTTCCTCACCTGGCGCCTCATCTACTACCGTTGCAGTAGTAGTAGATTTCCCAAATAGAAAATGAAGAGAAGATCTCTCCATAATGACTTATAGCAGCAGAGAGAAATAAAATCAGCACAACGAGAAAGGTTTTCCTTACCAATCCCACTTACCAATAGCGCTTCACTCCCCGGCAACGGCGCCGTGAAAATAGTCTTGATGACCCACAAGTATAGGGGGTGTATCGTAGTATCTTCGATAAGTAAGAATGTCGATCCCAACGAGGAGCAGAAGGTGTTGACAAGCAGTGTTCGATGAAGGATTCACCGTAAATGCTCACGAACAAGTATTCGGGGGTTTTGATGTAACAGATTGAATAAAGTATGAGTATGTAAAGTGCGAGAGTGACAATTGCAGCGAGTGGCCCAATCCTTTTTAGCACAAAGGACAAGCCGGTTTGTTTACTTATAATGACCAAACGTTCTCGAGGACACATGGGATTTTAGTCTAATGCTTTCGCTACATACGGCTAATTAATCTTCATTGTTGTGATAAGTGTTGTGTGGGTGAACCTATGCTAATGTACCGCCCTTCCTAGGACTAAATACATACTTGTGATTATACCCCTTGCAAGCATCCGCAACTACAAGAAAGTAATTAAGAATAAATCTAACCACAGCCTTAAACTCGAGATCCCGCGATCCCTCCCGCATCGATATACCAACGGGGGTTTAGGTTTACGTCACTCCGGCAACCCCGCAATTAGCAAACGAATACAAGATGCATTCCCCTAGGCCCATAAATGGTGAAGTGTCATGTAGTCGACGTTCACATGACACCACTAGAAGAATAACACCACAACTTAAATATCACACCATTGAATATTACTCAACCATAGTTCACTACTAACATTTAGACTTCACCCATGTCCTCAAGAACTAAACGAACTACTCACGAGACATCATATGGAACATGATCAGAGGTGATATGATGATGAATAACAATCTGAACATGAACTTGGTTCAATGGTTTCACTCAATAGCATCAACAACAAGTATGAATAGATACCGGGAGAGTTTCCCCTATCAAACAATCAAGATCAAACCCAAATTGCTACGGCGGTGACGAGGTGCTGCGGAGGAGATGGCGGTGATGATGGTGGAGATGATGATGATGGTGATGGAGATGATGTCCAGCTCGATGACGGTGACGATGGCGTCGATTTCCCCCTCCCGGAGGGAATTTCCCCGGCGGATTCCTGCCCGCCGGAGAGCTCTTTCTCTCTCGTGTTCTCCGCCCCGCGAGGCGGCCGTAACTCTTCGCGAGGTACCCCTCTGTGGCTTAGGTTTTCGGGACGAAGGATTTCGCGAAGAAAAGGAGGCGAAAGGGGTCGTGGGCCCTCCACACCACGTGGCGGCGCGGCCAGGGCTTGGGCCGCGCCGCCCTATGGTGTGGGCCCACCCTGGCTCCTCCTGGCTCCTCCTTCTGGCTTCCTTCGTCATCTTGAAAAATAGGATTTTTGGTATAATTTTCTTCCACAGGTGATCTTCCGAAATATTGCTTTCTGACGGTGCTTTTCCAGCGGAATCCCGGCTCCGGTGCTTGATCCTCCAATAATGATGAAACATGCAAAATAGATGAAATAACATAAGTATTGTGTCCCAATATGAAATATATCAATGAATAACAGCAAATTATGATATAAAATAGTGATGCAAATTGGACGTATCACGGCTTCCTCTGTATCTTTGCTATGAGAGCAGCTGCCCTCATCCCCGTCCTTACCAGAGTGGTGTCCAGGTCCTACCATGTTGATATTGCACGAGAAATCCGGCTGGCACCCTCCATGGAAAGTGTACTCCACCATGTTCACGGCGGGGAAGGGGTGTGTGTCGACCTTCATGGCGTACTGGTTGAAAATTAACCGTCCATTTTCTATCGCCATTTGGATCTGCTGCCGCCACACCCTGCAGTCGTTGGTGGTGTGGGTGAACGTATTATGCCACTTGCAGTATGGCTTTCCGTTCAGCTCTTGCACCGTGGGGATCTTGTGGCCTTCGGGTACCTTTATATGCTTCTCCGTGAGTAAGAGATCAAAAATCTGCTCGGTTTTGCTCACGTCAAAGTCGAACCCTTTTGGAGGGCCTTGTGGCTTCACCCATTTGCAGGACACGGGGCCTGCCGCTCGAGTCCATTCAGCCACTGCTACCTCTCGCTCTCCCGCAGCACCTTCATCCTCGTCCGCCTCAACCGGGGTCACCGCACGCTTGAATTTGTCCTGGTAGACATCCGGGTGGCGCCGCTCATATGCCGACAGCCTTCGCACCATGTGCGCCAATGAAGGGTAGTCCGCTTGGGAGGCCACGTCCTTAATCGATGATGAGAGACCCACCACCGCCAACTCGACCGCTTCTTTTTCACTCACATGAGCCGAAAAGCATCGGTTCCTAATGGTCCTGAAGCGCCGGACGTATTCCGACACTCGTCTCGCCGCGCTTCGTCGTACTTGTGCTAGATCGGCAAGACCAACCTCGGAAGCTTCGAGTGATACTGCTCATGGAACTGCTCTTCCAATCGCTTCCAAGTCCGGATGGAGTTCGGTGGCAGCGATGTGTACCACCCGAAAGCCGATCCTGTGAGGGACCGTGCGAAGAACCTCACACGCAACTCGTCTGATGCTGAGATCGTGCCCAGCTGTGCCAAATATCGGCTCACATGCTCGATGGAGCTGGAACCATCTGATCCACTAAACTTTGTGAAGTCCGGGAGCCGATATTTGGGTGGTAGCGGGATCAGTTCGTAGTCGTTGGGGTACGGCTTGGTATAGCCGAACGTCTTCCTTTTCGGCATCATGCCGAACCGATCTTTCGAGATTGCACAAATCTGATCCGCGGTGATGGTTGAAGGTGTCGAACCCTGAAGATTCGCCGGGGTGGCATACTTAACCAGCCATGCTTGCTTTTCCGGTTCTAAGCCAACTGCAGGAGCTGGGCTCTGGAGGTTTGTCGGAGTGGCGTACTTAGCTAGCCACGTTTGCTTCTCAAGATCTGCTCCCGACGTTCCTCCTGCCGTTCCAGAGGCCCCTGCTGTTGCAACCTGGTTCGAGAGTGCCCAGGTATTGCAGTCTGGTACGTATGCGCACGCGTATCCGTGCGGGATCTCCTTGGGTGCCTCAAGTAGGAATTGGTAGTCACTAGGATCACCACCAATCTTGTAGACGACGTATGCCGATGAGTTCGGCAGTTCCGGTGCTGCCCATGCGAACGGCAGCGGAGGATGGGACTGGAGTGGCAACTCTCCTTTGAAAGTCCCCAGAGCTGGTCCCGACGGAGAATACCGGTGGCTCATGATTTCCTGGACCACGCGCAGAGCGACACGCTCCAAAGTGTTCACCAGGCTCTCAGAGTGGCGGTGCAGCGAATGAGCCACCATGTAGTTGATCTCCTGACGCAGCGACCTCGTGCGTTCTTCTAACGGGGCGGACAGGTCCACTCCATCGAGTGCGCCTTCAGGTGTGAACCCCTTCCACCTGACGCCATGGGAGCGGGTTCGGTGGAACGAGCCGATGAGTTCGGCTTCGAGGGTTGCCTTGATCTCGTCATGTTTCTTCTTGAGCTCATCAGGCAGATCCTCGTACTTGACCGGAGTGCCTTCCGCCATCTCGGATGTAGATGGCGATGTGGTGGATGTCGAAGGTTGTCCCACCGGGCGTGCCGAGAATGTGTTGACGTCGAAACCCACCGGCGGGCAGCAGACGGGCAACACGAGTAGAGCCGGGAACAACTAGGGCTGCGGCTGGCCCCGAGTCCCTCGGAGCGACGGCCCGCAAAGCCTCCCTGGTCACACGTCCGATGCTATCGCAAGGGCGTGCCACCTGACCTATACCTGGTCGGGAAGGTGTTGGATGATGCCTCGCTTAGTTTCCTGCATGGCATACACGTAAACATTAAATACGAGCCTCGATCGGCTCTCGGGTTATCTCGTGAATCGGCTCAAAGAGCCGAT
Organism: Lolium rigidum; assembly: GCF_022539505.1. NCBI lineage: Eukaryota > Viridiplantae > Streptophyta > Magnoliopsida > Poales > Poaceae > Lolium > Lolium rigidum. The sequence continues at coordinate 32,861,857 of NC_061511.1, read as the reverse complement.
CCACCCATGATTCGAACAAGGTGTCCGAATATATGGTGGTCCTGCTTGATCAAGATAAAGCTAATAAGATCTACGACGATTTAGGGTTTTCACCGCATAATCGGATCATCCTACTCACGATTGGGCCTCGCGCTCGCGCACGGTGACCGTAAGCCGATCCTAGACAGGGCCTAAAAACCAACACGAGGTTGATCCCCGGAACATCCTTTCTAGGGCTAGCAAACGTCACCCTACACGCCGCTGGATCCTCCAAGGCCTAACTAATGCGGATGTTAAACTAATCCTTGCAGAACAAGGAGCAACCGTAACGGATCAGATCTACTAAACTATGATCAAGCGGGGTGCCGCCCCTACACCTAAGATAGGTGTAAGGGCGGCTAGATGCATGAGGGGTTGCACTACGACATCATATGATACGAAGAACAATGCTAACCCTAACACATCTAAGATAACTACGTTGCTCGCCATCAAAAAGGCTTCAGCACGAACAACGCATGAACAACGTGGGCAGGCTTGTGCTGCCTAGATCGCAAGATGCCATCTAGGCAGCATGGTGCTTACCGGAGAAACCCTCGAGACGAAGGAGTTGGCGATGCGCCGAGATTTGTTTGTGTTGAACGTTGGTTGTTGTTTATTCCATAAACCCTAGATACATATTTATAGTCCAAGGGACTTTCTAACTCAAGCGTGCACCTAACCGTGCACGGGTAAAACTCTAACTCCTGATCGAGACGTAACCTAATATGTTACAGATACAAGGGCAAACTAGCCCAAACTTTGCATGTAAGGCCGATTCACGTATTTCTTCTATATATATTCTTCAAGTCTATCTTGATCGCGGCCCACCTCTGACTTGGTCAAATTCTGGTGATAACAATTAGGTGTGTTGGGGACACAAGAGACTTCTTGTATCGTGATTGCAGGGTTGCTCGAGAGGGATATCTTTGACCTCTACCTCCCTGAGTTCGATAAACCTTGAGTGATTCACTTAAGGGAAACTTGCTGCTGTTCTACAAACCTCTGCTCTTGGAGGCCCAACACTGTCTACGAGAATAGAAGCGTGCGTAGACATCAAACTATTTTCTGGCGCCGTTGCCGGGGAACGAAGAAAAGCTACACCACAGAGATTTCTACCTCCCACGTCAACCACGCGCCAGTTGTGGACAGCAGTGCCCGAGGCCAAACCAAATGCTATTATGCTCCAAAGGGGAAGAACCCCTGCCACTCACAAGGTGTTAAAAGCTAAGAAGCGAACACCTAACCCACTTCCACTCTATCTTATGGTCAACTAAATATACTAGCTACTTACTCATGTATGAGTCTTCTATGAGTATTTAAATGTTAAAGGACTGGAATGATACGACATCCTCCCATTTTTTGGTTTGCAGTGCAAGCATGTCGAATTACTATAGTCAACAATTGAAGGAATCAAAGGTCTCAAAAATCTTACTTATGATTTAATCAAATACGATGTGAGAGCTCTATTTGTTGCTACTATCAATTAGTCATGTCCAAGTAGTGTTGCCATATATTATCTCTTTTACACCATGCATAGATAACAACAGACCAACATAGTGGATCTTTTTTTTTGAGAACACAGTACAACGTAGACGCTCACAACACGCACGTACAAACACACCCCTATGAACGCACGCACGCATACCCTACCCCTATGAGCACCTCCAAGGGACTGAGCCGGCATATCTTGAGGTTGACGAAGTCACCACTGGCGCCTCGCTGTTGACGGGCACGTCACCTACCACTGAAAGCATAGCGCCGGTTAAATCCTGGAATAAATCCAGGTAAATGCAAACACCCATGTCAAATCTAGGATTTGAACCTGGGTGGGTTGGTTCCACCACAAGGGACCTAACCACCAGAGCCAAGCTCTGTTTGCAACATAGTGGATCTTTATTAGCACTTTGTTATTCATTAATTAAGCTTTGTATCAAATACATGACATGTTAAATGTTATGCATGCATAGAGTAAAGTAATTGTCGAAGTATTTGGGAAGTATTTTAGAAGCAATGCAATAAACTCCGAAGTCCTGATGGGTTCGTTGCATGGAAAACAAAAAAATCTACCGTGAACATGAACAAAAACCAAGATCCAATATAGGAAGAAGCAAGATCTAATCTACGAAGATCGAAGCAACGAGATGTATGTGAGACTAACCCTCGAAGATTTCAAAGCCTATGAGATTAGATCTCGTTGTTGATGTAGTCGATCATCCTGTGCTGCAATCCAGCAGCACTTCCGTACTCGGTCGTGTGTACGGTGTCAATGAAGCCCGTCCTCTTCCCGTTCCAGCGGGAAGCGGAGGTGTGGTAGATCCCCTCGGAATCCCAGCAGCACGACGGCGTGGTGGTGGTGGTGGAGGAGAAAAGCTGCAGCGCTTCGCCTAAGCCGGAGCAGACTTGTAGTGGAGGAGAGGGGGGGCGCCAGGGCTAGGGTTTCAAGGGTGTGCACCCCCTGCCCCCTCCCCTCTTTATATAGGGGGGAGGTCAGTTTAGGGTGGCCCCCACGCCCTAAAACAGATCTAGGGCCGGCTTCCAAGAGGGGGGGAGTTTTCTCCCCCCCAAGTTGATCCCCTTTAGGGTTTTGGGGAACCCTAGTGGGCTGGCCGACTTGGGCCTTGAAGGGCATGTGCCCCTGGCTCATTAGGCCAGGGTGCATCCCCTCGGCCCATGCTAGGCCTCCTAGTGTCGTGGGCCCACTGGTGGGACCCCCGGAACCTTCTAGAACCTTCCCGGTCTTTCACCGGAAAAATCACGAACTTTTTCGAAACATAGAAATCAACTTCCCTTATATGAATCTTATTCTCCGGACCATTCCGGACCTCCTCGTGATGTCCTGGATCCCATCCGAGACTCTGAACAAACTTCGGTCTCCATCTCAAATTCCGAATCTACTTATGCGATATCAAACCTTAAGCGCGTCACCCTACGGTTCGTGAACTATGCGGACATGATCGAGACTCCTCTCCGACCAATAACCAATAGCGGGACCTGGAGATCCATAATGGCTCCCACACATTCAGCGATAACTTAGCGATCGATTCAAAATATCTAATTTTTTGGAAAAAAGTATCTGGGTGTACATCTAGATATTCTATATTCACACACTAAGTTTCGCAAAAAAATGACTTTTTATGAGCAGCGTATAAAAGACAATTTTGAGCGATTCAAAATAGCTTTTCACATCTGTGTGTCTTATAAAGTCGGAATATTCATTCAACCTGAGGTTGGGTGGTTAGGAGGGTGGTTGTACCCCCAGCCCACAGGTTTGACATCTGTGTGTCTCATAAAGGCGGAACATTCATTCAGTGGGAGGCGACGTTCCCGTCGACAGCGAGGCGCCTTGGTGACTTCGTTAATTTCAAGATCCAATCCGCCGGCTCAGTCTTCCGGAGGTGCTCATAGGGGTAGAGTGTGCGTGTGTGCGTTCATAGGGGTGGGTGTATACGCGTGTATGTGAGCGCCTACGTTTGTACTGTGTTTCTAAAAAAAATAGCTTTTCACGAGGCATGTTTTTATCCTTTTACGTAGACTGCATAAAATTTCTATTTTTTTCACTAACTTTTTTGAGTGAACATATAATATTCAGATGTATACCTGAAATTTTCCCCCGAAATTTTAGCATTGTAAAAGAAACTTAAAATACATTTTTCTTAATAGGTACATCTAGACCTACCAGCCAAAACACCATGTCCATTTTGGAGCCTTTTTCCTACAAGAACACTGAACATATACTTGGGAAAGACTTAGGTAGGATCAGATCTTAGATAGGATCAATGAGATTAATTTTTTGCAAAGACAAAACATGTTCAAAAAATCTGAAAAAAAAATAACAACACACATCTATGTTATATATGCAATGCCAAAAATTTACAACTTCAAATTCGACATACACTTAAGGAGACAAAAAAGATAAATCTGGGTGTGAATAGTGTGAAATACTATTCAACCAGATCTGACACTATTCACAACAGAATTTGTCTTTTTTGTTTCTCCAAGTGTAGATTAGATTTTAAGCTGAAATTTTTTGGAGTTGTAGATACAACCTATATGTATGTTGCTAATTATTTTCAGATTTTTTCGCATAGGCAAAGTATGATTTCTCTAAGTTGATCCTATGATCTTACCTAATGGGGAGATCCTATACAAGTCTCTCCCCATATACTTTTGAGGTGTTGTTCACAATCAAGCACAGAGGGCGTCCATTTCCACGTGAGACCCACCATCATCATCAAGAGAGTGCGTGCCACACAATGACCTGTCACGCTCCTTCTCTTGCCCAATCCCGCGCTCGTGATTGGCCAGTGCACACCCTCCCACGGATCGATGCACCCAAGGCAGCATCCACCGTCCACCTCCGCTCCCATCCGACGGCGCACACCCCAGGTCACGCGGATCGCCCCCGCAGCCAACACAGCTATAAAAGCCGGACGTGACAGCTCCAAACTCACTCAAACACAAATCGCATCCTCCTCCTCTCGCATCCCACTGCACCCAAATCCTCTCTCGCCGGAGCCAAGCAAGATGGACGCCAGCAAGGGGAAGAAGTTCGCGGCGAAGAAGCTGGGCGGGCCGAGGAAGAAGTCGGTGACCCGCTCCGTCAAGGCCGGGCTCCAGTTCCCCGTCGGCCGCATCGGGCGGTACCTCAAGAAGGGCCGCTACGCCAAGCGCGTCGGCACCGGCGCCCCCGTCTACCTCGCCGCCGTCCTCGAGTACCTCGCAGCCGAGGCACGCCCCACCCTTCTCCCTCTCTTCCCATCTGCTTCACCCCTTTCAAACAACCAAGCTGACTTTTCTTTCTGCCGCAGGTCCTGGAGCTGGCCGGCAACGCCGCGAGGGACAACAAGAAGTCCCGGATAGTCCCGAGGCACCTGCTGCTCGCCATCCGCAACGACCAGGAGCTCGGGAGGCTGCTCGGCGGCGTCACCATCGCCCACGGCGGCGTGCTGCCCAACATCAACCCGGTGCTTCTCCCCAAGAAGTCCGTCGAGAAGGCTGAGAAGGCCGCCGCCAAGTCGCCCAAGAAGGCTGCCAAGTCCCCCAAGAAGGCTGCCAAGGCGTAGATCCGTACCGTGTTGACGATGATGAACTGGGCTCTGTGTGATTGTGCTACTCCCTGTGTACTTAGTGCTTTGATTGAGAGTCTGGTGTAGTTGTAGTTTAGTAACTCCGTTTGGTCGGGGACATGGTACGTCCCCTAACTTTGCTGTGTAATGGTGAGCATGAGGAAGCCGCTTGCTTCCTCTGTCTAATGAAGTATCCAAGTTGTGCTTTCATTTGTGGTATTGCTATATGTCCACTAGGAATTTCTCTATCGATTGCTGCAGGTTTATTTAAAGTTTGTATGCACTTAAACCATGTTTGGATAGGTAAACTGAGCGTTTGTTGGCATGAAAATGCATTGTACTTCCTTCGTGTGATTCGGTACAAGTTAGGTCGTTGTTGTTGGCAGTGTTACAGAAACCAGATCTGGGTTATGAACTGCAGTATCTGTAATTTGGGTTATGCGAACGAATCAGGTGGCCTGGCATACTGATTTTTTGGAACGCTGCAAGAAAAATGAGAGAGGTGTAAACAGATTACTCCCTCCGATCCATAACAAATATCGCTGAGGTAATACTAAATCTGCGACACTTACTATGGAATGGATGAAGTAGGTCTTTATGTATGACGGTTTATTTTGGCTTGTTCAAGGAGGTGGCATTCCCTTTTTGCTTGGGAGTAATGCTACATCTACGGATGATTTTTTACGAAAACACGTTTACGGACAAACGTGGCGTGAAGGTGGGTGGGCTACGTCCCTGGAATCAAGGAAAGCAAAACCAACCGCACCAATCACGTGCATACACATCAGTCCGTAAGAGAAATCTGTAGGAGGCAGTCTGTACATGTAGGATTATTGTTTTGCTTGGCTATGTAATCGTGAACAATGAGACATCACCTTGCTTACTATTGTATTCTGAATCATCAAGCAATGTTTTGAACTGCAGTATCGGTTCTTCCGTTGAATCCTTAAGTTTCTCTTTCTTTTTCACAAGTGAATCAGGTTGCATCATTTTGCTGACCGATGAACGCAGAAACATTTGCTTTCTCCTCCTGAATCACAAGTTTCATGGCTGAGAATTTGTGCCACTGGCTTAGTTCCATGTGCCATCTCTGTAATTTTGTTATGCAAACGAAACAGGTTGCATAACAGATGCATGTTTGTTTCTGAATATTAAAACTGGGGTGCCTTTGCTTTCTGCCTCCGAATCATCAGGTTTGCTACTTTGATACCTCGATGTCGATCGATCTTCCGAGGGTGATAAAACAAAATATGTGTCATTCTTGTCCGACTTAGTTTCACGGGTAAAAAATGCAAGCGAACCATGTAGCATGACAGACTGATGTTTGCACTTTTGTTCGTTTGTTGCAAATGAATTAGGTTTGCACGAGTAACATGATCAATGTGGACAGAAAATGGCATTTGAATTCCCCTTCTGAATTTGCAAGAGTAAGCTTATTAAAACTCTTCATTCCTCTGCCATGTACTGTGGCAGGCGGAAGAATTTCTCGAGTTATCTACTGATTTGGGTTACGAATTTTGGTGGTCATAAGGTTCAACGCAAACAACTAACGATAAATTTCCAACCCCTAGCCCTGGTCGTGGCCATTCTTCAGAGGTGATGCCACCCGGGAGGTGTCTACAAGGAAGAGCACGGTCCGCCATAGGCACATGACATGAGTGTGATGCTATTTCACAATTCCGACAAGCGGCGAGAGCCACCACCGGTTCACTGTGCCTCGCATGACAGAGTGTGCCAACGGCGATGAGGAGCACGTGGTAAGCAGTCTGTCAGCCTGGAATGTCGCTCCAAACTGTCTCTACACCACAGGTATACCAAATGGTTCATCAGGCCAGCATACTATAGGAACAAAAGCCAGGACAGCAAACTGAGATTTTCTCTCATGGATAGGCTATACTCTTAGGTGATAATGTTTCTTTTTCTTTTAGTTTCAGCTAATTCTCAGATTACTTACTCTACTAAAAAGATGTAATTCTCATAATAAATTTATTATTAATTGTTTGCATGACACAATATGGTGGATTTCTATGTTCATAGCTTCTTTTTTATACCCACAGAGAGTAGCTTCTTTTTTAGACCGTATCTCTGATCTGTGTGTGTATGACATTTGTTTCAGCATGGGATGCAGCAAGGATGTTCATAGAGTTGTGCGGCACATATAATAGTCATACCGCCTGCTGAAATATGAAATTATCTTCTTTTGCGAATGAAATATGAAATCTTCAATACTCATCTTTCATATTTTTTTATCACACTTGAATTATTCCTCCTATTCCCTCCAGGCGCTATGGCCGCTCATATTCCATAGGTCCTTATGTCTTATCACTGTGTTCATGTCCCGTTGATCCTCACCTTGCCTTGATCTAGCTGGTCTCCTTCCCTGGCTGCCCATGTCCATAAAGGTGATTGTGCTGCGACCTTGGTTTAATTTGTGCCTATTTAATGTGTTTATCATTGGTTTAATGTATGTGCATCTTACTAATGAAAATGATAAGTTTATTTGGAACTTAACAGAGTTGGGTGTGTTCTCAGTTAAATCTATGTATTTGGATCTTATGAATGGACATACTAGATTTTTGCGCAAATACCTTTGGAAGATCAAAATTCCGCTAAAGATTAAAAATTTTATGTGGTTCCTTAGTAATAAGGTGCTGTTAACTAAGAATAATTTGCTAAAGAGAAAGTGGACAGGTTGTCAAAAATGTTGCTTCTGTGATGAGAATGAGAACATTGATCATCTGTTTATTTTCTGCCCGTTTGCAAAACTAATTTGGAGGATGGTTTTCTTTTCTTATAACATACCTCCTCCATCCAACATTACTAATATGTTCGGTAATTGGTTGAATGGAGTGCCTAAGAAAGATAAAGAACGTATTCGTATTGGTGTTTCTGCAATTTGTTGGTCGATATGGACTAGTAGAAATGATATTGTGTTTAATAAACAGAAGGGAACCAATTTTTTGCAGGTTATTCTTCGTGCGGTGCATTGGATACAGGTATGGGCATACCTACTTCCGGAGGACCAGCGGGATATTATGGCTACTGGATGCAACCATCTTGCGACGGTCACTCGGGACTGTTATTTCCAGGCTACTGGATGGCGGCATATTAGAAGAATTGAAGATGGATAGTTTTTGTATACTTTTCATCTTTGTTTGGTTGGTTCTTGTCTCGACTTTAGATACGGCATGATTGTAATAAGTACGCACTTTGAACATATTTTAAATAAATGAAAGGGCTGTGTGCATCGATTGATGCAGAGGCCGGGGCTATGCTCCCATATCGATTTTTTTTTAATGTGTTTATCATTTAACTTTTTATACTGGATGGCCCAAATGCCATACTCAATTCTTTAGATCTTCACGATGATGTGCAGGACTGTCGTAACCGTATAAGAATTGCACGATTTTGTTTGCAATGGTTATTGAAGAAGGATGAACTTATTTTATTATTTTTGTCATGGTGGATCCGAAGGTTGGCTCTCTCCTTTTATTTCATTTTCGGTTATATAGATGTGTCAGTGTTGTGGAATGACTACAAATCTAAATTGTAGGATTCTACGATACTTATGCTTATGGAAGTTCACATGAAGATCTGTGTAAGAACATGTCATTTATAAGTAGTTTTCAAGCACGGCAGAGTGGTAATTTTCAAAAGGAGAAACCTAGCCATAGATACGAAGTCTTGAAGTAGCATGAATCTATTTTTCAAAATGATGCATCATTGCAAATATAGGTGCTCTTTTAGAAACAGATATGATATTGATGTTATGCTTCATAGCTTCTTTACCAAAATATGGTAATAGATTTTGATTCTCCAAATTTTGTGTTCACTGTAAAGAATAAGTCCAGGTATATCTATGGCTATAAATGTTTTGTATGTTCTAATTTAGAGAGAAGATTTTGCAGAGCCCATACAAGAGAAGTGAGTAATAATTGCATGTGTTCTGACAGAGTTCCGTTGTTGAAAAATAGTTTCCTATCTATTTATCGCCTCATTCAAGTATAAAATCACTAAGCTTCGATTTCTCTTGGAGTTCCATGTCTGCTTTCGTAGTTTTTTCCTGCAGTACCACCCCAGTTGCTGCACAACTTTCTTAATGTTTAATTCTTCTCTCAAAGGTTTGCTTCGGTGTGTTGATGTTGTGTTTCCAACATCAACCATAATATCAAGAAGGCCAAATTGCTATCTATTTCTAAAGTGACCCTGCTTACCAAGTTCGCAGATTACATATTGTCTTACCTTTGTGTTTGGTAAAGGCAGTTCACATCGAGGTCAGCAGTATTATTATAGTAAATCTAATACGGAGTAGCATTTGTTGTTTGTTCTTATGCTAGAGATATTTATATCACCTGATTAGAAAGCAGATTGCCTTTCCTTATGTTGTCCATCTCCATTTCTTTGTGGTTCTTCTTATTTGGATCCCAGGCCACACTATGTATGATATTAGGTGCTCTATCTCATGCTACCAAACTACATATCACAAGTCAAAGGATATTCTGGTTTCACCCACTACACACGTATCGTATTCGTTATAGATTGGTGTTTATATTACTTATACTCAACTATTATGCAGCCTTTTTCTTGTGCTCTGTACATTGAACATACTTCTTCATCCTAGATCTTTCTTATTACTATATTGTACTAAATAAGAAAAAACACCCACTCCTAGCAGACAACATACACCAGAGATAAAAGAAAACGTGAGACGGAAATAATACCACAACTAAGCAGAGAAAATTTATTTTGCGTAACATATAGAGAAATAGTCCTTTTTTTGTGCGCCGCTCCAAATTGGTAGCATTGCATTGTAGGACTATCCTAGCACGTTTATTATATAGGGAGGCGGCTGATAGAACGTGTATGCGACCATCTGTATATCCTTACTCCAACTGTAAAATAATCTTTCTTATGTATGAACAATTAAGAAGGTGATCTGCAAATTGAATCATGGTTGATTACTTCAATGTGTTTTACTGATATATTCTATGCATATGAAGAATATACGGTATGTTTTCTTAGTGGATCTGTTCTATCGTTGTGTTGTTATCCTTGCAAAGTTTTCCATATTTATAGCTTTCTTACGATGAATCTTCTACACACTTATGGAGGACGGATATGAATCTAGGGAAATTTTTCTGATCTGTTCTATCATGGAATTCTTATCCTTGCAAAGTTGTCTATATTTACCGTAACTTTCTTAAGCTGAATCTCCTACACACATGTGGTATTTGATTAGGCGGATCCGACGATGCTGGTGGTATGATGAGCATTAGCAGTTTATATGCTTATTTCAAAATATATGTTGTTAGGAATGGAAAAGCTGACACAAATATCCTATCTGGAAAACTTAAATTGTGATGGACCTAAAAAAATAGTACTGTGAAGAAAGCCTTAACTGATGTGGATTGCTTATTGCTTCTTACTCTTCTACATATGTCAGGTTCGTTTATGGATGGATGGCATCAGGAGCATGATTCTGTGGTAGAGATTGACGGTCATAAATGCGGATTCTGCGATTTTAGGTACATTTGTAATTGTATTCTTGCATATGTCTGACTAGGTTTGGTGAACATGTGTTGCAAATGGAGTACTGTAAGTTTAGGTGAAACCGACCTATTACTTTTGTCGTTACCATTGTGTTTGAATGATCCTTCCAAATTTGTTATTTAAATTGATTGTTTAGAGGAGCCTTAATGTCAAGTTTATTGATATCTAGGTATTTAAGTGAAATTATGTTCTTGACTATGCTGGTGTCTAGGTCTTTGGCGTCTATGCCGGAGTCTGGCCGGCTAAAGGGCGCAAAGACAAGCTGGATATCCTCCTAATCATGCTATGCAAGAACTCTTGGGAAACCGATCGGGCCCTGCTCCATTAGTTATGCAGAGGCTTTCACTTCCCATGCCCAGCCGCCTTTATTAATCTATACACTGCTAACCAAGCTCTTCTTGATAACCACAACAGCAGAGGCGGATAGCCGAGCAGCGCGATCAAGGGGGGACAGAGTAGGACGCACGCCCGAACTGAAGGTGCCCAAGCGTGACGGTCGGCACATGTTTTGAGCCAAGCAAAGCCCTATAGTGCATCGTCCAATTTTGTCAACAACTTTACCCGTTCTTACTCGGCGCACAAGCTACCGCCCTGTGTTATGTTATATGCCCAGATGTAGTAGCGTTGTGTTCTGCAGCTAGATGTAGTGTCAGTAATAAAGACCACAAAGTTCTGTTGTAGAACCATGTTCGCATGTAACATGTATTAAAGGTCATGTAATCTCAATGTCCTCAGTGAAATGAATGGACCTGAACCATGAAATGTTCAAGAAATAGAGCAAGAACCCGCAAAAAATATGTGTCTCTACATATAATGGATACCATAGCTCTTCGAACTACTAGGACTGCTAAACACCATCCCTGGCACCCACACCATTTACTCACGCCAAGGGCAAACTTTTCTTTAGGTTTCTTATCGGCGGTACCAAATTGTAACTGAGACAAATGAGTTGTAAGTCTATTGTCATGAACATAAAACAGACAAATGCATGGATGATTTGTTCAACGATTAATCAACCAAAATAGGACATATTTCGAAGGCTTGCTCTGCACTCTCACTTTATATCAGGTATTCAATATTTCAAAAACTGAAGCTAGCTTACACTGAATCGTTGTACGGGTCTGTTTGTTGCATACACACAACTCTTTCGAGACATTGCAGTTTTTTTTATTGACTTGCGAGACATAGCAGTTGTGTACACATTCATTTGCATGCACGTAACTCTTCTAAACACTGATGTGTACATTGATCGTGTGTCCCACCCAGACATTCTCCGTTAACACGAAAAGCAGCAAAACAATCATACCAGCAAATGCAGGTCGCCTAAGCAGCAAATTTCGTTGTTTTCGCTGACGAAAGAACTCATTTGGTCAGGATAGAAAATACATAGCGACAAAAACTGATGGGATTCGTAGCATAGAAAACAAAAAATTTCATACCGCAAGAACGAATAACAAGCCAAGATCCAATCTAGAAGATGGTAGCAACGAGAAGATCATGAGACTAACCCTCGAAGATTTTCAAAGCCTATGAGATTAGATCTCGTTGTTGCTGTAGTCGATCACTTGCCGCTTTCAAAAGCGCGTAGAAGATCTTGACGGTGCCACAGTCGGGAAGCACCTCCGTACTCGGTCACACGTTCGGTGTTGATGACGACATCCTTCTCCCCGTTCCAGCAGGCAGCGGATGTAGTAGATCCTCCTCGTAATCCTGACAGCACGACGGCGTGGTGGCGGTGGTGGTGGAGATCTCCGGCAGGGCTTCGCATGTGCGCTACGGGAGAGAGGTGGAGGAGGGAGTGGTGATAGGGTTTGGGAGAGGGGGCTCTCTTGGGCGCCGGCCTTGGGGGGCCCTAGGTGGTGCGGCCAACATATGTGCTGCCCCCTCCCTCTCATCCTTATTATATAGGTGGAACACCCAAGGGTTTGCCCAAAGATCTGAATAAGACCCCAATTCAAAACTGCCTTATGGACGAAACCTAGAGGGACAGGGACTCTCCCCTTCCCCCCTTGTTGGCCGGCCAAGGAGGTGGAGTCCACCATGGACTCCACCCTCCCACTTGGTTGGCTGGTTAGGGTTGGTGGAGTCCAACCGGGGCTCCACCTTCCATGGTGATTTCTTCCGGAAGGTTCTAGAACATTCTAACGCCTTCCATAAATACACCGGATCATTTCCAAACTTGGAAAGTGACTTCCTATATATGAATCTTATTCTCCGGACTATTCCGGACCTCCTCGTGATGTTCTGGATCCCATCCGAGACTCCGAACAAATATTTGAACTCCATTCCATATTCCATATCTACTTAAAACGACATCAAACCTTAAGTGTGTCACCCTACGGTTCGTGAACTATGCATACATAGTCGAGACTCCTCTCCGACCAATAACCAATAGCGGGATCTGGAGATCCATAATGACTCCCACACATTCAACGATAACTTAGTGATCGATTGAACCATTTACATACGATACCGATTCCCTTTGTCACACGATATTTTACTTGTCCGAGGTTTGATCATCGGTATCTCCATACCTTGTTCAACCTCGTCTCCGACAAGTACTCTTTACTCGTACCGTGGCATATCATCTCTTGTGAACCAGTCACATGTTTGCAAGCTAATCAGACGATATTCCACCGAGAGGGCCCAGAGTATATCTCTCCGTCATCAGGATGGACAAATCCCACTCTTGATCCATATGCCTCAACTCACACTTTCCGAATACTTGATCCCATATTTATAACCACCCATTTACACAGTGGCGTTTGATGTAATCAAAGTACCCTTCCGTTATAAGTGATTTACATGATCTCATGGTCGAAGGACTAGGTAACTATGTTATCGAAAGCTTATAGCAAATTGAACTTAATGACGTGATCTTATGCTACGCTTATTTGGGTGTGTCCATTATATCATTCATCTAATGACATAACCTTGTTATTAATAACATCCAATGTTCATGATCACGAAACCATGATCATCTATTAATCAACAAGCTTGTTATACAAGAGGCTTACTAGGGACTCTGGTTGTTTACAAAACACACATGTATCAATATTTCGGTTAATACAATTATAGCATGGTATGCAAACATTTATCATAAACACAAAGATATATTATAATAACCACTTTATTATTACCTCTTCGGCATATCTCCAACAAAAACAACATTCGAGAAGAAAAATATATTGCCATGAAAGTGATTGGATAGGCGTGGGATAGCGGCCGTTTATGCATCGTGGCGAAAGAAAAGATGTGCCTTCTTTTCTAAAAGAGAAAAACTACTTTCCCTAGGTAAGGACAACAAAGAAGAAGGGGCCTTCTAAATTAGCCACACTCAGCTCCCCCCTTGGGGCTTGGTGGAGCGAGTAAACCACAAAAATCATAGCAAACCTAAATTTGTTTATTGCATTATATATTTCCTAGTACACTGTACATTTTTCATTGGATTATATAAACATATCAGAATTTGTTTGTTTGTTGCATAGTATATATTATTTGAATTCCTTTATTTCATTATACCGCTATATCTTCCAAATATGGAGAATATTCAAATCCCAATTTTTAGAGTCTCATGGATTTACCGTATTTTAGCAAAAAAAAACTCCAAACTCAATTAATAGAACATAGAAAAATCGACAACCGACTTTCTGAATGTACCAAACTCAGCATCCACATTCAACGTTTGTCTCAAAAGACACAAGAAGAATACAGGAACCAAAAGTACACGCACACGCTGACGAGAACACCACGCATAAAATGTGTAACAAACATGTCACATACACAGACACGCACGCCACGCTACACAGGAACATGAAGAGCCCATGCTTCATTCTGCAAAGTCCCACACACCGCACCTCAATGATATATCCATCCACACCCTTACCAAGCCTTTCAATTTAGATTTGGTCACTTTAGATTCTTTTTTCTTATTAATAAATCTAGATTTGGTTATCCCACTTTCACATCTCTGGCTCGCAAGCAGATGACATGTCTTGCGCATTACGATGTCACACCGACCATGGTTCGCCACTTCGTCCTACTGAACATGCCGAGCCCTAGCATACTCTGCAGCCAAAACCCAAAGAGGGAAACGAAGCTGTGTACATGCCGACAAACAAATAGAAAAGCCACAAAATATTTAACGCTCCTACCGGAGGATGGCGCGGCAGAGCGCGCTGGGCCCATCTAGTTCGGTTTAAAACCGAATTAACCGAGGGATATGAGAACTGAGTTCTAACTCAGTGACAAGGCAAGGCGAGTGCGCAATCAGTCCACCCGGGTTCGAATCTCCATCTCGCGGTAATTTCGCGGGGAGGGGCGAACTTTAATCGGGTTATCATCCTAGCGTCCATCCACGGGGAAAGTCTCACTTCTACCTAACAATGTATAGCCAAGGGAGGGATTATTCCCCGTTGGTCAACGTTTTTTTTAACTGAGGGATATATGGTTAGCACTTTTGCTAACTGTAACCTTAACCACTAATCATAAAAACTAAAATTTGGTTTCAGTTTGGTTGTTTCGGTTCGGTTTTCGGTTTCAGTTCAATTACGTGCTGACCACTGAATGCAAAAGAATTTTCCAGTGAAGGGACACTACTTCGGATACTACTGATTGATTCAAAAGGTTGGCTACATAATATATATGATATCGAGGCGTTACGTCACAGTTGAAACTGCGGTTTTGGGCTGAGAAAGGGCGGTATATTCTTTACGGACTAGTTGTGTACCATCCCGTGATCCCAGGGGCGTAATCTCTTCCTAAGCTCCAAGTAATCCCGTAAGTTATTCCGTAGCAAACTCTCCGTAGGCGTAGCAACACGCGCAGCCTTGTGTTTTTCGGCTAAACCTACTTTTGTTCGACGCGTCATTCTCCTGCCAACGGGTGTTGATAAAACATAATTAAAAGATAGAGTCGTCAAGGCTATTTCTGGCTTTACATCTTGACTTCGTCAGTCGAGACACCTACATAAGCAAAATGAAACACATACTCAACACGCCCTTAGATGGTGACGAAGAGACAAGATGATCGGCGTTGAGTATTTCCTTTTGAACGCCGCTGCTCTAATGCCGCACGCGGCACATCGCAGACGATGCCTCTCATCTTGGAATTAATGGAAAGAATATGCAGCACGATGATGCACGTAGCTGCGTGTGCGCGGCCTCTTGAGTTCTGATCGTCAACCAGGCACTGGTGGAAAAAAGGGCTTTGGTCGCGGTTGGCAACTGCCATTAGTCGCGGTGGCGCAACCGCGACCAAAGCAGCGCGACTAAAGGCCCCCCCCTTTAGTCGCGGTTCCTTACGAACCGCGACTAAAGGCCCGTCCACGTGGGCCGCAGGCGAGCGCCAGGGCGGAGGACCTTTAGTCGCGGTTCTTCTGGCCAACCGCGACTAAAGGCCTCCGCAGGGTTTAGGGTTTTAGCCCCCCTCCCCCTAAATCTGGTTTCTTTTTAATTTGTATTTTTTTATTTCTTTTGGGTTTTAATTTTGAAGGAGTTTCACATATTCTACGGTACTGTATACATACATGCATATGAATGTACAATTTCAAACAAATTTGAAATTAGAACCAAAAAGAATTCAAGAGTAATATACAATATATATTCAATATCGGATGACCATATACAATATATATTCAATATCGGATGACCATATACAATTTTGAACAAGTTAGTTACAAATTCCGGTGCGTATAAAGATCTACGTCATCGTAATAGTGTTCTCCTCTAGGATCGATGACTTCCCTCGCCAACCATCCAGCTAGTTCCTCTTGAAGTGGTCGGAAGCGAGCTTCTGGACTAAGCGTCTTCCGGAGGTTATTCCTCAGGATGTTGTTCTCACACGTCTGGTCCCGCTCATTGCAGTATCTCCGGATCCTCTCACAAACATAGTATCCACATAGATTGGTCCCCGGTGGCTGAGTATCCCCAGACGTCGGCACTCGCCATTTTAAAATGTAGCTCTTTTTTGAATTCACCGACCTTGGTATCTACGAACCGTCTCCAAACCCTACGAGGCAAAGAAAATTAAATAAACAAGAGAGTTATTAATTAGTTACTTGATATAAGGAAATGATGAACGAAATAGGCCGATCGATATAGAGCGCAAATGAATGAAAATAATTACTTTTGCATCATTTTTCTCATGTCGCCCCAAAGCGCCGGATCCATATTCGGAGAGTCGTGGACGAGAACTGAGGAGGTCTGAACTTTAATTACCATAAGAATCCGAGTGGAACCTGCGGACACGATACATGCACAATCATGCATAACTCATCGATTAGCCACATACCATGCATGGAGTAAACAAAAGAGAATGTGCTCAAGACAGAAACACTCACCCAAAATGGTAAGGAAATAGAATATCACTTTTCTCTTGCTGTTTTCTAATAAACCGCCACAGGTCTTCCTCCACGTCGGCGGGGTGGTATTCTAACACATATGAATTAACGATGTGTGGGTCAATGAACCCAACATCATGGATGTTCCTTATTCGCATTTCCCGCTTCTTCATTCTGCATAATATATAGCGTACACAACAAGATAGTTAGGACAATATATATATATATAGTGCAGGCAATGAACGAGATGGGGTAGAAATTAATAAATCACTTACAGAACGTAGCAACCGATGATAGATTTGTCGAGCTCGCGCAGATTGAACAGCTGGAACAATTCACTCGAGAGGAATTTGTACCCGGTAACGTTTGAAGTGATGCACATATTTAACTTCCGCATAGATATAGTCTTTGGCGTTTTCATGTTTTATGTAAGCCTTGTACCAATTTAGCAGACCTTTCATTTGTCGAGGTAGATCCTCTTCCTGCGCAGGCTCGATGAGAGGGCCATTCTTCACATATGAAAATACTACGTCCTTCATTGGCGCCTCATCAAGGCCTAACACTGCACGAAGAGTGATACCTAAGTCGGCCGCTTGTTTTCTGGCACTTTCTACGGTCAATCCATGTGCTGCCGCAGCTGCTATGATATCGGGGGCATCCGGACCGGCGGCTTGCACTATGAGCGGGGCGATCGATTGTTTACTTTGTTCCCCGAGCTGGGCAACTTCTTTCCCCCTTTCTAATTTTGACTCGGCCTCGTCCTTCAAGGCTTTCTTCTCCGCCAACTCTTTCCTGGTCTTCAACGCGAGTGCTTGCCTACGAAGTTCACGTAAATAGTCGTCAGGCAGATTCTTCGCGGCTTGGGACGGTGTGTTCAAAAATGACTTAGCCCACTGCTTTTCCTTGTCAGAATATACTCGGCTTGGGCTCGCCCTCTATTTTCTTCTTGACGTTCGCCTTCCATTTCTCTAAATCAGCAGCCGCGCCCGCCTCGACTTCCTCGGCACTACTTTCCCAAGGCCTCGTGGGGAGAGGCTTCGGTGATACCTCCGGTACCTTTGTTTTCTTAGGTACGTAAGGGTCCGGGTTAATAACCCGGGACCGCTTCGCTTCTTCGCCGGAGGTGGATTGGGGGCGGTACCGGTGTCTGATCACCCGCCGGACGAGGACTGGGGGCGGCGGCGTCGGCTGACGTGAATGAGGTGTATTAGGTGAAGCACCACCGCCACCGTCACCGCCACCGCCACCGTCACCGCCACCGCCACCGTCACCGCCACCGCCACCACCACCACCGTACGGGGGTGGACTTGTTGGCGCCTCGCTCGGAAACTTGATAAATTTCTTCCGCCATAGAATGAACCGGCGCTTGACATCTCCAAGTCTTTTCACCCCTTCAGGTGTAGCAATGTCAATGTCCAGGTCCTCAAACCCTTGGACTATCTCCTCCACCGTCACACGAGCATAGCCATCTTGAATGGGGTTGTTGTGGTGGAGTGCTCCAGGTGGTAAAGCACTGCCGATGGCTACCTTCATGGACATGTTCCCGATAGGATAATACGAGATGACATGCTTTCATCTCCTTTATATCGTCCACGGGGTAGCGAGGAGGCTCCGGTGCAGTAATTTCGACCACCAGAGGCTCCGGTGCAGTAATTTCTATCGTCGGTGCACCAGCCGGTGAGGCCTCCGTGGAAGCCACGCTGCTTCTTCTCCGCTGCTGGCTTCCGAGATCCATTGGATGATCTTCAGCATGCTGCGCCCGAGATGCATCTCTTTCGGCGACTAGTACACTCACGGTTTTCTTCATCACATCCATTTCAGTTACCAACTTCGCCACAACATCTGCATCCCGATCCATCTTTCTCTTACGGCTTCCGTAACCGTACGGGTCATCTTTCCGGGGAACCCTAGTTTCCACGAAATGTCCCCGGGCATGCCTCGTACACGTCCTCCGTGTTCAGGATTCCCGAGGGCTTTTGTCAGGGCGTCGTTCTCTCTGTTGAACCTGATCCTCCCCTCTTGAGCATCCCTCATTGCCTCAATAAGCTTTTGGGTGGGTGTAATTATTTTGCCCTGATAAACACACTCCCCGTCTCCGGGTTCAGCGATCCCCCATGCCCGTACCACCAGCTTTTGGCCCTTGGGTCCCATCCCTCCGTACTCGGACGGATTCCTCGCGCCCTCGGCTCGTTCTCCATCTTCTCCCACTTAGGCTGCCAAAAGCGATACCCTCCTGGCCCCATTTTATGATTGTACTCCTTCTTGGCCGCATTTTCCTTATTTTTTTCGATAGTTCAAGGAACTGCTCCGATTTCTTTTGCTTCACAAATTCTGGCCAATCATGTTGCAGTTTCTCATATTGTCCTTTGAAATCCGGAGTCTTGCCCTGGTTGACAAAGTCATGGGCTAGATTTTGCTTGTATTTCCGGAATGCGTTGGCCATCCTAGAAAGAGCGAATCTGTTTGACTAGCTTGCGCCTCTTCTTGTTTTCCGCAATCTTGTTACCCTCCTCATCGTATTTGCGGTATTCCGGAGGTAGAACGAAATGTTCCATAAGCTTGTTGAAGCAATCTTTTTTCTCTCTCGTTCGACAAAAGTGAAACCAACACGTGCCTTCTTTGGCTCATTCCACTCCTCGGCGGGTGATCGAGACGTTGTCTCTAACAACGGCTCCGCATTGGCCGACAAACTTGGTGGCGTTCTTGCTTGGGCTCCGGCGGCCTGCCGGTTTCTTCGTCGACAACATCGATGGTGCATGTTTCTCCTGCTTTCATCGTCTTGGTTGCGCCACGCTTTGACGACGACGTACTCGATTTTTTCGACGATCCGGCCGAGGGCTAAAATAAGAAAGAGAGTCGCGCGCGTTAGTACACACACATTAATTTATTCAAATCGGTTAGTTGTATCACCGGACGCTCAATATGTATATATATATACCTCGGCGCCGGAGGTGGTTGCTACTTCCAACCGAAGATCGTCGTTTATCGACGTTTCTTCGGCATCATCTGCTTGTCGACGGCGCCCTTCATCTTCACCCTCAAGGTTCGAGATAAGAAGAGATATCATCTTCTTCTTCTCCGGTCGGCACATATATAACATCGCCTTTTATGATGCCGAAGATATGTTCTTCGGCGTCCGGATCATAGTTGTCCGGAATCGGGTCACCTCTATCGTCCGCCATATGTCGATCCTGAAAACATGTAGTCAAAACTAATTATTTAAGTGCGGTGTCGAAAGGGCGGTGGCAAAAGGAGAGAGGGCGGTGGCGGTGGCAAAGGGCGGTGGCGGTGCCGAGGACAACACATAGAGGCCTCCCTCGCCGTATACGGAGGGGGCGGCGAGGCAGGGCGAAAGGGCGGTAGCGGTGTGCCGATCCTCTCTCTCGTAAAAAAAGAAAAAAACCCGCGCGTATACGGAGGGGAGGCGAGGCCTCGCCGCCCCCTCCGTATACATGCGAGGTCGGTGGCGGTGGGTTTGCTAGTTAATTTTTTTGTTAAGTCAAAATTCAGAAATTTTTTGTCCACTTAAAATTTTATTAAGTCAAAATTATCAAGTTTTATGTTTTTTTGTTAACTATATATATAGTTACTAATTAATTTCATTAATTATAAGTGGACAAAACAAAAAATTATTAAGTCAAAATATGTTTTTTTTGTTAACTATATGTTTTTTTATTAAGTCAAAATTATAACTGAAATTTATAACTGAAATTTATAACTCAAATTTTGTTAAGTCAAATTTACCGTTTTTATTAAACTAATTAACTACTTAAAATTAAAAAGAACAAAAAAACTAAAAAAAAACTAAAAAAAAAGAAAAAAAAACCCTGGCCGCTGTGGCGCCCCGGCGCCCTCTCGATCTCTCCCGGCCGATGGTGGACGTACGGCGGCGCTGGCGCCGCGCGCGGCGCGCGCGGCGGTGACGTGTGTGGCGGCGCGCGGCGGTGGCCCAGCAGCATGCGTGGCGGCGCGCGGTGGCCCCCGGCAGTGTGTGGCGGCGGCGCGAGCCTCGCGCGCGCGCGCGGCGCTCGATCTGTCGGCGGCGGCGGCGCGGTTACTGGCGGCGGCGGTTACTGTACTGGCGGGGCGCGGACGCTTACGGCGGCGGCGGTTACTGGCGGGAGCGCGTGACGCTACTGGCGGCGGCGGTTCCGGCGGCGAAGACGAGCGGCGGCGTAGGCGACGAAGACGGCGCGAGACGACGACGAAGACGAGCGGCGGCGCAGCGGCGAAGACGGATCGATCGAAGATGAGACTCGGCGCGGCGGTTCGCGCCGCGGGAATTTATAGGGACCACCCTTTGGTCGCGGTTGGTCTGGCCAACCGCGACTAAAGGTCCCCCTTTAGTCGCGGTTGGCCAGGCCAACCGCGACCAAAGGCCTTTTTTCGCCCCTTTTTTGGTTCCGCGGAAATGACCTTTAGTCGCGGTTGGCCGGAGCCAACCGCGACTAAAGGCCTTTTTCAAAATTCTTTTCTTTTTCAAAATGTTAAAAATACATATAATTCATTTCTACTTGTGAAAAATACATATAATATATCAAAAAATTCAGAAAAATAAAAATAATTCAATTCAAAATCTTAAAAATACAAATTATATATCAAAAAAATTAGAAAAATAAAACAAATTCATTTCAATATGTTAAAAATACAAATTATATATCAAAAAAATCAGAAAAATAAAACTAATTCATTTCAATATGTTAAAAATATAAATTATATATCAAAAAATTCAGAAAAATAAAACCAATTCAATTCAAAATGTTAAAAATACAAATAATATATCAAAAAATTCATAAAAATAAAACTAATTCATTTCAAACACATCACGGGCATTTCTCTTCTTCCCGCCATTTCTTCCCTGTCTTCCCGCCTCTTTCTTCCCGCCAATTTCTTCCCGCCAATTTCTTCCCGCCAATTTCTTCCCGCCAATTTCTTCCCGCCTCTTTCTTCCCGCCTCTTTCTTCCCGCCAATTTCTTCCCGCCTCTTTCTTCCCCCCCTTTCTTCCCGCCAATTTCTTCCCGCCGACTCTTTCTTCCCGCCTCTTTCTTCCCGCCATTTCTCACTACATATATGTTGCCCGGCTTGGCCAGCATTATCACATCTCTACAATCTCTCATCACTCTCTCATGGCTTCCACCGCACCCACTCTAACCTACCGGCGAGTGGAGGAGCTTTGCGCCTCGAACTACCCTTGCCCTCCGGGCTACCGCGTCCCTGCCGGCCTGGAGCCTAAGCGCCGGCGGCGTGCCGGTCCCTCCCGTCCCTCGAGGTACTGCGCGCCGGGCGGCCATCACGAATCACTACTACCTCGACCTCACGCCGGAGCAGCGGATGAATCCCCGCCGGCATCCCGATAACCAGCATACTTGGGACGCCTTCTTCATCAATCGGCGTGAGAGGGCGCTCGCCGGGTATGAGGAGGACGGTCCGCCTCCCGGAAACTTCCACGAGGCCGGCCGTCGGCTATGGTGGTACGGCCGGACTCCCGCGAGCGTCATGGACTACATCACGGCCGGCGATATCCCCCGCCCTGCGCTACCCTCGGTTCGAGCCACGAGCGCCGCCCGACGACAGCCGACGACGAGCAGCGACGACGACGCCGGCAACTTAGAAGGCGACGACTACCGGTACAACGGCGGCGGCTATGAAGACTACGAGTATGCATATTATACGCCTAGGCGGGAGTATGACTAAATCACTCCAAATTTCATGTATGCAGGAGTATGACTAAATCACTCCAAATTTCATGTATGCGGGAGTATGACTTAGTCACTCCAAATTTCCTATATGCGGGAGTATGACTTAGTCACTCCAAATTTCATGTATGCGGGAGTATGACTTAGTCACTCCAAATTTCATGTATCATCGGTGCTATCTCGAGTCAATTGAATCATTCGAAAATGGACACCAAACACATCACGGGTAATATAATTCACATGATTCATTCAACAAAGTTTGGTACAATAATAAATTATTACACATCATTTCTTCCCTTGTGTCCCTGCTTGCTTACGATTGTGCCGTATCCATGGAGCATCCTCATCATTTAACTTAATGCTTGGGTCGGTGTTCACTTTGAAGGGCGGAATTTCAGCAAACATATTATAATCTTCTCGACATGTCTGTCTTGTCCTCCACTCCCACGATGTTTCTTTTCCCTGAAAGAACAATGTGGCGCTTTGGATCATCGCATGATGTACCGATCGTTTTCTTATCTTTCCGTTTCCTCGGTTTGCTACTCATGTCCTTCACATAGAAAACCTGAGCGACATCTTTCGCTAGGACGAATGGTTCGTCAAGGTAACCAAGATTGTTGAAATCCACCATTGTCATTCCGTATTGCTGGTCCACCTTTACCCCACCTCCTGTTAGCTTGAACCATTTGCACCGGAACAAAGGGACCCTAAAGGAGGGTCCATAGTCAAGTTCCCATATCTCCTCTATGTAACCATAATATGTGACCTTTTGCCCATTCTCGGTTGTCTGCATCAAAGCGGACACCACTGTTTTGGTTGGTGCTCTTTTTATCTTGGGCGATCGTGTAAAATGTATTCCCATTTATCTCGTACCCTTGGAAAGTCGTTATAGTCGAAGATGGTGTCTTGGCCAACATGTACAGCTGATCTACAACCTTATTGTCACTCATTAAATGTTTTCTCAACCAACTGCCGAAAGTCTCCATGTGGGCCTTCCTAATCCGGGATTCAGGCTTCCCAGGGTTGTCCGAGCGTAAAATATTCTTGTGTTTCTCAAAGTACGGAGCAACCAAGCTGGAATTGGTCAGAACTGTGTGGTGTGCTTCGGTCGAGAGAATGGCCGTCCATACATATCATTGATTTCCTTCCGATCGTGCCTTTTCCACTTAGTCTCCCCTCGTGCCGCGATTGAGGAAGACCAATCGGCTTAAGGTCGGGAACAAAGTCAACACAAAACTCAATTACCTCCTCATTTCCATAGCCCTTGGCGATGCTTCCTTCCGGCCTAGCACGGTTACGAACATATTTCTTTAATACTCCCATGAACCTCTCGAAGGGGAACATATTGTGTAGAAATACAGGACCGAGAATGGAAATCTCATCGACTAGGTGAACCAGGAGGTGCGTCATAATATTGAAGAAGGATGGCGGGAACACCAACTCGAAACTGACAAGACATTGGATCACATCGTTATGTAACCGTGGTAGAACTTCTGGATTGATTACCTTCCGAGAGATTGCATTGAGGAATGCACATAGCTTCACAATGGCTACTCGAACATTTTCCGGCAGAGCCCCTCAAAGCAATCGGAAGCAATTGCGTCATAATCACGTGGCGGTCGTGAGACTTCGGGTTTTGGAACTTTTTCTCCGCCATGTTTATTATTCCCTTTATATTGGACGAGAATCTCGACGGGACCTTCATACTTGCTCGAGGCATTCAAAAAAGATGACCTTCTCTTCTTTGGTCGGAGCGTAGGCGGCACGACCTTGAAACCGTTCCGGATGCGAGGTCATCGGGGTCTTTCAAACTTTGCTCGGTCCTGCCGTGCTTCCTTTGTATCATTTGACTTCCCATACACGCCCAAGAAGCTTAGGATGTTCACGCAAATATTCTTCGTAACGTGCATCACGTCGATTGCGGAGCGGACTTCTAGGACTTTCCAATATTCTAGCTCCCGAATATAGATTTCTTCTTCCACATGGCTACGTGCCCGTCGGCTCCTTCGGAACCGATTGTCCGCCGAGACCCTTTCCAAAGATGACTTTCAAACCCTTGACCATATCAAATACCTCAGCACCGAGTGTGTTCCGCGAGGCTTCGGCCGGTGATCTGCCTTGCCGTTGTAATGCTTGCCTTTCTTTCTTACTTGGATGACCTTTCGGAAGAAATCGACGATGCCCAAGGTACACGTTCTTCTTACAATTTGGCAAATGTACACTTTCGGTCTCATGTAAGCGGTGCGTGCATGCATTGTATCCCTTATTTGACGAGTCCCGAAAGGTTACTAAGAGCAGGCCAATCGTTGATGGTTACGAAAAGCAACGCTCGTAGGTCAAATTCCTCTTCTTTGTGCTCATCCCACACACGGACACCAGGTCTGCCCCACAGCTGTAAAAGCTCATCAACTAATGGCCTTAGGTACACATCGATGTCGTTGCCGGGTTGCTTCGGACCTTGGATGAGCACCGGCATCATAATGAACTTCCGCTTCATGCACAACCAAGGAGGAAGGTTGTAGATGCATAGAGTCACGGGCCAGGTGCTATGGCTGGAGCTCGCTCGCCAAAAGGATTCATGCCATCCGTACTTAGACCAAATCTTATGTTCCTTGCGTCGGCTGCAAAATCTTTGAACTCTCTGTCGATCTTTCTCCATTGCGTTCCATCCGCGGGGTGTCTCAACTCCCCGTCCGACTTACGGTCCTCTTTGTGCCATCGCAACAACTTGGCATGCTCTTTGTTCCCGAACAGACGTTTCAACCGTGGTATTATAGGAGCATACCACATCACCTTGGCGGGAACCCTCTTCCTGGGTTTCGGCCCTCAACATCGTCACCGGGGTCATCGCCTCGATCTTATAACGCAATGCGAGTGCATACCGGGCATTCATTCAAATTCTCGTATTCACCGCGGTAGAGGATGCGATCGTTGATGCATGCATGTATCTTCGGAACCTCTAAACCTAGAGGGCGAGACAACCTTCTTTGCTTCGTACGTAGTGGCGGGCAGCTCGTTATTCTTTGGAAACATATTCTTCAACATTTTCAGCAAGTTTTCAAATGCCGAGTCAGCTACACCTGCACGTGCCTTCCATCTCGAGCAAATCCGAGTGTGCAGCCCAGCTTTTCGGACCATCATCGCATCCGGGGTACAGCGCCTTCCTGTGATCCTCTAACATGCGATCCAAATTCTCCCTCTCTTTTTCAGTTTCGCGGCGTCTCCGTGCATCGGCAATGGTCCGACCAAGATCATCAACGGGATCATCACGTGCCTCTTCTTCACCTTCCCCTTCACCTTCGAGCATCCTCCATGAAAGTATCACCGAAATGAGAAAGATAGCTTTCATCATTGAAATCATCCCCTTCTTCATCTTCTTCCATTATAACCCCTCTTTCTCCATGCTTGGTCCAACAATTATAGCTTGGCATGAAACCGTGCCGAAGCAGGTGCATGTGAACATCTCTTGAGGAAGAGTAACCCTTCGATTCTTACACTTAACACATGGACGAGATAACAAAACCCCCCGCTTGTTCGCATTAGCCACTACGAGGAAATCTTTCAAACCCGTACTGAACTCGCCGGAGAGTCGGTTACCGTACATCCATTGCCGATTCATCTGCATTATTATAATATAAAATATATAATTAACCATCATGCATTTGTTAAACTAACTAGCTACAAACAATATAAATTAAACAATTAATGAACTACACACACATGCATATTTTATCAATGACACATATCAAAGGTTCAAGTTGCTAACCGCGATCGAGGAGGAAAAATTAAATGAGAAAGCTCAAGTGTGACTCCAACACTTCATATCATGTTTGTTTCATGCTCTTGGGGCATTTCATCAAACACCTTATGTGCATAAGAGGAACCAAAAGCAAACCTAACACTCACTTGTGAAGAGAATGGCTCCAAATGGCTAAGTGTTGGCTGCTGGATGGGTATATATAGGGGAGGGGCTTTAGTCCCGGTTGGCCCGGCCAACCGCGACTAAAGGCCTTCGGACACCTTTAGTCGCGGTTGGGCTGGCCAACCGCGACTAAAGCCCCCACGTGCACCGGCTGGCCACCGTGCGCCCGGGCTCGAGGCCTTTGGTCGCGGTTCGCCACACGAACCGCGACTAAAGACCCCATTAGTCGCGGTTCCTTTACCTTCGCGACTTATGGGGCTTCCCGGAAGCCTGTTTTTCCACCAGTGAGGTTTGACTTGTGCACAGGTTCATGAGGGAATATGTTCTGAAGGCCAACTGTTCCTTCTTTAGAAACATGTCTTGTTTTGGAAGGACTGAAAAATCTCAAGAGCAGAATCTTTGAATTTCAGCAAGCAAAATTGGATCAGTTCTGGGAGTAGCATGGCAAATTAATAAGATCAGTTGAGAATTTAGCCCAGATGAGGTATACTTGTGAAGATTATGATATAGTAATCTGTGTCAATGAAGATCATGTTTTCTTTTCTTGAGTTGCTCTGACGAAGAAGACTGAAGCTGATGTAGAAGAAGCGCATCAAACATTCAACCGCAAGTATATCTATAGCCTATAGGCCACATACACCATACATGAAGCAGTAAGGACATATACAATGATAATCTTAGCAGTGCCACGTAAAATAAACGTTGAGGTGGAGAAAAGAGAAAGATACAAAAAAAATGTTACCTTCTTTTAGCTAAGAGATCGTCTGTTAGCACAATCTCTTTCAATATATATTTAGGATTTCTCGTTACTAAAGATAAAACTAAAAAAATAACCGATTATACATCATATTTTATTGTTATATCTAGATTGCATGGCCGAATTAAGATAAGACAGTCTTGTCAACCATTGCACATGTCATATGTTAGGAGTGCCACGTAGGATAGACGTTGTGGTGGAGGAAAGTGTCAACACCCGGATTTTTAAGTCCAGATGCCTATTATGCCATTCATCGCAATCCCAGGAATATTGTTTTTGCAAGACATAATAGATTGATATCACAGAACATCATTCATTACAACACATAATCGTCTTACAACAAAGGATCACATGATCCAGTATCATTACAACATAGGGGATCTAGAGATCCAAATACAAAACACATAGCGGAAGCGAAGTAGCGGTTGCGGTCCATCTGTTCCACAGGCAACTGTTGACGTCAGGAGTGGTCCTAGTTATCGTAGACGTCTTGATATCCATCATTCTGGTACTGGTTCTCCTCTTCATAGTCTGGCCATTTGAATAGCCAGGGACAAAGCCATGAGTACTTTAAAGTACTCGCAAACTAAAGCTAATGTAAACACTATCAACTATATCAATGGGGTTCTAAACTCTAAGTTTATTTGCATAAAGCCAATTTTATTTCATAAGCGGTTAAATAAATAAAGACTCCTCATTTGCCTAACTTAACTCAAGTGGGAACATTAGTGTCATTCCCACAACTCAGTTGTGATTCAAAGTCAAAGTCACCTTTCAAACTCAAGTCGCAAGTCACCATTCATATTTTGGAAAAGTTCTGATGACGGAACAATATGGCCTTTCCAACTATCCATGACCGCGGACGCGGCTATTCGAATAGGTTAAACTCTGCAGAGGTCGTACACTTGTGCCACAATAATTGCACTAGTCCGTCAGGGGTAACTGGCCCTGATTTATCACACTCAGTGCGCGAACTACCAATCATAACCTTTCATTTACATACCCTAGTATAGGCATCTCTCCCCATGAGCTTGGCCTCCCGGTGAGAGCAAACCGCCAACCCGGGAACTGCACATGGCTTGGGTAGGATATTCACCTCATTTCACATCATTTCACTTTCAACGGAGGCAGCCTCGGCATAACCCCTATGACGCTTGTTCAGAGGGAACCCATACTAAAATACATAAGTTTCCAGTTAAGCCTTACCCAGATTCAGGTATTGTGGGGGTACTTAAGAATTGGAATGGTATCGCATCCGAACCCAACCATCAGTTTTTGGTAAATTTCACCAAGTCATTCACAAGTCATATTCACCTTGAAACTCTTTCAATAGAATGACTCATCATTCCAAGGTTTTCAAAGTCATTGGTTTTCACAAGTTCCCATCTAGAGTAGTCAATTTTAGTTTAGCACTAGCAACTAGTCCTGAGAGGTGTTAATTAGCTTATGGCTTTCTAGGCTAAGTGTGATGCTCTTGTACTACTCCATAACTAAACCAAGTGAATCATGAATCAAAAATGTACTTTGGTAAATCAAATTTGATAAAGCTTGTAAAGTAAAAACTTGGAATAGGACCATTAAGCATAAAGTAAAATGTGGGATGCCTTGCTCTTGTAGAGCTTTGCACTTTGCAAGAATATTAGCTTGCAACAATATAACTTGCATTAGTCTAACTTGCCTTGATTGAGGGTAGTGATCAAAGTTCTCTTCTCCTTCCTCTTGGTAGAATACCTCCTCCTCTTGATAGTCTTCGGTACTAGCGTCTATAAACGAATACGAGGATACAATCACCAAGCAATACTTAAGTAGACTTAATTAGCCTTAATGGCTCACACAAAGGATCTAGCATCATCACTTAACATTTGCTACCCAAAATTATGCTAGGGTTTTCTTATTTAGGGTTAGGAAAATAATTTCCTCTCATTGAAATGTGGATTAGGGTTTCTCTTTAGTTTGGAGAAATACTTTCCTCTCATTGAATCTTGTTAAGATTTAATCTCCTCAAATAACAAAGTATGATCACATGTTGACCAAGGTCAACACTTCACACTTACCATTTGAGAAACATGATTTAAATGAGGTTCTATACCTCATGCAATTTAAATCCTATTTGATTTAATAACCTCAAGTGAGCAATTATGAGACCATACAACTAAGTTCATCACATTACTTCATACCACTTGAGAAGATGATTTAAGTTAGGTGCTACACCTCATAGATTTGAAATCCTAAATTTGTAAAGTGATTTAAATGAGCTAGTATTGACTACATAGCCAATTTTTGATTCTAGCCCATGATCATATACAGTACCCATATCATATTTTTGCGTAAAAAATTAGAGGGTTTGAAATGTGAATTATGAGAATTTGAATCACCTCAAAACTCATCACGGTTGATTTTATAAATTTATTTGAATTCTGAAAACTCTATGTTTTGTTATTTTTACTATTCAAATTCTACAAAAGATCTTGCTTTCAAACCAGTGGGGTTGGATAGAGAATTTCATAGGCTTTCCAACAACATCAAATTCACTAAATTTGGCTAGGTGGATTTGAAACTATTTGATTTTTAGTAAGGCATCTGTAAGCAAAATGACTTAGTTGAAATAAACAGAATTTGAAATTTTGGGCCAGCGCGGGAAAGAGTTTGGGCCGCAGAGGGGGAGAAAAAGCTGGGCCAGCCCAACTAGCGCTGCTCACGCCACGGGCCGCCTGACAGGGTGGGGCCTACGTGTCAGTGACGTTTAAAACCCGAAGCGGTACCTGTTAACGTGAGCCGTAGGATTAGAGGCTGATCCGACGGTCGATCGTCGTCGTCGTCGTCGACGAGAGGTGAGCCCTGGCACGGCGGAGGGAGGGGGTCGGCGGTGATCCTGGACTCCGGCGAGGCTGGGCATCGGCGGCGTTCGACGTGGTCGACGACGGCGAGGCGAACAGTGGTCGAGGGAGCGGAAGGGGTGGACTAATTCGTCGGCGAGCTTGCAGGGTACTGGCGGGCTACTCCGGCGAAATTCCGGCAAAGGAGGGCTAAATCGAGGAGGGGAAGGGGTATTGGCGAGCTAGAAGAAGGAGGGGAGGCGACTGGTGTGGAGATTGGAGGCGGGATCGTCCTCCTTTTATAGGGTCGAGGCGAGGCCGTGGGGTGCGGGCAGGTCATGGTGGCGACGGCTGTTCTGGTGCGCGAAGGGGCCAAGCAAGGACGGCACGAGCTTTCTATCATCATGGCGGTGCTTGAGAGCTTGCTGGCGCAGGAAAGGGAGGAGGGGACGACTCGGATTGCTTCCATGTCCGTGCGTGTACTGTCGGAAGGACGGCGATCATGGCGACGTCGACGGGGCTTCCGCGAGTCAGTGAGGTTGTCTAGCAGGGTCCTGGCACGGTGTGGAGTGCGCATGCGCAAGGAGAGGGGAAGGGAAGGACTACGGCGATGGGGCTTGGCCGCGTACTGGCGTGTCCAGAGTGGTGCCAGTGCACGCTCTGGCGTGTACTGGGCGTGTCTGGGCGCGTCGGGTTTGGCCAATGTCGTGCGTGTCTCTGGCCAGGGCTTGTACCATCGTGTTCAGGAGGGAGAGAGGGAGGTGGCTGACATGGTGGTGCACGGCAGAATTGACAAGAAAGGAGGGTGGCATGGGGATGCCATGAGTGCTCGGCATGGGGAAACTTTGATCATTTCTTAACTTTTATCAGGGCTGCAGTGCATGGTTGATGCAGAGGAGGTACCAGGGTTGTGATGATCACCAATGGTCCCTGGTTTAGCCCAAGATCCAATGGGTTTTAGCATGTATTCAAATTTCGGATTATTGCACACAAGGTGCTTGATGAAATGGCCGCAAGACAAATATTTTTGAAATTTTGATTGAATTTTGGTGGGTTGTAAATATATAATACTTGAAGTCTACTGGTGGTGGTGGGGGTCAAATTGGGGTTGGTTTGCAAAATCTCAATATGCATAGCATCTTGAATCTGATTCAAAGTCTCTACTTTGCTTGATCACTATTTGAATTTGAGCAAGAATTTGCAGGGGTTGTTTTGAGCAAAGTTGTTCAACTTGATGTTGTCTTGGATGAGGTGCAAAGAGTTGGCATTGTTTGGTTTAAGAATCTCTGAAAACATAGGCTCAAAGAGGGCATCATGCTAAAAATGGCAGATTTGACCATTAGTGCATGTGAGCTCATTTTGAATTCAAATTTGATTTGAATTGAGTTTCTTTGATTCCAAAAGTGTTTAAAAGTGTTTAGTAACCATCTCCAACCAATGGTGCAAGCCAAAATGGTCTAGGTTCAAGATTTGCAAAAATGGCATAAACCATATGTGAGGGTTTTGTGATTTTCTAACTTTTAATCTTTTATTTTTTTCTTTGCTTCACTTAGGCATGATGTAGGATTTATTGAGTGTTAGATTGAGTTTGGTAAAGGGTCCAAACCATTTGGGGAAAGTGTGAGTGCATGGGTCGAGATTTGGGTAAAAATGGCTAAGTGCCACATATGCCTCTATGCATATGTTTATTTTCTTTTTATTTCTTTTTGTTTCACCTTGGACTTGACTTGTTAAGTACTAGGTAAGGTTTAGTAAGGTTTTCCAATCCTCTAAACAAGGTAGAAGGACCTAGGGTAAAGTTTTGCAAAAATAGTCATAGCCTCATATGTGAGGGTATTTGCAATTTTCTATTTTTCTTATTTGTCTCCCTTTGGTCCCAATGACCTTAGCTTAGGGTTTAGGGTTTTGGAAAGATATGTTCAATGCAATAAACAAACAATCATGGCAATATCACAACATATAAGCATGCTCACTATGTACCAAACTTAATTTAATAAAAGTTTTTGTTGGTTCCAAAATTTGGAAAAAGGGAAATTCATTTCTTTGTTTTTTTGAAATTTTTGGGATGTTACAGAAAGATAAAGTTGAAAAGAGGGGTTGTCGTCTCTTAATTAAGATATAATTAAGAGATGATCTCTTAGCATAACATTTCTCTCACCACAAATTTAGGATATCTGGTTAGCAGAGATAAAACTAAAAAATAGCCCATTGTATATTATATTTTATTGTCATATCTAAATATCTAAATTACGTGGTGCGTTAAGATAAGACGAGTCTTATCAACGATTGCACATGCCCCAACAACATCTCTAGCTGATCCCTTTTAACCGGTTAGAGTAGTAAATGGTTACTCCTCTAAACTGGAACTAGCAGAACCTTTATATGGTTTAGAGAAGTAAATAATATACTAGTCAGCCGCTCGGTCCCCTACCTAAATATACGCAACTATGGCCATGCGGAGTAAAAGTTTGGCTCTCCAACCCGCTCTGGCGTTCTCCCACCGCCACACCGCTACGCGTATAGACACTCCTCCGCCGATACCCAGCAGCCTCTGCCGCCCTCGTGTCCCACTCAGATTCGCTCACCGTCGTCGAAATCAGCCCGTAGCTCCGCGCCACCTCAATTTCTTAGATTTGGTGCAAAATGGAGCCAAAGTAAGCACGATTTGTAGCAAAACACATCCGAGCCGAGCTCAATTTGTTGCAAAGCGTCCCCATTGGAGCTAGGTGGCACCGGAATCGATGGAGACCGACGAAATCCTGACCGAACTACTCCGGTCACGGCGAGCTTTGTGTGCGACCAAGGTTGTAGTCAAACCTTCTTTCTCTGTAGATGAAGAGGTGAGGAAGTTTATGTTCGATGACTCTTCATCGGAGGAGGAGGAGGAAGGAGACCACAATGACTTTGAGATGGCCATGACCGTGATCTTGAACGGTTAAATTCGCTTGCCGAGACTAGGATCGGTGCTTTGTATATCAACTGAGATAGAGCGGAGGTTCACGCCAAGCCTATGAGAGATTGATTTCAACCTCGGTGCAACCTATCCGAAAAAGTATTTTCGCTGGCAATTCTGATGCACACTTCCTCACTATTGCAAAAGCCGTGGAGAAGAATGATGAGTGGTTTAAGTTGAGCAAGAGTGCATCGGGGGAGATCAGTGTGAGCCCATTGGTATAGTGTATCGCGGCTGTTTGAGTGACTGTCTCTGGATGTCCAGACGATGCCATTGAAGACTATGTCCGCATCGGGAAATATACAATCTTGGAGGTCGTTCGAAGATACACATCATCTGTGATTGAGATATTTGGGACAGAGTACTTGAGGACACACCCAATAATGAAAGCAACGAGAGTCTCTTGGGTGAGAGTGTAGAACGAGGATGGCCGGGATGCTTGGATCAATAGATTGCATGCACTGGATGTGGAAGAAATGTCCCACCGGATGGAAAGGTCAGCACAGAGGCCACTCCAAAGATCCAACAATCATTCTGGAGGCCGTTGCATCGAAGGTCTATAGATTTTGAATTCACTATTTGTATTATCTAGCTCTCATAATGACCTGAATATGTTGTCAAGATCATGACTATATTCGAAGCTTTATTCCAGAGATACTCCTCCTTGCAAGTATGTTGTCAATGGCCACCAATATATAATGGATTACTATCTTGCAGATGGCATATATCCTTCATGGGCCACCACTGCGAAGACAATCCCACGTCCTAAGACCCACAAGGCACCTCACTTCGCCATGACGCAAGAGTCGACAAGGAAGGAGGTGGAGAGCTCTTTCCGCATGCTCGAGAACCGCATTGCCATTATGTGTGCCCATGCCGAGTGTTCGAAACCAAAGGTGATATAGAAAATAATAAAATGTGCATCATCTTGCATAACATGATCATTAAAGATGAGTGTGACAAGGTAGAAGAAAACTTTCGGTACATCTCCAATGGAGATCTGTTGAGCCAGAACATGATGGAAACATGATGTGTAGATTCCCCGCAACGCATCGACGCCTCGAGAATTGAGAATTCATGCTCGGCTGCAAGATGATCTTGTTGAACATCAATAGTGATATCACTTCATAGTTGTGGTTTTACTTCATTCGAACCATTCGTGTTATTCACTTTATTTTGAACCTTGCCATCTCTTTGGTGTTTTAATAATTTGGTCTGTAAGCTTTTTTTCCCATAATCATGCTATTTCACTTATTTGACCGGTTTGCATTTGTTTGGCTTTGAATAGATTGGTTTGGAAAAAAAGTTTAGGAAGGAAATTAACTACTCCGTCACGATTTAGCTGTCGGGACGTCTATTTTGCGGAAATATGTGATCGGCGAGGAACCTCCGGTGATACTTGGCCGGATAGAGGTACTGGTTATCCCGTTTATAGGAAACAAGTTGCCCCTTGGGGCAGAT
The DNA here is from genome assembly GCF_022539505.1 of Lolium rigidum. NCBI lineage: Eukaryota > Viridiplantae > Streptophyta > Magnoliopsida > Poales > Poaceae > Lolium > Lolium rigidum. The sequence continues at coordinate 32,827,277 of NC_061511.1, read as the reverse complement.
GAAAGAGTGCAAGCAGCGCGCGGCAGCGAGTTTCCGCAAATGAATCTCTGACTCGGCTAATGGATAAACTATTGGTTCATTTTTTGTTCCTTTTTTTCGATAAAGGGAATATATTAATATCAAAAAGATACCAATTACACCCAGCCTCTGCAACAACGCACCACCCTAATGGCACTACGGATACATACAGCTAAAAAAAGGAAAAGAAAACTAAGAAAACAAAAGTCCCGCTACAGTATCTCGGGCCTAACAACAGCAATACATCCACCGCCAAAACAACACCTGAAATACAGACTCTCCAAAAACGACGCCTCCAAGAAGGGAACAGTGCTCTAACACCGTCGTCGCCCGATCAACGATCTTAGGTTTTCACCCTGAAGATAGTCCCCGCTCTCAAAACAATGCCTCCAACAAGGTCATTGCCAGGCACAATCAGTTAAGGTCAGACCTTGGGTTTTCACCCTGAAAGGTAGGACTCTGAACTTCACCTGTGTTGTCACCCCCACTTTCATACCGCTGCTGTGAAGCCCGGAGCACCAAGCAAGTTCCTCAACAGCGCGGAGACTTGAACCTCCCTTAGCTAGTCCTCCCCTCCGGCCTTCATGAACTTCTCTTCTTCCGACTTTCATCATGGATCCATAGTCACTTGATGTCAACACAGAAAAAGAGCTTCGCGCCGCTCCCTCCAGAACCAATCGGTCGGAATAAAAGCATGGGTGCGCACGACCGAATACCACCGATCCAGCAAACTCCAGGCAAAAAACACTGTTACATTCGCCGGCGGAGCCTTCCGGAACTCAACACTCCGGCTAGATCACGAGTCCATGCCTCCGGTAGGTCTTCCTCTTCACGCAAGAGAGACCCTAGGACCACCGCCTTTATTCAGGTCGGACCCCCACGTCGGCGACCATCCTGGGCTGGCCACTCCAACCCTCCACCGGCGACTCCGTCGCCGGCTTCCATGCATCTCCATCTCGCCGCTGGTACGCGGTGATAGATCGATAGATCCACCACCACCAACCGCAGGCCGACCCTCTCCGGCGAAGAAGAGGGCCACCTCCACCGTCGTACCCAAGGCTACTGCCCCGGGCGACCTCGTGTCACGGGTGAAGCCCGAGATCGCCTCCACTCACCGGCGAGAGGCGGGGGGAAAATGGCGCAGGCCATGGGCCTGGCCGCCGCCCACCACCAGCCCCTGCCGGAGTGCTGCGGAGAGCCGACGGGAGGAGGGCGCAGGCAGGCCGCCGCCGCCCATCCCAACCGCGCCGATCCACCAGGGGAGAGCCGACGGGAGAAGGGGGCGCAGCGCAGGCCGCCGCCGCCCATCCCATCCGCGCGTCCGCCATGCTCGAGGGAGGGAGATTCGGCCGCCGTCCACCATGCGTCGACGAGGAAGGGCCCCCGCCGCCGCCACGCCCCGTGGGTCTTTGCCCCGGCGGCGCTACCGGCGGCGGCGGCTAGGGCTGGGAGGCTGGGGGTACGGGAGGCTGGGGGCTGGAGGCTGGGGGTACGGTCAGAAATTTTTTGTTCCTTACATTCATTAATGAGTGCCCTTCACGTTCTACGGATTACTGATTAAACTAGACGTCGATGACGATCGGCACTGTCCCAAGTCGCTCTCCACATGGCGCCCCCATCACCAACGAGCGGATGGACCTGACGGCATATATGTGCACAACATCATCCGTCACTAGTTTTCCGCCACTTGTGCAAAGCCTATAAATTCAGCATCCTCCTCCCATCGTACGTCAAACCTGCTTCATCCCGTTTATCCCTATACAATTCACCACACGTTGTCGCTGTCGCTCACTCCTTCCCGTCCTCCAGATCAGTTCCTGAGGCTTCCGATCAGCCCGTGTTCTCCCTCGCCCCATCATGTCCACCGCCGTAGTCCAAGTCGACGACCCTAACATGCCGGACGTGGACGCCACCAGAAGCCTACTCACGCAGCTAGTATGTCCAGGCTCACCCAAGGAGCTTGTGCGCGCGCTCTGGGTGGTGAGCTATGCCACCTTGTTCATGGGTCTCAACGCCGGGCTTCACCAGCCTGCCGCGGGACCAGTCTTCGGCCACCACGAGGTCGCTTACTACACCATCCTCGCCGTCATCCTCGCCGCCGTGCCCGTGGAGATGGCGACCGCATTCTGGCTGCCCCGCTCCAACGGCCGGCTTTTTAACGGTTTCGCCGAGCTTCTCCATCGGGTCGCCGTCGTGCTTCTTCTCTTCCTGTCCGCCGTCGGTGGCATCGAGTTTACTCTTAGGGAGTAAATTGATGCTTCATATTTGGGGATAAAATCCCCCTCATGTTTGGATCAGTAACTAAGGACGAAAACTAGCAATATGTTATTGCACGCAGAAGAATTATTTAGTCCATGTGTTGTACAGTACCGTACGTAGTACTAGCTGTCTAGTTGGCTCTACCTGTGCATACTACCAACGTTTTAAAATATAATAAACTTTTAAAAAAACTAGCTTTTTAAAAAGGTTGAAAAACTTATATTTTGAAACGGAGGTTATTTGTAGTATCGTGTGAGCGAGACGTCTCATATATGTACTTGCTTGGGCCGATGTCTAGTTGGCTGGCGCCTTTTTTTTTTATCTTCGATCAAAGTTTGCACGTGTGCAGTACGCCGGTGCCGATTGATTTATGGTAGTTCTGGCTTGTTTTTTTTTTTGCCATATGTTAAACAGTACCTCCTGTTTTATTGTTATAAAGAAATAGGTGTTCATCTGTAAATGCATTATTAGTACATATCTGGTTTCTAAGAATCCATGGCATACGGAAGGTCTTTTCCGTGCAACAACACCGGCACATAAGAGCAAATTCAATAGTATAGCCAACTGCTGGTTATAAGACAAGTGCCATATCATCTAAAGCTACCTTAGAGTTAATCTGTATAAGGCTGATCATAGTGGGGAGTAACTTAGACTAGTAACATATGTCATGTTACTAGTCTAGGTTACTATCTGTTAGATTATTAGGCAATTTCCGTGTGAGTTTAATTACCGAAATCAACATTACAGATGCACAAGCATACTTAACCATACACATCAGACTAAGCACATGCATCAGATCTGAACATGGAACAAGTAGCAGTGCAAGGTAGGAGAGGAAAAGCACGTACATCGCGACCGGGAAGGTCGCACCAGCAGCAGCACCACCACCACCATGGGTATTGTTGATGTCGCCCATGGTGTAGTCGGATCTGTTGATGAAGCAGCCGGGTCGTCGAAGAAGAAGACGAACAGTAGCGAGCAGTCGCGCCGAGACGCTCCCCAAAAACCTTATCGCCCGTCTCCCGGTGCAGGATCTCAACGGACGGAGTTTCGGAGGCCTGCTCTCCCGGACGGCTGTGCATGCAATCGCCGGGATGGGGAAGACTAGAGAGTAGCGCAGCAAAAGGAACTTCACGAGAGAGAGGAACTAGAGAGTTCTGAGAACTGTGTATTTCTCTAGATCTGATCTGTCTCCTTGTATAGCCTGGGAAGCCGACCCGACCCGACCGCGTTGACACGCGTAGGAAGCCAGGGACACGCGGCGAACATGCACATGCAGGTTGACACGTACCCAACACAGTTGGTGCACCAAGCAAAAAGTTTAGGCTTCCTTGAGTGTGTCTCGAACTCGAACTCGAGTCACGAAACGCGACATGCGTGCGTGACGAGGCGAGGCGAGGCGGGGCGGGCGGAGGAGGAGGAGTGCGCGAGGGCTCTTTCTATTCTCACTCACTTGGAATGACTAGAACAGCAGCCCTTATATACCACTCCAACTCTCTCCCAACTAGCAATGTGGGACTAAACTTTGTCCCCCAAGGCTACCCCAAGCTGTCAACGTGATGGGCCTTGAGATTTCAGGAATTGTAGACTATATGGGCTGCCTTACTGGGCTGCAGCCCATCTACATTCAACAATCCCCCACCAGATCTCATATGCACATCAGATGACACATTAGTTCCATTCAACTGTTTGATATACCCGCACTTCGGTGGAGACCGTTAAGTTGAACTTCCACTTAGGCAAGGTGCTACGCTTGACTACAAGCCGAACAATGGACTATGCCTTGAATTGTCGGTCTTTGTGCAGCAAGTTTCGCTCAATGCCGGCACGGTACTAGGCTGCCATAGCCTTCCCTCGGGTGGAGCTTATAAGTCATACTCCTCGGCCTTTCATGAGCTTCCTAGAGATTCACCCAAATCTCCCACACTATGACCAGTAGTGTCACTCATATAGGTGTGTTCTTCAAAGATCGCCCTGTAGGACAGCGTCTTCGCTCATCAAGAGCAGCTCAGAACACATTAAGACATTGTCAACCTGCCTTACAGTAGCTATGAGAGAATTGCATCTGCAGCGGAGTGGGAGTATTAAATTTTCTCTCAACTCAGTTACTCCGGTTTGTTTTCCCAGGTCCTACTTCACGGAATTTCCGATCACATAGGTTGGGTTACCCCCTCGGCAACTCAAGTGGGTCTCAAACCCATCTCCCTCGATGCAAGGTCTATCATATTTCTTGATAGTCCTTTTGTGAAAGGATCTGCCAGATTTTTGGCACTTTGGACATAATCCAATGCTATCACTCCGGAGTTCTTCAGTTTTCTGACAGACTTCAATCTCCTCTTGATATGTTTGGAACTTTTCATATTATCCTTAGAACTTTTCACTTTGATAATCACTGTTTGATTATCACAGTTCATGAGGATAGCCGGTATTGGTTTTTCAACCATAGGCAAGTCCATCAAGAGCTCACGAAGCCATTCTGCTTCGACGGTAGCTGTATCTAATGCTCGTAAGTTCTGCTTCCATAGTTGACCTCGTTAAGATGGTCTCGCTTGCAAGACTTCCGAGAAACAGCGCCACCACCAAGAGTGAAGACATATCCACTTGTGGCTTTCATTTTAGCATCGAAATCCAATTGGAATCACTATACCCTTCAAGTCCTCTTGGATACCCGGTATAATGAATTCCATAACTCATGGTTCCCTTTAGATAGCGCATCACTCTCTCAAGAGCATGCCAATGATCATCTCCCGGGTTGGCCACAAACCGGCTAAGTTTGCATACAGCAAACGAGATATCAGGCCTCGTAGCGCAAGCTAAATACATGAGTGAACCAATGATTTGAGAGTATCTTAATTGATCTCTAGTTGCCTTTTCATTCTTTCGAAGCAAGACACTAGGATCATAAGGTGTGAGAGAAGATTTGCAATCAGCATAGCCAAATCTGCTCAACACCTTCTCAACATAATGAGATTGCACAAGTGTAATCCCATTATTCCCATCTCTCAATAACTTGATGTTCAATATAACATCAGCTTCTCCAAGATCTTTCATCTCGAAACACCGAGATAAGAAGTTTTTACCTCCTGAATCACTTTGAGACTTGTCCCAAAAATTAGTATGTCATCCACATACAAGCATAGGACAACTCCCTCACCCCCACCATGGCGGTAATACACACATTTGTCGGCTTCATTGACAACAAAGCCCACAGATGTCAAAGTTCTTTCAAACTTCTCATGCCATTGTTTGGGTGCTTGTTTAAGGCCATACAAAGATTTCTTTAATTTACACACCTTTCTTTCTTGACCTTGTAGTACAAAACCATCGAGTCTGTTCCATGTAAATTTCCTCGTCCAACTCTCCATTTAGGAAAGCCGTCTTAACGTCCATTTGATGAACGAGAAGACCGTGTGAGGCAGCCAATGACAGTAGTACTCGGATGGTGGTCAATCTCGCCACAGGTGAGTAGGTATCGAAGAAATCTTCGCCTTCCTTTTGGGTATAGCCTTTGGCTACAAGCCGAGCCTTGTACTTCTCAATAGTACCATCAGCTCGAAGCTTCTTCTTAAACACCCATTTACATCCTACAGGTTTGCACCCATAAGGACGCTCAGATAACTCCCACGTTCCATTAGCCAGGATGGAATCCATCTCGCTTTGAACCGCTTCCTTCCAGTAGTCTGCATCAGGAGATGCGAGAGCTTGTGAAACGGTAGTGGGAGTATCATCCACAAGATACACAATGAAATCATTACCAAAAGACTTTGCAGTCCTTTGTCTCTTACTCCTTGTGGGAGCTTCATTGTTATCTTCATCAGAATCTGAACTCTCATCATCAGATTCCTCATCAGACTCCATAGGAGTTTCATGTATTGGATCAGATTCCCAACTAGACATGCCATGCATATCTCTCATAGGAAATATGTCCTCAAAGAATGTAGCATCTCTTGATTCAAAGATGGTGCCAACATTCATGTCGTCCACTCCAGATTTCACCACAAGAAATCTATAAGCAATGCTATGGGCAGCATAGCCAAGAAAGACACAGATCCACGGTTTTTGGTCCAAGCTTTCGCTTTTTGGTGATTGGCAAATTCACTTTAGCCAAACAGCCCCAAGTTCGTAGGTAGGAGAGTGTTGGTCTTTTCTTTTCCCATTCCTCATAAGGGGTAATCTCTTTATTCTTGGTTGGAACACGATTTAGGACATGACACGAAGTCAATATAGCCTCCCCCACCATTCCTTGGATAAACCCGAAACATCTAACATGGCATTAACCAAATCTGTTAGAGTACGGTTTTTCCTTTCCGCAATCCCATTGGATTGTGGGGAATTGGGAGGCGTCCTCTCATTGATTATACCATGTTCCGCACAGAATAAATTGAACTCATTAGAAAAATACTCTCCACCACGATCGGACCGAACCCTTTTTATCTTTCTTTCAAGTTGATTCTCAACTTCAGCCTTATAGATTTTAAAGAAATCAAGAGCCTCATCTTTAGTTTTGAGGAGATACACATAACAGTACCTAGTGGAATCATCAATCAAAGTCATGAAAAATTTCTTTCCACCTTTTGTCAACTCACCATTCATCTCACATAGATCCGAATGTATGAGCTCTAGTGGTGCCAAGTTTCTTTCCTTCGCAGGCTTGTGAGGCTTGCGAGGCTGCTTTGCTTGCACACAAGCATGGCACTTAGAGCCTTTGACAAAGGTGAATTTCGGAATTAAACTCATATCAGCAAGCCGCGTCATACAACCGAAATTAACATGACAAAGTCGTGAATGCCAAACATTAGTTTCATTAACATTAGTGCTTACATGGTTCACAACATTATCACGAAGTCTTCTAGAGAGAAGCGCAACATTCCCTCACACTCATATCCCTTTCCAACAAAAGTTCCATACTTAGACAGTACAACTTTATTGGACTCAAATACCAACTTAAACCCATCTTTCATAAGACGGGAGCCACTAACGAGATTCTTCTTGATGGAAGGGACATGCAGCACGTTCTTCAGTTGCACGATCTTTCCCGAAGTAAACTTCAGATCTACCGTGCCAACACCACGAACGGTAGCATGTAACCCATTCCCCATCATTACCGAGGAACCTCGGGCCCGATAAGAGGTAAACATGGAGATGTCAGCACACACATGAACATTAGCACATGTATCAACCCACCATTCCGTGGGCTGAAACACCGAAAGAACAGTAGGTAACATATTACCATACCCTGTAGTTCCTTCCTCTGTGTTGCCAATGACCATGCTGACAGAATTTGAGTTCTGTCCAGCCTGACATTTCTTTCCTTTGCGTTGTGGACAACGATTGGCCCAATGGCCAGTCTCGCCACACACCCAGCAAGGATCTTTCTTCTCCGTTTTCCCCTTCTTCTTGAAGTTGGTAGTCTGGGAGACTCCCTTGTTCTTTCCCTTGGACTTGTGGGCATTTTTCTCGCACCATATTGGCAGCAGAACGTCCCTCGGTTCCTCCAAGTGTGTTTGTCTTTTGCCCTCGCCTTCTCCTCAACATCCGGAGAGCCCATGATATTCTCAACGTAAAACTCATGCCTCGATGTTTCAGTGGAAGTGGCAAAGTTCCTCCATGAAGGGGAAGCTTAGCGACAATGCATCCCGCGACAAACTTGTCCGGTAGCACACACTTGAGGAGCTCAAGTTCCTTTGCCATGATCCGTATCTCATGAGCCTGTTCTACTACAGCATCGGTTCTCAACCATTCCGTAGTCATTGAACTGCTCCATAGCATACGATTCACCTCCGGCATCGGTAGCACCAAACTTAGCGTCTAGTGCATCCCACAGTTCCTTCCCATTTCGGATGTGCAGATAAGCATCAACCAACTTGTCTCCAAGCACACTTAGGACGGCACCCACAAAGATTACGGTGGCATCCCCGAACGCTTTATCCTCTTCAGGAGTAAGCGGACCTCTAGGAGTACCTTCCGCAACACGGTGCACGCCCATAGAAGTGAGCCACAAGAGGGTCTTACTCTGCCATCTCTTGAAATGAGAACCCGTAAACGGGCTCGGTTTAAGCGCAGCAGCAAAACCAGACGGTGAAAATTGCCTAAGTATATAAGGTTTTTGGATTGTTAGATTATTAGGCAATTTCCGTGTGAGTTTAATTACCGAAATCAATATTACAGATGCACAAGCATACTTAACCATACACATCAGACTAAGCACATGCATCAGATCTGAACATGGAACAAGTAGCGAGTGCAAGGTAGGAGAGGAAAAGCACGTACATCGCGACCGGGAAGGTCGCACCAGCAGCAGACACCACCACCACCATGGGTATTGTTGATGTCGCCCATGGTGTAGTCGGATCCGTTGATGAAGCAGCCGGGTCATCGAAGAAGAAGACGAACGAGTAGCGAGCGGTCGCGCCGAGACGCTCCCCAAAAACCTTATCGCCCGTCTCCCGGTGCAGGATCTCAACGGACGGAGTTTCGGAGGCCTGCTCTCCCGGACGGCTGTGCACGCAATCGCCGGGATGGGGAAGACTAGAGAGTAGCGCAGCAAAAGGAACTTCACGAGAGAGAGGAACTAGAGAGTTCTGAGAACTGTGTATTTCTCTAGATCTGATCTGTCTCCTTGTATAGCCTGGGAAGCCGACCCGACCCGACCGCGTTGACACGCGTAGGAAGCCGGGGACACGCGGCGAACATGCACATGCAGGTTGACACGTACCCAACACAGTTGGTGCACCAAGCAAAAAGTTTAGGCTTCCTTGAGTGTGTCTCGAACTCGAACTCGAGTCACGAAACGCGACGTGCGTGCGTGACGAGGCGGGGCGGGCGGAGGAGGAGGAGTGCGCGAGGGCTCTTTCTATTCTCACTCACTTGGAATGACTAGAACAGCAGCCCTTATATACCACTCCAACTCTCTCCCAACTAGCAATGTGGGACTAAACTTTGTCTCCCAAGGCTACCCCAAGCTGTCAACGTGATGGGCCTTGAGATTTCAGGAATTGTAGACTATATGGGCTGCCTTACTGGGCTGCAGCCCATCTACATTCAACAATATCTTCATAGTGGGTAGTAACTTATATGTGGTGTCATGTATTGTATCATTTATTATGTTGTAGACTCATCTTGTCTTGAGGTGTGTGATGTTATGGTAACATAGCTAGTTACCACCCCACTCTCTTTCTACATTTATTAGCATGCCATGTCACCAAAATGCCTTGAAATGTGTGATGTTACTAGCTATGTTACTCCCACTATGAGCAGTCTAATAGTACTCTTCTATGAGAGTAAGCTATAAAAACAAAGTGCCTAGCAGAACGTGTTAGAGTTGACTCTTCCATGAGAGCACACTCCTTTTCTCTCTCCACTAGTGGTGGGGCCAGACCTTGAAATCTATGTTATCATTTAAAATACCCAAGTGCTAAAAAATGCTTGGATGCTATCTGTCAAACTGAGCATCCGTTTTCTGACCGTCCGATGCGATAGAAACGAGCCAGATCCAGCCGGGTTTAGGAGCTTCGTCCCGACATATCGACACCTAGGCACGGACATTTTTCCTGGCACCGATACTACTGCCGCCGCCTGCTAGGTTTCCGCCACCGCCGTCGTCCGCTGCGTTCCCGCCGCCACCGTCGTCTTCTGCGTTCCCGCCGCCACCGTCGTCCGCCAATGCCCAATGATTTTCCGCCGCCGCTCCCTCTTGGAATTTCGCCGCCGCGCCCCTCGGCTTCGACCGCTGGGCCCCGCGCGCTCCTCTTAGAATTCCGCCGCCGCGCTCCTCGGCTTCGACCGCCGCGCCCCGCGCGCTCCCCCGGCAACGGCTCGTATGCTCCCACCGGCACAGCGCTGAACGCATGCGACTAGCGTCCACCGCGTATTCCTCCTCCAGCTCGACCGAGGACTTCTTCCGTGGTAGCGGCGCGGAAGGGATCCCCAGCTGCGGCAGCGTGACGAGGCTCGCCTTACTGGGTGTCGAGGAAAAAAACGGGAGGAGTGCGATGGGATTATCACGAGGAAGGAGCAGCACTGGGTCTCCGTCCGCGTGAGCAAGAAAATCGAAGAGGAGCATCGCTGCAGGGAAATTCGCGAGCAGAGCTGCAGAGGGATGTGAGAGACCTTATCCCTTCGTTTTGTTTTTCATTTCAGCCCTCAAACTTTTGGGTTAACAAATTTTACATGTACACTTTTGTTCGGTTCTTTTTTAGCCTCAGTTGAATGTTGCATTGTAGTCCATTTCCGTCAAAGATCGCACACTCGATGCCCTCTTTATTTCGCTCAATTTGCTCATGTCGCTGGCAGAGAACATCACGGATAAGAACTCTTTATTTCGCTCAATTTGCTTATAGAGCTAAGTTGCCTACTAGCATCAAACTGGTTCGCCTGCCATCTCGTTATCCCAAAGCTCTAACCTGCAATTTTTTTCTTACATATGTGCTAAGTTGTATTTTCTCTGACGGTGTTATCGGTTCCATATATGAGCTAAATTGTGTTCTGTACACAATAAATTGTTCACTCGCACATTTGCTAACTCGTGTTTGTAGACAGTAAATTGTTGCTCCACACATGTTATAAGTTGAATATCCACTGTTTACTAAGTTGTATACCAACTAGGGTTAAGTTGCATACCACTATTATTAAGTTGTATACTCCTTCTAGTTCACACATGTACTATGGTGCATACTCATTAGTACTAAGTTTATATACCACTAGTGCTAAGTTGCATATCCATTGTTGCTAAGTTGTATACATCATTGGTGCTAAGTTCATACCCCATATGTGAACTAGTGCTAAGTTGCATGAGTTGCCTATCGTGATGTCACAACGTCTCTTCATCTCGCTCAATTCGCTCCTATCACCGACATATGCCGAGCTAGATAGTCTGCCCATATCTCGCCCTCTCCATCATCATAGAGCTCCCACTCGCCACCGTTCAGCCTAGCTCCGCGGAGGTCTAAGCACCATCGGTGTCAAAGCGATATACCCACTACTATTAAGTTGCATACCAACTGTTGTTAACTTGCATACACACTGGTGTTAAGTTGTATACCAACTATGATCAAGTTGCATTCATTGTACAATATGGTTTCACCGCTTCTAAGTTGTCTACCACCGTGTCTAAGTTGTGTAATGTTTGGTTATGAAATATTTTTGCTGCTAATAAGTTGTGTAATGTTTGGTTATGAAATATTTTTGATGTGATGTAGCACACCATTGCCGTGAAGTTGGCCACCGATACATTTAAGTTGCGCATTATTTAGTATATGAAGTTGTATATTGTTGCTACTAATTTGGCTACCTGGAAACCAACTTTCCAACGATACTACTGGTATTATGAAGTTGCGAACTATTATTGTTGAGTAGACTATCTCGGAAACTAAGTTGCCTACAAAATAGAGAAATATAGTGAACTTGCATATCCACGTGCCTAAGTTGCATACTAGTAGTACTAAGTAGGCTAGCATCACTGTTGTGAGGTTGCGTACCTTTCTCATGGAATTGCCTACAATTTTCTATAAGTTGTTTACTGTTTTGTTATTAAGTTGTATTTTCGTTGGTACTAAGTTGTCTAGTTACGAATGATACCAGAAACTATGGTGGGCAAGTAATAGTGCAATTTTGTAAGTCTCATTACCATAAATTTGTTGCTATTGTTGCTAAGTAATTATCTCACAAACTAGGTTGGCTTCAAATATTAAATAAATAATGTAAGCAACTATCTGTACGGATTTGGTTTGCTACAACACTAGAGTTGGTTTTTCACAACAACCAAGTTGCTTTTTGATTTTTTTTTGTCAAAACATATACATATGGGATCTAGTTTTGAAGATCTCGTCGCGAGAGGTCTAACAGTCAAAACGGATCTGTATTTCGACAAACGGTTTAAAAGTTATGACTTTTCTGAAATTTTTTGCATAACATTAAATGCACATGTAGTCTCCATGTGCTGAACTTTCTAATTTTTAGGGTGAGTGCTTGACTGGACAAATTAGCATCCGAGTGCTCCCTAGCCATGTCCTTTAAAATATGTGTTGTTGAATACATGTATTTTCACTTATTTTAAATATTTTTTACATGATTTATACCAACATGCAAAGAATTTGCAAGAAACCTATGTGGTCACTGCTCTCCACCTCTCTCTCTCCTCCAACTAAGAAAGAATATACTATTACTTTAATCATTATAGTCAGCTGACTATGACTTATTGTATTTGCTCTAATACCATGTGCACAGGGTCCGGGCAATCCCCTACGCGCTTACAACACACACGATTTTTTTCCTAGATTGCACACGGCCTATTTCAAAATAAGCGGCAATGTATTCAGTCACCATCACAAATGGTTAGAAGGTCGTGCACCATGTTGAAAGGACGAGATGTCGCCTAGAGGGGGGTGAATAGGCGTTTTAAAAATTATTACGAATTTAGCTTGGAAGAATGCAAAATTAAACTAACGTTTTATTTTACAAACAGAAAGCGTAAATATGCTAGGCTCAGCTAAAACGAAGTGATGTGTGAGTAGTTCATCCCTGGACTACGGGTCCATAGTAGTAGCTAGATGGTTGTCTTCTCCTCTTTATGCCTTATATTTAGATCTTGTGAGTTGCCTATCATGATCAAGATCATCCTTATGTAATGCTACATGTTGTGTTTGCTGGGATCAGATGAATATTGAATACTATGATTGAGATTGATTATGATATGCCATGTATATGCTATTTGTGATCTTGCATGCTTCCCGTTGCTAGTAGATGCTTTGGCCAAGTATGTGCTTGTGACTCAAAGAGGCAGTATTTATGCTCGATAGTGGGTTCATGCCTCTAGTAATCTGGGAGAGTGACAATAACTTCTAAGGTTGTAGATGTGATGTTGCTACTAGGGAGAAAACAACAATGCTTTATCCGAGGGTAATTCTATTGTTTACTTTGCACACTTTACTTAATGCAATAATTTGTTGCTTGCAACTTAATACCCAAAATTGCTCAGATGATATCCTGAGGGTGGATTATTAGTCATAGATGCAGTTGGATTACGGTCTATGTATTATGTTGTAATGCCCAAACGAATCTCATAGTAATCATCTTTTTATATAGTCTTTATTCTATCAATTGCCCAGCTGTAATTTGTTTACCCAATATGTTATCTATCTTTATGGAGAGACACCTCTAGTGAACTGTGGACCCCGGTCCTTTCTTTCAGACTGATAAAACATCTACTGCAAACACATGTTTTGTTTCTTTACTGCAAGTACTGTTCTCTTTATTACACTGCAAACAAACATCTATTTCCGCATTATACATCTAATCCTTTGTTTTCAGCGAAACCAGTGAGATTGACAACCTCACTGTAAGTTGGGGAAAAGTATTGTGGTTGTGTTTTGTGCAGGTTCCACGTTGTTGCTGACACCGGTAGTGCGCCCTGCCAACGTCAGCTAGTAACAACCTTCAGAAGTGATTTCTTTCTCCTATTGGTCGATTAAACCTTGGTTACTTACTGAGGGGAAATTTGTTGTTGTGCTCATCATACCTTCCTCTTGGGGTTTCCCAACTGCTTGCTCTGCGCACATCAAAGCTATCATCTGGCGCCTTCACGCCTCGTCAAGCTCCATCAACAACTCCACAACCACTTCACAAACCTGCACGAAGGAGAAGCCCGACCTCTTCACAATCTTTCATGAAGAGGTCACCGGAGCACCAACCGCCAATCCAACTAGGAGGTAACCCCTCCAAGAGTAACAAGCTCATGGTCTCTCACTCGAACTAATCATAATGGAGAGCTCAACACTTATGCAAGGCTGCAAAAGCAATAACACCAAAGGTGCTCAAATCTTCACACTCAAATCCCACCAAAGTAACAAATGGTATGGAGAAACTAGAGATGAAGAACAATGGAGCAAATCAAAAAATGACTCCAAGATCTAGATCCCAAGAGTTTCCCTCACTTAGAAAATGAATTGATTGGTGGAGATTGAAGATCTAGATGTCTTCTTCCAAATCCTTCAAGAAGATGCAAGAATCATGGGAGGGAATGGGGAGGAAGCAAGCTTTTGAGTTTCAACAATGGAGTATGAGAGAGAGAAGATATAATAGTTGACATTATTTCCACAAGTAGAAAGAAAGATTGTTTGTAGTCCAAGGGAGAAAACTAGCCGTTTGCAGGGTTTCCTACGAAGCAAGCCGTAGAAAAATCGGAGTGCCAACCCACAGGCCGGATGGACCGGTGCAGGACCAGCAAGCCGATCCATGCGTAGGACAAACCGGAAGGCCGACCGGTGGGCCAGACCGTGCGCCTGATCACCTAGCAAGCCCGCTAGGAGCCGACACCTGGGCCGGACCAAACGACAGCCATCGGCCTGCAGCCGGAATGTCATGCAGTAAGGGCATCCGACAGTCACCAGCTTGTCGTCCATTTGGTGATAATAGGACTCCTCATAGAATGTTTTTATATGATTTTAGAGATGAAACCAGTAAACATCAAGAAATGGTTAAGACTTCCAAACTCGAAAACATAATAGAAGATGCATACAGATTATGTTTCCGATAAATTTGGGCTTGATAAAAAAACTAGCAACAAGATCAATAACCTCACAGGGAGAAACACTAAGAAGCAACAAGAATATATGGATGCAAAGAATGCAAAGGATTAAGGTCCCTAAGACGATGTGATCAAGTTACCCAACCGAGAGCTCCTCTTAATAGTGCGGCTATCTATCATATAACCCGGTCTCCCAACAACCACCTTGAGACTGGTAAAAGGAAAACCTAGTAAGGTCATACCTTTGCCTTGCACATCCCGATTGATATTGATGACAACGCTTCAAGATCCATTCAAGCTGGCCAGAATGGCTCATTTAATCATTGTTGCATCGTAAATACTCATGATTGCTCCCCCATACACCACTATAGGAAAGCTATCTTGACCCATATAGACAACACAAACATACATATATGATGGGTTAGTTCACAAAGCGTAATTGATAAGGTTTACCCAACCACGAGATCATATGATCCAAAGTAGTACAATCTTCATGCTTCACGTGATGAGCAATTTGAGCTCAAACTTCGCTCTTAGTTTTGGTCAATCTTGTATCTCCTCATGCTCTAACATAACATCTTGAGGTACATACATAACTCTCCATGTGATTGCGTGGTCTAAACCTTAGTCAACCATAGCTCAACACATGAGACTATCATGACACCGGCTTAAGAGCCATACCTTGAATTCTTCTCTTGAAACTGATGATCTTGATGCCAATACTAAAAGTATATATTCATGGCATCCACACTTGAATCCAACACATGGACTATAAGAAATACCTATGGAATGTTCCTTGATAAACACAATGAAAATATTAGTCCATAAGGATTATCATTAATTACCAAACCACACATAGGAGCAACGTACGCTTACACATGTGTAAACTTTTGGCGACATTTTCTTTAATGTGTTCGTCTCTTTAATGTGTGTAAACCACACATAAACATAATATTAGTCCATAAGGATTGTCATTAATTACCAAACCACACTAGTGTTCTATCCATTCTAAATGGTAATATATTAAAATTCGTGTGTAGAATTTCTCGTGGTGGCCTCATGGTATTCCGTCACACTTGTAGCTTCTTTGCCTTCTTCCCACGTGACATATAGGCATCGCCAACGAATCGACTTTGTCTGTTGCGCTACATACATACCCGCATCATCCTCTTGGCACACACCACCACTTCGGTAGACACACAACATTTCGACATGGTTCAGAACAAGAAGGCCGCTCTCCTCTCTTGCATCTGACAGTTCCCGCTAGCGCAGCGTCTCCGTGTTGAGAAGGCACCTCCGATGGCGGGGGAGTGTTGTGGGTATGATTAGCAGGTATCCAACAATAGTGCCAGTTATCCGGCATGCCCGGGTAGCCCACATATGGTGGTGGTGGCATCTGGCCCATCGGGCGGCCCAGTTGCTATTGATTGAAGATGTCTAGCATAGGAACAAGGAGCCAGATCCAATTAGATATGTACAAGGAGTCGGATCCATAAAGGCCTATGAAGGAAGCCGGATCCATGAAGGCAAGTTCGGAATAGGTGGATCATTGACGTGCACGGCAATGTAATATTCCGTAGTTAGGCAGCTTGTACCCGGGTAGGACTCTCCGAAGAAACCCTAGGATCTGGGCACCTATATAAGTCGGATCCTGGGACCCCTAGAGGAAGACAACCACACCTCATTGTAACTACGCGAAAGCGTCCATATAATTTCAGAAAAGCAGCACTAGGCCCTGCCATCGTGTAGTGTGATCCGAAGCTGGGTAAATCACGTATAACGTAGTTCTTCGCTCTGTGGCCCCATCTTCTTCCCCCTCCGTGAGTATACCTCCTCCGGGGTACCGTCAAATAGGCAACGACAGTTGGTGCCCACCGTGGGTTCAGCGGCGTCTGGAGGCCGGAACAGGGCGGGTTACGCCTTTGTAGGCATCGGTGACACTGTCGCTGTGGGGCGCATTCTTTACGATGGGTGATTTCTGATCGTCGGTCCGGACGAGTGGATTCCATCCAAGAAGGATGAAGTCAAGCTCTCCATCATCCCGATTGGCAGGGTACACGTCTTCATCTGCAAAACCATCGATTCCGACAGAAATGACCTCGTAAGTACTCAGCTACGACCTTCGCTGAGCTGTATGCAGTTGCACGGATCCAATCTGAGTCGCTGGAACTTCCTAAATAAGATTCCACCTTAAATCGGGAAATTTTAAAGCCCACCCAATCCATCCTAAGCAGGAGAAAGCGGTGGAGTACCAACACAGATCCACTTGGGTTTCCCAGGTGTTAGAAAAGAAGAGGTGTCACATCATGCACTTCCTCGCACACCTAGATCCGCCTCTCTAAAGGAAGGCGTCGGATCCGACCAGATCGAGGGTGCAGGAGAAACTGAGGAATCCATACTCGGCGATCTCAGCCCACTTCCGGGTGATATATCCCCAATGGGGTCACAAGAATATGATGCGTGGTGCTAGGACATCGACGCAGCATGTGGGTTTGACGATCACACATCTCCTCCAAAGAAGGTATTTGGGACCATTGATGGCCTTGATGACGAGGAGGCCCATTCGGACTTAACACCACCTGAGGCAGGAATACTGAGCCCAAGGGCTCCGGATGCTCCTCCACAGGTTAATCTCTAATGAATGGAACTACCGAAAGGCCGGAGCCTAGACTTCACGGAGGAAACAACTACTGAGGCGATCATGCGGCTAGCAGGAGAAAACGGAAAGAAAGTTGTGCACAAGGAAATCCTAACCAACCATCTCACCCTAGATTTGGCGACGGATGTGGAGGCCTTCGAAGCAAAACGACAATAACTCCTGGCTTAGGCCAAGAACCTGAACAAGCTTACCTCGGAAATTCTCAAGGACAAGGTCGCTACCGAACAAGAGTACGAGCAAGCCCGCATCTATCAGCAGAACACGGAGGAAGCCTACCGGAAAGCGGAAGCACTCAAGGTCTAGTTGGAGACGCAAGTCAAATGAACCCAGGAGGACCAGAAGAAGAAAAGGATGAGGCGGAGAGATACAACCCCCCTCGCAATATCAACTTCAACAGTGATGCACACCGCAGGCCAATGCCAACGCCAAAGGACAACATGGAAATAGTGGCAGAACTCCTGGCCAACGATGATGATAAGATCGACCCTAACAACCTAAGGGCGATCGTTGGCACTGCCATGTAGCAGTAGAGCAAGGCGGATACTTTGCGGAAGCTAGCTTCCAACCCGGAGGCTTGCATATCCACCGCACAAAATCTTCCTGCCGAAAAACAACAGGACCACCGCGATAACCAATCTCGCACCGGCTCGACATAGCGCCGGAGAAAGACCAGGGAGCACCCGGATCCGATCCCAATATCACCGGACACATCGAAGGATAAACCCAATGGAAAGGGTCTCATGTATACTGGCAAAGACAAATACCGCAACCCCTCACCACCAAAACACCGCCACCAGGCAACGCGTCCTAGGCCACGTAGTCCTGCCTGAAATGCCAAACCCCATGGGGCCAGCTGACAAGGTATTAACTTGTCAATGCCTACGGATTGTAGACTAGGGTTTAGTTGGATGTAGAGGGCAAGTAGATCTCGAAGGTTTCAGCCGAAAAGTACTCGACGATTATGAAAACTAGGGTTTGTAAACAATGATTCGATGATCTCGCGTCCCTCGACTCCCCCTTATATGGAGGCGGAGCCGAGGGATTCGTGCTGTACAAGTTACAAAGTCCGGGAAGGTTTCTAACTCATCCCGTAAGATTACAAATAAGACTTTCTATTACAACTCTAGCTTTCCTTAATACTATCTTGGGCTTCCGAGTCTTCTTATTCTTCGGGTAATGGGCCTTCAATAAACCCCGGGTACTATCTTCGGCAGGCCCATTTGGGATGCCTATGTCAGTAGCCCCCGAGATTTTGCTTGAATCGCAGAGTCAGGGAAAATCTCCACTGTTTATTTTTACTCGACAACTTAAACCTTTCTATATTTCTTTATATAAATTTCTATATTGTACAGGGATAATGGTAATTGGGGCTAGTTCATCTGACGGATCAGGTACTAGTTAACTCGCTCTAGTGGCAATCCGCAAAAACCTACTTCAAAATCACGTCCCCGGACATGATTTCGGGATACCGGTGTAAACTTCGACAGGTGCCGCTTAAGGTCTTACCATTCCGTCGAGTCCCGGTCATATTTATCGGGTACCTAACGCGTCCGTTAGGATTTTTCTTCGTATCCGTTGATACGGATAAAAGTAGCAAACCGACGTCGGAGACGGCGCCACGCCTCACGGAATAGATCCGGGGTCTTACCTTCGCAAAGTTTTGCGGCATTCGGAAATTGATCGCAACTTCGGCGTTCTGAGAATATATTGTCGAGTGCTTATTCGGCTGATGGAATGGCACATTTTATTGAGTCAAAGATGACTTATATTGCTCTCCCGATGGGAGTATATGCAGAGTTATTTATAACTCGAAATATACTCTTTTTGCTTTTCTATCTTTCTCCTTTTCATTCTGTCTTCCTTTCTTCTCTCTTTTTTTTTTTTTTACAATTTCATCGGGCACGCGAACAGCGTTCCCGATGGGAGTAGCCCCCGAGGCTACAGCCAAGGACTTGTGCTTGGTTGTAGGCTCCACACTTTATGCCGCTATATTTTCTTTCTCTCCCGAAGTTTTATAATTTCTCGGGTGCGCGAACAGCGCTCCCGATGGGAGTAGCCCCCGAGGCTATGAACAAATACTTGTATTTGATCATAGGCTCGCGCCATTTCTATTTTGTCTTTCTTGATCTTTTCATTTTTCCAAAGTAGCCCCCGAGCATTTGACCAAAAACTTGTATTTGATCAAAGGCTCTCCAATATTTTTGCATGTCGCCTTTTGATGCAGCTGTTGAGTCGAATTTTTCTTTCTGCCAAAGTGACGTTATTGCTGACGATAACCACGATTGTAAGTCCAAAAATCGCGAGAAGCTTTTCTCCCGCTGCCTTGCGGGCCCAATTGATCCACTATCTTGACACGTCGTGCAAGTGGGGGACACACGTCCTCCGCTTTTTCCGGCGCACGCACCGTAACTTCCCCAACTTTGAGTTACTTTTTTACCCTTGTTGCCTCGTGGCTATCATCTGCCACACATTTTCCTGATCCAACGGTTCGTCGTTTCACCGCACCCCTATATAAGATCGTCTTCTTCCTCCTTGAGCACTTCCGCTCGCGCCGTCCTCCTTCTCTCATCTGCAAATTTCCTTCTGCGATCCACAACCTCTTAAGCTCCTCGCTTCCAAACTGCAAACCCTGCGCCATTGTTGATGCCACCGCGTCGATTGACAAGGCACAGCATGCCGGAATCCTCCATGGCCACCGCGGATCTTGGGGCGGCGGAGTGGGAAAGATCGAAAATTTCCACTCAAGACATCAACATGCTGAAGAAGCTGGGGATCACCAAGAAACCCAAGGCATTGTGCTTCCCCAGTGAAGAGAGCTACCCAACCCCTCCAATGGGGTACCGGGTAAGTTTTGTCGATCACCTCATCCGCGGTCTGTCCGCCCCCATTCATCCTTTTCTCCGTGGACTCGCTTTTTATCTACGGTCCGCAACTCCACCACCTCACGCCAAACTCCATTCTTCACATCTCCATTTTCATCACTCTTTGCGAGGCCTTCCTTGGCGTCCAGCTCTAACCGGGCGCTATGGAAGCGCATTTTCTTCTGCCGCCGTAATGGCTCACCCAATGTCGCCTATAATATAGGCGGCGTTGTAATTTCTGTTCGGCCTACTGTCGACTACTTCGACGTTAAACTTCCTGACTCAGTTCAAGGATGGCACAAGAAGTGGTTGTACATTCAGGAGGAGAACCATGGATGTGCGGAGGACAACATCCCTCCTTTTGATGGCGCCGAAAAAATCTTTCGCCGCCGCTCCCGGGACGCGGAGGCCACCGAAGAAGAAAGGGCGTCGACAGAAACCTTGATGGCTCGTATCCACGAGTTGCAAAATACTCGCGGCAAAGAGTTATCAGGTATCCAAATCACTGCATACTTTCTTAGGACTAGAGTGCAGCCGCTTCAGGCCCGCAAATATCCTCTCTGGAAATATGCCGGCGACAAGGACGTAGATCGGCTCGTCGGTGAATTTGGAGGTCAAGGATTTAGAAAGACTTGTCCGAAAAATTTCATCTCTCAGCAAAAAAGATGCTGTCCCTTCTTCTTGCCGTGTGACACCATTCAGCGCCGCCAATCCACTTCCCAAGGTAATCTTTGTCTATTGTCTTGTTATTGCTTTGCTATCTTTGTTGTAACTTCTCTTCTGACATCTTTCCCTGTTTTATTTTGCACAGAATCATCCAGACCTTGTCTCGCTTCCTCCTCTTCCTGAAGGTGGAGAAGTCGAAGAAAGGGCCATTGTCACTGATGACAATCAAGAAGCTCCGTCTTTTGTGAATGAACCCGTGGATTCTCGAAAATCTGCGGGATCTTCCGAAGGCACTGCGTCGGCACAATCTCCTCCTCCCGCTGTTTCTCCAAAAGGCAAAAGGAAGAGGAATGACGTCGAAGATTCCGGTACTTCCAAAGCCGAAGAAGTTGATCCTTCGCATCAGAAGGCAACTTATGATCCATATCTCGCATCCCTCGTCAGCTCGTAAGTCATCTTTGATTTCCCCTTATTTCTTGTAGTCGAAGTTTTTTGTCTCATCTTGCTTTTTATGCTGTCGATCTTTAATCGTAGTGATGATGAGGAAGAAGTACCAACTCGTGACGTGGCTCCTCGGATGAGCACGTCACATACTTTACTTGTTTCGGAGACGCTAGTTGAAGGAGAAGAATCCTCGCCTCCTCAACAAAATGTCGTCACCACCACTCCTCCTTCAAGCCCCCTTGCTCCTTCACCAAAAAGGACAAGGGTTGAAACGATCATTGAGCCTTCCCTTCAATTGGGTAGCTCTTCTCATTCGCTCTTAGATGATGTAAGTTTTTGACTTTCCTGCTAGTATCCATATTTCCTCTGTTTACTTCTTTTTGTGCCTTCATATTTTTCTCGTACCGATAGTTTCTTTCTCTGCTCTTCTTTGACAGCCTATAATCAAAGAGCTTATTCGCATTGGATCCCAATTCATTGGGTATCGTGAATATGCCAACAGGACTGAAGGTAACAACTTTTTTGCTGTCATTGTTTCTAATCTTCTTGCTCCTATTCTTGTCGCAATTTTGACTGTTCTTTTCTATTTTGGCAGAAAAACTTGCAGAGGCCAACAGGCTTGCCGACACTCTTGCTCGAAATTGGAGCAAAGTGAAACGGCTCGCAAGAAAGCCGAACTTGATGCTAGCCAAGCAAAAGTAGAGGCTGATGAGGCCAAAGCAAAAGCTGCTAGTGTCGAAGAACTGCAGAAGAAACTTGATGATGCTGAAACTGCTTTAAACGAGCACAAAGCCGCACAAGACACCCGTGAAAAGGGAATCCTCAAGCGCTTGAACACACAAAGTCGTCGCTTCCTCGGTAACTTTGTTGATCCCTTCTTTTTTTCTTAAGACTTGCTTTCTTTTGTTTTTACTTGCTGTCAACTAACATATAATTTTTATGGCAGGTCAAACAAGCCAAGATTTTGACCTTGAGAATCCCACCAATGATCCTCTGCTTGACGCACTGTCTTATCTGGAGTTTCATGGCCAAGAAATTCGCGAAGGCGTGGTAAATGCTGACGCGGGATTGTCGAAGTTGTTCCCCTACTTCTTCCCGAAGAAAGAGGAGCCTAAGACTTTCCTTGCCCTTCCCAAGGGCTTCAATCCACCAGAGGATCTTGGACTGAAGATGCGTCAGGAGAACATGAAGGTTGCTGTTGAGAACACTATTGCCTTGGTCGCTGACAGTCAACAAACTGTTGACTGGATGAAGGTAGGCGACACCGAGCAGATAGAACAATCAAGATGGAAGTCGTTGATCAAGGCAGCCAAGCCCAACACGAAGAAAATCCTGGCCTATCTCGGGATCAAGCCATCTTCAACTCCTAGCTCATCAAGGCCGGAGGTCTAGTTGAATGCCTTTGCTTTTTCTTTCCTTTGCTTTTTCTATTTCCTTTGCTGTTGTCGCCATTTTAGCCTTGGCGACAATTACCCTGTTAGTCCCTTTGGAGAACTTCTTTTGTAATGTCCGTGTAAACTTTCTAGAAATCAATGAAATTCCTCTTGGTACTATCATTGATCCTGGGACTTTCTTTTCCATTTAATATTTGATAATTATTCGACCAACCCTTGCTCAGCCGATGCTTCACCTGCATCTTCCTTCTCGAAGAAGATACTAGTCGATGATAATCCCCTCGAAGGTTCTTCAAGCAAACATTTGTCGGAAGATTTGCAAGAACTTCGACAACAACTTCAATCCATGAAGAAACAAACTCTGGCAATGATGGAACAATCTCGGAAAGCGTCTGAACAAGAAAAACTTGCTCTCCAACAAGCCAAAGAAGCTATAGCTGCCAAGGATACTGCTGTATTGGAAGCAGAGGGAGCCACTACCCGAGAAAATAGCATGCTCGAGCTAATGTTGGAAGCTAGCACAGATATGTTAGGTACGTTTTTCCAACCTCACAATGCCTCCTCTTTATCTTGCTGTGCCCTCCTTCAAATTTCTTGCCTTGTCGCTTAATAGGCTCGGTTCTTGATGCTACCGCCGAAAATCGAAGAGTAAACGAGAGAACGAATCTTCTTGTCAATCTTTCCCTTAACCATGGCTGTTTGTTCTGGGCCACCCCTGAACGAACCCAGCAGATTGTCAGGTTCCAAGATCGTGCTTGCCAAGTGCGCGAATTTCTCAATTTTTGCACAACAACATTAACCCTTGTTTACAAGACTTTGTTTCCGCGAAATGAGGTTCCCAAAACTCTTCCTGAATTGCTGGAGATATTCAGAGATGCTCCTCGTATTCATAATTTTGTGCGAGCTCAATTGACTGCTGGAGCAAGGTTCGCCATGATTATAATAAATATTTGTCATCCAAAATTAGACCTGACGAAGATTGTTACTGATTGCCTGGCCAAGAAATCGCGGCGGAAAAATGATATTGACACAATCGATGAGATGGTGGCTCCTGTGGCCGAGTCGATGATAGATGAGCTTCTTCGGATGGACTCAGAATTCTTCGTCAAGGGGTCCTATGCTGAACATAAAACAACCAGAGGCTTGTCCATAGATAGTATTTTAGGCTTTGACTGATTTGTACCATATTGCAAGCCCTTGTGTCTCTATCTTTTTTGATTTCTTTTTTATTTCCGAAGGAATTTGTTGTATATTGCAAAGTGCTCTATATTGTTGGAGCCCCCGAGCCTTCTGGCTAGAGTTTGTACTGTTTTTTCCATCTCGAAGATTTTTCCTTCTGTTGTAATAAGACATCCTTGTTTTTTCATTGATGGATTACCGGCCCTCGAGTATCTTAGTGTCGGAGTTCTATATTTTTGTTGCGAGGTTCTTGGACCAAAGCAATACTATATTTATAATTGTTAGCTTCCGATTTTTATATTTGGCGAGGTATTAATGTACCAAGGTGAAATATTTCGGTAAGTCTAGTTTGTCTATATTGTACGTATTTTGAGACTTGAAGGCGTCGAGCCCCCGAGCATGTCGAAGAATAAGAGGTATATCTCCACTATATTTATTATATTGCAGCACCGCGAGCCCGCCTCATTAAAAACCTTTCCCGGCCCCACTCGGTGCCCCGAAAAAGGAAAAGAGTGCGTCTGAAAACTCGCGGGCGTTTCAGTACATTGTAGCTTTACAAAGGAGGGCTATATTTCGGCACTAAGCGTAGAAACGCCTTAGCTGTGCTACGTTCCAGGGGTTTTTCTCGGGAGTCCCTGTCTTCTTATCTTTGATCCTGTATGCTCCTCCTTCGATTACTTCTGTGACGACGTAAGGGCCAAGCCACGGCGACTCGAGTTTTTCAGTACGATCTTGATTGAGTCGCAGAACTAAGTCTCCAACCTGAAAGGATCTTGGTCGCAAACGTCGACTGTGGTAGTTTTTCAGGTCCTGTTGATATTTGGCAACTCGTGACAGGACTTCGTCTCGAGCTTCATCAAGTGCGTCGACATCATCTTCTAAAGCTTTTCTCGAAGTTTCTTCATCGTATTCTGTAACTCTTGGAGCATCATGTTCTATTTCTATCGGCAATACTGCTTCAGCTCCATGGACCAGGAAAAACGGCGTCTCCTGCGTCGCCGTGTTTGGTGTTGTTCGAATACTCCACAAAGACACTTGGTAACTCCTCTGGCCAAGTATGCCGAGCTTTTTCCAATGGTCCCAACAAGCGCTTCTTGATGCCATTGCAGATAATGCCATTGGCTTTCTCGACTTGACCATTGGTCTGTGGATGTGCGACAGACGCAAAGTGCAATTTGATGCCTACGTCTGCACAGTACGCCTTGAACTCCTTCGACGTGAAGTTGCTGCCATTATCTGTGACGATGCTGTGAGGTACTCCAAATCGAAAAACGATGCCTTTCACGAACTTTATTGCTGATGCTGCATCTGGTGAATTTATCGGCTTTGCTTCTATCCACTTGGTGAATTTGTCGACAGCCACCAACAGGTACTCATATCCTCCTGGTGAAGCTTTGTGCAATTTACCCTCCATATCGAGTCCCCATTGGGCGAAGGGCCACGACAATGGTATTGGCATTAGCTCTGCCGCCGGAGAGTGCGGTTTTGCGGCAAATCTCTGGCACGCGTCGCAAGTTCGTACTATCTCTTTTGCATCCTCGATTGCTGTCAACCAGTAGAATCCTACCGGAAAAACCTTGGCTGCAATAGCTCGACTGCTTGCGTGGTGACCACATATTCCTTCATGCACATCTTTTAGGATTATTCTTCCTTCTTCGGGTGTGACACACCTTTGCAAGACGCCTGAAATACTTCGCTTATATAACTCCCCTTTGACCACTGTGAAAGCTTTGGATCGTCGAATAACTCGCCTTGCTGCAACCGGGTCGTCGGGTATTTCCTTTCGAGGATATACGATATGTACGCTTGCATCCAAGGGACTTCTACCATCATCACAAGTTCTTGGTCTTCTTCGTCCTCCACGGTTTCTTTGAGAGACGCCGAAGTTTTTTCTTCTTTTGCTTTTTCTGCACCTTCTTCGGCTTCGTTGATCTCTCCGTTATTTCTTCCCAAAATACGCCTGGTGGGATTGCGAGGCACTGTGACCCGATGTTTGCGAGGACGTCGGCCTCATCGTTGCTCAATCTACTGATGTGATTTACCTCGCATCCATCAAACAGCTTCTCAAGCTCATTGTACACCTCCTTGTATGCTATCATGCTATCATTGACTACATCACATTGGTTCATAACTTGCTAAGCTACCAATTGTGAGTCGCCAAAGATTTTTAGTCGAGTTGCACCGCAAGCTTTCGCCATCTTCATCCCGTGTATGAGGGCTTCGTATTTCGCTTCATTGTTGGATGCGTTTGGGAACGTCATCCGTAGGACATATTTTAACTTGTCGCCTTCAGGTGATATAAGTATCACTCCTGCGCCAGCTCCTTCTACTCTCTTGGATCCGTCCAAGTTCATGGTCCAAGTTCTCGACAAATCTGGGGTCCCGTGTTTTGCGGCTCCATCCATTCCGCGATGAAGTCCGGCAAAACTTGCGACTTGATTGCCTTTCTTTTTCATACGTGATGTCCCGAGGGAAAGTTCTATTCCCCAAAGGGAGACACGCCCGTAGCTTCCGGATTGTTCAAGTATATTTGAGAGAGGTGCTTCATTGACTACTATTATCGGGTGTGCCGAAAAATAGTGGCACAGCTTTCTTGCTGTTGTAATTACTCCATATGCTAGTTTCTGGTACTGCGGGTACCGCTGTTTGGAAGGCGATAAAACTTCACTAATGAAATATACCGGCCTTTGCACTCCATGGAGTTTTCCTTCTTCTTCTCTTTCGACAACTAGCACCGTGCTAACCACTTGGGGTGTGGCTGCGATGTATAACAGGAGAGGTTCCTTTTCCTTCGGCGCCACCAGGTCTGGTGGTGTCGAGATTTTGCGCTTCAGATCCTCGAAAGCTCTATCGGCTTCTTCGTTCCACTGGAATTTCTCCCCTTGTTTTATCAAAGCGTAGAACGGTAGTGCTTTTTCTCCCAGCCTGGCGACGAATCTACTCAAAGCTGCGACTCGCCCAGTTAATTGCTGTATTTCTTTCAACTTTGTTGGCTTCCTCATAGTTACGATGGCCTGTATTTTTTCAGGATTAGCTTCGATCCCTCTTGCTGATACTAAGAAGCCAAGAAGTTCTCCCGCAGGAACGCCAAAGGAACATTTTGTCGGGTTCAACTTGAGGCAAAATTTGTCAAGGTTGTTGAAGGTTTCCTTCAAATCTTCGATCAGTGTGGACCCCTTCTTTGATGTTATCACGACATCGTCGATGTAGACTTGTACATTTTTCCCAATCTGTGTTGCAAGGCACTTCTGCATCATCCGCTGATATGTTGCTCCCGCGTTTTTCAAACCAAAGGGCATTGTTTTGTAACAGAACACTCCGTAAGGTGTGATGAACGCTGTTTTTACTTCATCTTCTTCTTTTAATCTAATCTGGTTATAACCAGAATACGCGTCCAGGAAGGAAAGACGTTCACATCCTGCCGTGGAGTCGATAATTTGGTCGATCCTCGGGAGGGGAAAGTGATCCTTTGGACAATGTTTATTGAGACACGTAAAGTCGACGCACATGCGAAGGACTTTCGTGTGTTTCTTCGGCACCATCACTGGGTTAGCTACCCATGTGGCTTCGTAGATATCTCTTTGATAAAACCAGCATCCTTAAGTCGATCTATTTCCGATAGCATAGCTTTGCGGTTTGGTTCCGAAAACGCCGCAAGGGTTGTTTGATTGGTCTCGCGAGAGGATCCAAGTTGAGGTGGTGCTCGGCAAGTTCCTCGGGTACTCCTGGCATGTCACTCGGACACCATGCGAAGATTTTCCAGTGCTCACGGAGGAACTTGACGAGCGCGCTTTCCTATGCGAGGTCCATATTTGTTGCAATGGACGTCGTTTTCTTCGGGTCCGTCGGGTGGATTTGCACTTCTTTTGAGTCTTTCGCTGTGTTAAAGGTTGGTTCCCTGAGCGGCCTCCCTGTGTCTGGCAAAACATCATAATCAGTTTGCCTTGGCGCCATATATTCTGCTTGCATCCCGAAGGTTTCTGATAGTTGATGAAAATCTCTGTCGCATTTGTCAGCTAACGCAAAGCTTCCTTTGACTGTGATTGGTCCTTTGGGTCCAGGTAACCTCTATAGTAAGTACGTATAATGAGGTACCGCCATAAACCTAGCATACGCTGGTCGTCCCAACAAAGCATGATATTGCGATGGGAAATCCACAACTTCAAACTCCAATTTCTCTATCCTGTAATTTTCTCGGGTTCCAAACTGAACGTCGAGATTAATCTTGCCCAGTGGATAACTTGGTTTCTCTGGCGTGATCCCGTGAAAACGTGTGTCAGTTGGTGCTAGATTTGCTAGGGATATGTTCATCTTACTTAGTGTATCTGCGTACATAAGGTTTAAGACGCTGCCGCCATCTATGAAAACTCTCGACACGTCGAAGCCAGCAATTACTGCGGGTAAAATAAGTGCGGATTGCCCAGGTCGAGGAACCTGCTGCGGGTGGTCCGCAATTGTGAAGCCGATATCCTGTCCCGATGATACGTCCCCGACGTATCCATAATTTCTGTCGTTCCATGCTTGTTTTATGACAATACTTACATGTTTTGCTTGCACTTTATGATGATTTCATGCATTTTTCGGAACTAACCTATTAACAAGATGCCACAGTGCCAGTTCGTTTTCTCGCTGTTTTTGGTTCCGGAAAGGCTGTTCGGGCAATATTCTCGGAATTGGACGAAATCAACGCCAAACCTCCTATTTTCTCCGGAAGGCTCCAGAACACCGAAGAAGAGTCGGAGAGGGGCCGGGGGCCACCACACCACATGGCGGCGCGGGCCGGGCCTAGGCCGCGCCGGCCTAGGGTGTGGCGCCCCGAGTGCCCCCTCGCGCCGCCTCTTCGCCTATAAAAGCCCTTTCGACCTAAAAACGCAGTACCAATTGACGAAACTCCGGAAAGACTCCGGGGCGCCGCCACCGTCGCGAAACTCCAATTCGGGGGACAGAACTCCGTCCCGGCACCTCGCCGGGACGGGGAAGTGCCCCCGAAGCCATCTCCATCAACGCCACCGCCTCCGTCATGCTCCGTGAGTAGTTCCCCCATGGACTACGGGTTCTAGCAGTAGCTATGTCGGTATTCTCTCCCCCATGTACTTCAATACAATGGTCTCATGAGCTGCCTCACATGATTGAGATTCATCTGATGTAATCGGTGTTGTGTTTGTTGGGATCCGATGGATGATACATTATGATTAGTCTATCTATAAAGTTTGTGAAGTTATTGTTGCTGCAATCTTGTTATGCTTAATGCTTGTCACTAGGGCCCGAGTGCCATGATCTTAGATTTGAGCTCTATATTGTTGCTTAGATTGTATCTACAAGTTGTATGCACATGTCATCTGTCCGGAACCAATGGCCCCGAAGTGACGTAAATCGGGACAACCGGAGGGGATGGTAGTGATGTGAGGATCACATGTTTTCACGGTGTGTTAATGCTTTGCTCCGGTACTCTATTAAAAGGAGTACCTTAATATCCAGATAGTTTCCCTTGAGGCCCGGCTGCCACCGTGCTGGTAGGACAAAAGATGTTGTGCAAGTTTCTCATTGCGAGCACGTACGACTATATACGGAAAACATGCCTACATAATTAATAAGCCTGATGTTCTTTCTTAATGCTTTGATTCCTATCAATTGCCCAACTGTAATTTGTTCACCCAACACTTGTCACTTATTGGAGAGTTACCACTAGTGTAGATCGCGGGGGACGCCGTATCATCATCATATACTTGTTCTACATGTCATTGGAAGTAGTATCAACTATTTTCTGGTGCCATTGCTCTCATATTGCTATTACTCGCCGTGTTACTGTTAGCATTACCGCTCTCATATTATCGCTACTTTCACATCACCCTCGTTGCTAGTGCTTTTCCAGTGTGCAGCTGAATTGACAACTCAGCTTGTTAAGGCTTATAAGTATTCTTTACCTCCCCTTGTGTCGAATCAATAAATTTGGGTTATACTACCCTCGAAGACTATCGCGATCCCCTATACTTGTGGGTTATCAAGACTCGTTTTCGGCGCCGTTGCCGGGGAGGCATAGCTCTACTCATAAGTTCACCCGGGGAGTACACTCTACCTCTCTCTCTACTTTTATTTTATTTTGTTTTGCTAGTTTACTTTTGTCTAGTTTATTTGTGCTTAGTTTATTTCTGTCTAGTATTAGTTTGCTTAGTTTACTTTTGTCTAGTTCATTTCAGTTTTGTTTTACTTTCCTCATATACCCAAAAATCCATAAAAAATTGAAAAATCGAAAAATTAAAAACTGCTGTTATGGGAGAACCAACAACCTACTTGGAGCTTATAGAATGCTATAATAATTATAGAGAATCAAGAACTGGTAAAATAATGAGTGCTATGATAGAAAAATTGAATACAATTGCTAAAATCTTTCTTGAACGCCATGATATAAACTGTTGCTCTCAACGGGATACTAAACATCTTAAATTTCAATGTGGCTTTAGTGAGGAATTTTTAATTAAGAGCTATAATCGGAATTGCTATATTCATTATGGGTTCGAAGAGGTAGAACAATTTGTCTTATTTATGGGAGCCTCCGAGATAGAATCCTTCATGGTTGAGAATTATGAAACTTGTGTTGTTTGTAAGGACCTTAAAGATTATGTCTCTACTATCCTTAATTCTTGCATAGAATGCTACAGTAGAAATCCTTATATCCTTGATTATAAAGAGAGACACATTAATGCACAAGAATGCACTCACAATTTGCAGGAACCGATGGAAGAAGAAATTGATGAACCTGAAAGCTCATTGGATGAAAAAGAAGAGGAGAGCGACGAACAAAAGGAGGAAGAATGGATTAGCTACCCATGTCAACCTTCTAATGAGAGTAACTCTTCATCTCTTACACTATTTGATTGTCCTCCATGCTTACCGGAAGAGGTTGAATGTTATGTTCCTGTGGATTCTCTTGAAATAGTACCTATGAGTAATACTTGTGAGAATGATTATGCTACCGTTATCTATGATAATCCATGCTACTTTGATAAATCTTATGATAATGCTTTGTTTGTGCCTGATGTCGAAATGCATGGTACTAAAGAATTTTGTTTGGCAAATGTCTATGATAAAGCTCTAGATGATGGTCCTATGTTACTTGATAATATTAATTGTACTACTAATGAAAATGGGATTGGAGAGTTCTTGACTTATTCTATGAGTCCCATATCTATTGAGATTGATCAACTACCTTGTTATATTATTAATAAAAGTAAGTTTGAAAGTTTTAATTCCACTATTCTTGAACTTGATAAAAATTATGTGTTTGGAAATCATGAAAAGTATGCTGCATGTGATAGTTATATTGTTGAGTTTGTTCATGAAGCTACTGAAAATTATTATGAGAGAGGAAAATATGGTGGTAGAAATTTTCATGGTACTAATACACCTCTCTATGTGCTTAAAATTTTGAAGTTACACTTGTTCTATCCTCCTATGCTTGTTACTTTGCTTTTCATGAACTTGTTTATTTACAAGATTCCTATGCATAGGAAGCATGTGAGACTTAAATGTGTTTTGAATTTGCTTTTTGATGCTCTCTTTTGCTTCAATTACTATTTCTTGGGAGTGCATCATTAAAACTGCTGAGCACATCTTAATGGCTATAAAGAAAGAACTTCTTGGGAGATAACCCATGTTTTATTTTGCTACAGTACTTGTTTTATATTTGTGTCTTGGAAGTTGTTTACTACTGTAGCAACCTCTCCTTATCTTAGTTTTGTGTTTTGTTGTGCCAAGTGAAGCCTCTAATCGAAGGTTGATACTAGATTTGGATTTCTGCGCAGAAACAGATTTCTTGCTGTCATGAATCTGGGCCTAATTCTCTGTAGTTAACTCAGAAAATTATGCCAATTTACGTGAGTGATCCCCAGATATGTACGCAACTTTCATTAGTTTTGAGTTTTCTGATTTGAGCAACGGAAGTATTTTATTAAAATTCGTCTTTACTCGGCTGTTCTGTTTTGGCAGATTCTGTCTGCTTTTTTGCATTGTCTCTTGTGGACTTTAAGCGAGGTTTTCTAGACGTAGAGGGCTGTAGCTAATGTTTTATTGAGTTCTTGCAATGTGCCACTACAGGACCAAGGTGGATTCAAATTTTTTGAGTACTAACCCCTCTAATGAAGTTTATGAGAAGTTTGGTGTGAAGGAAGTTTTCAAGGGTCAAGAGAGGAGGATGATATATGATCAAGAAGAGTGAAAAGTCTAAGCTTGGGGATGCCCCGTGGTTCATCCCTGCATATTTCAAGAAGACTCAAGCGTCTAAGCTTGGGGATGCCCAAGGCATCCCCTTCTTCATCAACTTATCAGGTTCCTCCCTGAAACTATATTTTTATTCGGTCACATCATATGTGCTTTACTTGGAGCGTCTGTGTGTTTATTTTTCGTTTTGTTTATGTTTGAATAAATTCGGATCCTAGCAATCCATGTTTGGGAGAGAGACACGCTTCGCTTTTTCATATGAACACTCGTGTTCTTCGTTTTACTTTTAATGTTCAATGATAAAAGTTGGAAGCTATTGCACTTATTTATATTTGGTTGGAAAAGGAAAATGCCTCATATGTCTTGGATAATTTGACACTTGGCAATTGTTTTGAGCTCTCAAGTAGATCATGGTTAAGTTTTTTCATGTAGTTTAAGCCTATTAGTGGAGAACTACTGTAGAGCTTGTTAAAATTGGTTTGCATAATTGATCTCTCTTAAGGTCTAGATATTTTCTGGTAAAAGTGTTTGAGCAACAAGGAAGACAAGTGTAGAGTATTATAATGCTTGCGATATGTTCTTATGTAAGTTTTGTTGTACCGGTTCATACTTGTGTTTGCTTCAAATAGCCTTGCTAGCCTAAGCCTTGTATCGAGAGGGAATACTTCTCATGCATCCAAAATCCTTGAGCCAACCACTATGCCAATTGTGTCCACCATACCTACCTACTATGTGGTATTTCCTGCCATTCCAAAGTAAATTGCTTGAGTGCTACCTTTAAACAATTCAAAATTTATTACCTCCGATTTGTGTCAATGTTTTATAGCTCATGAGGAAGTATGTGGTGTTTAGCTTTCAACCTTGTCATTTACTTTTGACGGACTCTCATATGGACT
Source organism: Lolium rigidum (assembly GCF_022539505.1). NCBI lineage: Eukaryota > Viridiplantae > Streptophyta > Magnoliopsida > Poales > Poaceae > Lolium > Lolium rigidum. The sequence goes on along the minus strand of NC_061511.1, from coordinate 32,794,161 downwards.
AGTGGCACATCCGCTTATCCAATAATTTTGCAAAAAGAGCCGGCAATGGGATTCCCGATCCCGAATTAATTAACTTAAATAGACACTCCTCCATGGTATGTGATTGTTGGAAGGCACCCGAAGGATTCGGTTAGCCATGGCTTGTGTAAGCAAAGGTTGGGGGGAGTGTCATCATCATAATAAAACTAAAATAAAAAGGCACTCCTTCATGGTATGAGATTGTTGGCGTGCACCCGAGGATTCGGTTAGCCATGGTTTGTGAAAGAAAGGTTGGAAGGAGTGCCACCCAAAAATAAAAATAATTCATGGGAGCCGCTCTTGAAGGTTTGTCTAGCAAGGGGGTTAGAGTACCCACTACCATTCGTTGACAACAACATACACCTCTCAAAATTTTACTTTTTATGCTCTCTATATGTTTTCAAAACCAAAGCTCTAGCACAAATATAGCAATCAATGCTTTCCTCTTTGAAGGATCATTCTTCTACTTTTATGTTGAGTCAGTTTACCCATTTCCTCCCACCTTAGAAGCAAACACTTGTGTTAACTGTGCATTGATTCTTACATACTTGCATATTTGCATTCATCATATTACTCTATGTTGACAATATCCATGAGATATACATGTTGAAAGTTGAAAGCAACCGCTGAAACTTATATCCTCCTTTGTGTTGCTTCGATGCCTTTACTATGAACTTATTGCTTTATGAGTTAACTCTTGTGCAAGACTTTTGATGCTTGTCTTGAAAGTACTCTCCATGAAAAGTTTTGCTATATGTTATCTACTTGTTAGCAACTATAGATCATTGCCTTGAGTCACTTCATTCATTTCATATGCTTCGTAATAGTATGATCAAGGTTATGTAAGTAGCATGTCACTACAGAAATTATTATTTTTATCGTTTACCTGCTCGGGACGAGCAGGGACTAAGCTTGGGGATGCTGATACGTCCCCGACGTATCCATAATTTCTGTCGTTCCATGCTTGTTTTATGACAATACTTACATGTTTTGCTTGCACTTTATGATGATTTCATGCATTTTTCGGAACTAACCTATTAACAAGATGCCACGATGCCGGTTCCTGTTTTCCGCTGTTTTTGGTTCCGTAGAAGGCTGTTCGGGCAATATTCTCGAATTGGACGAAATCAACGCCAAACCTCCTATTTTCTCCGGAAGGCTCCGTAACACCGAAGAAGAGTCGGAGAGGGGCCGAGGGCCACCACACCACATGGCGGCGCGGGCCAGGCCTAGGCCGCGCCGGCCTAGGGTGTGGCGCCCCTGTGTGCCCCCTGCGCCGCCTCTTCGCCTATAAAAGCCCTTTCGACCTAAAAACGCAGTACCAATTGACGAAACTCCGGAAAGACTCCGTGGGCGCCGCCACCGTCGCGAAACTCCAACTCGGGGACAGAACTGCGTCCCGGCACCTGCCGGGACGGGGAAGTGCCCCGAAGCCATCTCCATCAACGCCACCACCTCCGTCATGCTCCGTGAGTAGTTCCCCCATGGACTACGGGTTCTAGCAGTAGCTATGTCGGTATACTCTCCCCCATGTACTTCAATACAATGGTCTCATGAGCTGCCTCACATGATTGAGATTCATCTGATGTAATCGGTGTTGTGTTTGTTGGGATCCGATGGATGATACATTATGATTAGTCTATCTATAAAGTTTGTGAAGTTATTGTTGCTGCAATCTTGTTATGCTTAATGCTTGTCACTAGGGCCCGAGTGCCATGATCTTAGATTTGAGCTCTATATTGTTGCTTAGATTGTATCTACAAGTTGTATGCACATGTCACTCGTCCGGAACCAATGGCCCCGAAGTGACGAAATCGGGACAACCGGAGGGGATGGTAGTGATGTGAGGATCACATGTTTTCACGGTGTGTTAATGCTTTGCTCCGGTACTCTATTAAAAGGAGTACCTTAATATCCGAGTAGTTTCCCTTGAGGCCCGGCTGCCACCGGCTGGTAGGACAAAAGATGTTGTGCAAGTTTCTCATTGCGAGCACGTACGACTATATACGGAAAACATGCCTACATAATTAATAAGCCTGATGTTCTTTCTTAATGCTTTGATTCCTATCAATTGCCCAACTGTAATTTGTTCACCCAACACTTGTCACTTATTGGAGAGTTACCACTAGTGTAGATCGCTGGGAACCCCGGTCCATATTTCATCATCATATACTTGTTCTACATGTCATTGGAAGTAGTATCAACTATCTTCTCGTGCCATTGCTCTCATATTGCTATTACTGCTGCTGTGTTACTGTTACTACTGCTCTCATATTACTGCTACTTTCACATCACCCCTGTTGCTAGTGCTTTTCCAGGTGCAGCTGAATTGACAACTCAGTTGTTAAGGCTTATAAGTATTCTTTACCTCCCCTTGTGTCGAATCAATAAATTTGGGTTATACTACCCTCGAAGACTATCGCGATCCCCTATACTTGTGGGTTATCACCCGACCAATTTAGGTAGTCGACTGTTGGTGGAGGCATCTTTTTTGCCATGAATACTTGCCGCGAAATTACTTTCTGCGCCCTGTTAGATGGCCTGGCTTTCTGAATCATCAAGATTGCGCCATTAGAATTAGGATCAATATACGGAGGTGGTTGTGGTGCCGCCGCTATTTTTAGCTGGTGCCGATTCTCGTCTGTAATCGCGGGAGGAGGTGGTAAGTGAATCTCACTCCTGGGTCCTTGAGGATTTCTATGTGCTGCCTGAACATTTGCATGTCCTGCCCATCTTAACATTGCCTGGAAATTTCGACAATCTTTTTGCAAGTGTCCCGACTGTCTTTTTCCATTGTTGTCGAGAAAGAAATGCATCTGACATGGCCCGTTCATCATCTCTTCGGGGGACACAAAAGGTCTCTGGAACCTTGGCCCGCTATTTTGCCTGTTATCTCTATTGTCACCTTGCTGTGCGTTGCTTCTCTGGTAATCATCTCTACTGTTTCCTCCATTGTTTCCCCGAAAGCCAGCCGATATTTGGCCAGGTGCATCGTAGCTTGAAAATTGACGGGAAAATCGGCGTCTATTTTGGAAATTTCGACTGCGATCTTCCTCTGGGGACCTATGTCGTTTGTTATGTACCGCATCTTCGCCATCTGCCCATCTGTTTGCTATCTCCATTAAAGCTGATACTGTTCTTGGGTTTGTCCTCCCCAAGTCCTCCACAAAATCTCCTCGTCGAACTCCTGCAACAAATGCATCTATCGCTCTTTCAGTCGAGATATATTTTCTGCCGAGTTTTTGATGATGTTCCACCTTTGGATGTACTTCCTCATTGATTCATCATGCTTTTGTCGACATGATCTCAACTCTTCTAGTGTCGCAGGTTTCTTACAAGTTGACCGGAAATTCTTGATAAACACATCCTCAAAATTTTCCCAGTTGTCGATGGAACCTGGGGGAAGCTTCTTTATCCATGATCTGGCGGCTCCGCTCAGATGTATCTGGATGCTCTGCATGGCTGTCGCTCTGGTCCCGCCTATCAATTTTACTGTCTCGAGGTAATCCACAAGCCAATCCTCAGGGTCTTGCAGGCCATCGAATTTCTTGAAACTATCGGGTAGCTTGAATCCTGATGGAACTCGAGTTTTTCGGACCCGTCGTGTGAAGCATGGGAGTCCACACATGTCCTCTTCGACAAGTTCCGGTGAATGCCGACGTTCCCTTCTTTCTTGTCGTGCTCTATCAACTCGGCTTGAGTTGTTGTGTCCCCGGCTCCACTTGCTCTTGGTGGATCTTGCACTGCTGCGGTAGGTCTCGGACTATTTTGCCTTGCAGTTCCTTCGGGAGGTGTGGCTGTGAACGCTGCTCCCATGGCTCCACATCCTGCCATGTCCATGTTGTACAGCGCTTCCCTTGGATCTCCGGGAGGTGGCCTGGACGCTAAGATGAAGGCTTGTGTCGCCATGTACCCTGCTTCCGGTGTTTTTGGGATAATATTCCCCCTCGTGTCGATTGACATAAAGGACATGTCGAGGTTTTGGATAAGAGTTTCTCTTTCGGCTTCCGGTATATTTTGCAACCGAGATCTTGCTCTCCTCCGAGCTTCTCTGTGACTATCTCCCGAGGTTTCTGAGTGTCGACTTAATTCCGCTCGTCGCCTGCTTGATGCGGAAGCTGCCTCCCTTCTTCGTTCAAAGCAGTACTGTCTGTTTTTCCAACTCTCTTCCAGCTCCGGCGAGTCTATATTGATAAGCTTGCAGTTCTTCGATCGTAGCGATTGTCTCCATTGGTTCAGAACCATCTAGAGCTTTCGCAGCTCTATCCCAGGCTGCTTGTGGAAGTTGAACTCTGACACGTGGTGTGGGCCCAACATATTTAGTGCCCAAACCTCTCCTTAGATCTGAGGGATCGACATAAGGATTTCCCAAATCATCGAAAGCCTCTGATGTTTCCTCTTGATCGCGACTTGCTTCTCCGATGGCATAGACTTGGTGATATTTTGGAGTTTTCACTTTGATTGGTTCGGTGACACCATCATAGAGATTGGTGAAGACCTTCCCAATAGAGATGGATTTGTCGATGAAGTCGAAGCTATCGGTGTCGCTTGAATCATCGCTTATATAGGAGTCCGCCGATGACTCGAAGGACATGTCGCTGAAGATCTTGGCGAGCTTTCCGCTTGCCTTGGTGTCGATAAAACGTGGCGACGAAAACTCTTCATCACTTGTCGAAAAGTCAGAATCGATCGCTGAAAATTTCGACGAGATCGGAACTTCGAGACGATAAGATCCTTCCTTGTTGACGCTGAATCGGAATTCTCCGAACTTCATAACGATGGGCTCCTCCAGATACGCACATGCATCCAAACGGGAGGGCGGGTGAGGGATAAAATCGACTAGATCGGTTTTTCCTGTTTACCTCGATCCATCGCATTGCTTGCTACCGACGAAGTCGACGATTCTGGACGTGCCATCGAGATCAGCTCCTTGCAACCTCTAGATCCCACAGACGGCGCCAATTGACAAGGTATTAACTTGTCAATGCCTACGGATTGTAGACTAGGGTTTAGTTGGATGTAGAGGGCAAGTAGATCTCGAAGGTTTCAGCCGAAAAGTACTCGACGATTATGAAAACTAGGGTTTGTAAACAATGATTCGATGATCTCTGCGTCCCTCGACTCCCCCTTATATAGGAGGCGGAGCCGAGGGATTCGTGTCTGTACAAGTTACAAAGTCCGGGAAGGTTTCTAACTCATCCCGTAAGATTACAAATAAGACTTTCTATTACAACTCTAGCTTTCCTTAATACTATCTTGGGCTTCCGAGTCTTCTTATTCTTCGGGTAATGGGCCTTCAATAAACCCCGGGTACTATCTTCGGCAGGCCCATTTGGGATGCCTATGTCACCAGCAAAATAAATATCCACGACAACGTTGAACCCAGGAGAAGTCGAAACAATAACCATGGTGAAGGTGACATGCACTCTAGACATGATGGAGGCAACCACCAGGACGGCGGTGGAGGCCACCGTAGTCGGGGCCAACATCGTGGAGGTGGAAGCGGACGCCATGAGGGCAACAACAAAAAGGAGGGACGCAAATATTCTGGTGGTGGAAGAAAGAAGCACCAAAGGCCCCCGCACGGTTCTCCATCACCGCCACCCAGTAAGGGAGGAGGAGGCAGAAGATCAAAATCCATTTCCCCTGATGGCGGAAAAAGCAAGTACGACGCTCGGGACCATCTGGATGAGTATAACTTCAGTTGCTCCGGCCCCAAGTGCTTTGCAAAAAGGATCCGTGAGGAAAACAACGCCACGAGGGCAAAACCTCAAGCTGCCTGGAAACCAGAAGCACTATGACGGCAAGGAAAGGCCCGACACCTGGATCGATGACTACTACAACACCGTCGATTTTGCAGGAAGAAATCTAAATATTGCATGTCACATGCTCTAGTTATACCTTGTTGGTCCAGCGCACATATAACTTAATGACCTCCCGAAAAATCCATCTTTTGCTGGGTTGACTTGAAGATAGCTGATACGTCTCAAATGTATCTATAATTTCTTATGTTACATGCTAGTTTTATGACAATACTCACATGTTTTATATACACTTTACATCATTTTGATGCATTTTCCGGCACTAACCTATTAACAAGATGCTGAAGCGCCAGTTCCTGTTTTCTGCTGTTTTTGGTTTCAGAAATCTTACATAGGAAATATTCTCGGAATTGGATGAAACAAAAGACCACGGTCTTATTTTCCACTGAGCTTTCCAGAACACCGAAGGAGAGACGGAGAGGGGCCAAGGTGGCCCCACACCCTAAGGCGGCGCGGCCAGGAGGGGGGCGCGCCGGCCTGTGGGGTGGGCCCCTCGGGCGCCCTCCGACTCTGCCCCTTCGCCTATTTATTCTCTCCGTCGCGAAAACCCTAGTACCGAGAGCCACGATACGAGAAAAGTTCCAGAGACGCCGCCACCGCCAATCCCATCTCGGGGGATTCATGAGATCGCCTCCGGCACCCTGCCGGAGAGGGGAATCATCACCGGAGAACTCTACATCATCATGCCCGCCTCCGGATTGATGTGTGAGTAGTTCATCCTTGGACTATGGGTCCATAGCAGTAGCTAGATGGTTGTCTTCTCCTCTTGTGCTATCATGTTTAGATCTTGTGAGCTGCCTATCATGATCAAGATCGTCTATTTGTAATGCTACATGTTGTGTTTGTTGGGATCCGATGAATATGGAATACTATGTCAAGTTGATTAATTTATCTATCATATATGTGTTGTTTATGATCTTGCATGCTCTCCGTTGCTAGTAGAGGCTCTGGCCAAGTTGATACTTGTGACTCCAAGAGGGAGTATTTATGCTCGATAGTGGGTTCATGCCTCCATTGAATCTGGGAATAAGGTTGTGGATGTGTTGTTGCCACTAGGGATAAAACATCAATGCTTTGTCTAAGGATATTTGTGTTGATTACATTACGCACCATACTTAATGCAATTGTCTATTGTTTGCAACTTAATACTGGAAGGGGTGCGGATGCTAACCCGAAGGTGGACTTTTTAGGCATAGATGCATGTTGGATAGCGGTCTATGTTATTTGTCGTAATGCCCTAAGTAAATCTCATATTAGTCATCATGATATGTATGTGCATTGTTATGCCCTCTCTATTTGTCAATTGCCCAACTGTAATTTGTTCACCCAACATGCTATTTATCTTATTGGAGAGACACCACTAGTGAACTGTGGACCCCAGTCCATTCTTTTACATATGAAATACAATCTACTGCAATCTCTGTTCTCTGTTGTTCTTCACAAGCAAACATCATTCTCCACACCATACTTTTAATTCTTTGTTTACAGCAAGCCAGTGAGATTGACAACCTCACTATTAAGTTGGGGCAAAGTATTTTGATTGTGTTGTGCAGGTTCCACGTTGGCGCCGGAATCCCTGGTGTTGCGCCGCACTACACTCCTTCACCAACAACCTTCACGTGGCCTTCATCTCCTACTGGTTCGATAAACCTTGGTTTCTTACTGAGGGAAACTTGCTGCTCTACGCATCACACCTTCCTCTTGGGGTTCCCAACGGGCGTATGCTTCACGCGTCATCAAGCTAATTTCTGGCGCCGTTGCCGGGGAGATCAAGACACGCTGCAAGGGGAGTCTCCCACATCCAATCTCTTTACTTTGTTTATTGTCTTGCTTTACTTTATTTTATTTTATTTTATGTTTTGTTTGCTTTCTTTATATCAAAAACACAAAAAATTAGTTACTTGCATTTACTTTATTTATCAGTTTACCTTTGTTTATTTCATCATGCTTCGTCCTAAGTTCACTTTGAAAGATATACCGGTAGGGCGTGGGTCTATCATTGGAAGAGATAATATAGAAGAATTCTTCACTCATGTTAGTACGGTTAAAGATTTTGAAGATAGATCCTTGGTAGAGCTTGCTCCTACTTATGAAATTGCTACTGCCTCTTTAGTGCACATGTTGTAAGCTAGATTTGTTAATCTTAATCCTATAATGCAACATATGTTTCTTACACTTTCTGATATGGAAGAAGGAGAGAAGAAAGATTTTGTTTTAGAAACCCTTCTTAAAGAATTTGGTGATGTAGCTAGCGAGGCTAGAAAAGTCTTTATTCAATATAAGATGCTTGGCTTTTATACCAATTTTGCAAATATCCTTGAAAAGATGGAAAAAGATAGGCTAAAGTACACTAATAAAACCAATTGTGAGGGGGAGACTAAAGTACCAATACCTATTAAGCTCATAGGAATGCATGAGGCATTAGAAAAGAATTTTGATTGGATAGTTCCTGAAAATTTATTTGAGGAGGATAGTAAGCCTAAAAGTAATGAAAGGGGAGCCTCTGAAACTTACATAGATAAGATACAATGCATTGTTGAGAAAACCCCCAACTCTGATAATGATGATGTTACTTGATTTACACTTTTTGCGCCTAGCTGAAAGGCGTTAAAGAAAAGCGCTTATGGGAGACAACCCATTATTTTATTTCTGCAATTTTTGTTTTATATTTGTGTCTTGGAAGTTGTTACTACTGTATCAACCTCTCCTTATCTTTACTTTATTGCATTGTTGTGCCAAGTAAAGTCTTTGATAGTAAGGTTGATACTAGATTTGGATTTCTGCGCGAAACAGATTTCTAGCTGTCACGAATTTGAGTAGATCTCTCTGTAGGAAACTCAGAAAAATCTGCGAAAATTCATGAGTGATCCTCAGATATGTACGCAACTTTCATTAAATTTGAGCTTCTTCATCTGAGCATGTTAAGTGCCTCCGAAAAATTCGTCTTTACGGACTGTTCTGTTTTGACAAATTCTGCCTTTTATTTCACATTGGCTCTTTTACTGTGTTGAGTGGATTTCTTTGCTCCATTAACTTTCAGTAGCTTTGAGTAATGTCCAGAAGTGTTAGAAATGATTGTGTCCTCTCTGAACATGTGAATTTTTGATTATGCATTAACCCTCTAATGAGTTTGTTTTGAGTTTGGTGTGGAGGAAGTTTTCAAGGGTCAAGAGAGGAGGATGATATAATATGATCAAGAAGAGTGAAAAGTCTAAGCTTGGGGATGCCTGATGTCTACGGGTGCTTCTATTCTTGTAGACAGTGTTGGGCCTCCAAGAGCAGAGGTTTGTAGAACAGCAGCAAGTTTCCCTTAAGTGGATCACCCAAGGTTTATCGAACTCAGGGAGGAAGAGGACAAAGATATCCCTCTCAAGCGACCCTGAAATCACGATACAAGAAGTCTCTTGTGTCCCCAACACACCTAATACACTTGTAAGATGTATAGGTGCACTAGTTCGGCGAAGAGATAGTGAAATACAAGTAGTATGGATGTATATGAGTGGTAATAGCAATCTGAATAAAATATGGCAGCGAGTAAACATGCAACAGAACAGTAAATAAACGGAGATTCGATGTTTGGAAACAAGGCCTAGGAATCATACTTTCACTAGTGGACACTCTCAACATTGATCACATAATAAAACCACTCTACACTCTCTTGTTGGATGATGAACACCACTAATTGTGTAGGGCTACAAGAGCACCTCAATGCCGGAGTTAACAAGCTCCACAACATTCGATGTTCATATTTAAATAACCTTAGAGTGCATGATAGATCATTGCAATTATACCAAGTACTAACATAGCATGCACACTGTCACCATCACACTATGAAGGAGGAATAGATCGCATCAATACTATCATAGCAATAATTAACTTCATAATCTACAAGAGATTACAATCATAACCTACGCCAAGTACTACATGATGCACACACTGTCACCGTTACATCATGAAGGAGGAATAGAGTACTTTAATAACATCACCAGAGTAACTAGACCACAAAGAGAGAGATGAACCACATAGCTACGGTAGAGCCCTCAGCCTCGGGGGAGAACTACTCCCTCCTCATCATGGAGACAGCGATGGCGGTGAAGATGGCGGTGGAGATGGCTTCCGGGGGCACTTCCCCATCCCGGCAGGGTGCCGGAACAGAGACTTCTTGTGGCACCCCGGACCAACTGTCCGGAATACCCGTTATGCATTCACTCATGATCCCATGATCAGTGTAACATGAGCACATAACCGAACTGATAAACAGAGTTACAACATCCATTACATAGTACCGAATAATAAATAGTCTTACAAACGGTCTCATGACCAAGTCTTACATAAATGGCCTCCTCGGGCTGAAATCAAACATCAAAGTGCAGCGGATACAATCAACTTCGTCGGGCCCAAGTCATGCCTTAAACCCTACAGGCAGCTGACCGGGGAAACGTCCTAAGTCGCATAGTCGTCCTGATAACCTCCATCGTCTTCAAAATCCTCCTCATAGTCTGGCCAAGTAGATAGCCAGGGACAAAGCCGTGAGTACATTTTGAATTGTACTCGCAAACCATTTAAAATGAAACATAACAAGGAAACAAGGTACCAAGACTAAACTAGGAGGTCAAGAGGGAATATCTGTTTTTAGTTAAGAAGATGGCATGTAGAAGAGAAGAAGTGTTATTGGTGGAGGTAGCATCTTAACTTCACGATTGAAGGAGGCACTCAAAGATTTTCCCTAAGACATTCCTACATGATTTAATTTAAGAAGATCCTTCACTACATAAAACACTTAGGAAGGGTAGACCCACATTTTATTTCCTTTCCGACCATCTCATTATGGTCACCACCATATTTCCAGTACTCTAAGTACTTCCAGAAAACACTTTCTTTTCTTGTAAATCCTTTCTTAAAACAAAACTCAACACAGCTAAGCAACGGCCATCCCAACTGTCCATGACCGCGGACGCGGCTATTCGAATAGATTTGACTCGCGAGTTTGCGCACTTTCCCCACAAGAACCGATAAATCCGCCGGCATCATCCCCGGATCGTCATACGAAAGTATGCGAGACTCGGATAATCGGTCATAGTCTTTCGCCTGTCTCCCTTAACATGAGCCCTTCCTCGCGGGCTTAACCCTTCTCGGCACCCCGGCAGCATACCTCCTTTTTGAGCGTATCTCCGGCGCCACGACGAAGACCCTCAGTAATCGTCCGGCTGCAAGTTAATGCAGTGTATTGCCTCCTTCAGAGCGCAACCCGGTGTCAGAGGTCATCGTGACCCTCCTAGAGAGTGGTGAAGGTATCTCACGTTAAATTCAACAAACTACGGACTAAGCCCGTGCCCACTTTGGATATTGTGGTTGCGCTAGAAGGTTGTTCCGGGCGAATACATAGAACCATGTGTTGTTTTTCCAAAAAACAAGTTACCGACATAGCCTTTTCACCATAACCACCAAGTTACTTCCTTTCTTGAAACTTTCATTTTGGAAATCACACATGGGCAAGACAATTTCTTCCCAAGGTTTTTCAAAAACTTTTACAACAAGGTAAAACCTTGAGGGTTTTCCCATCCTAAAGTTTTATGAGCGAACTATGACGCATAATGGCACAAAGGTGGCCATCATACTAAGAAGGGTGTCAAGACATCCATACTCACATTGAGCATGAATGGAGATAATCCAAAGATTGGAGCAATATTAATAATGTTAACCCATATTATTATTGGAGTTGTAGGTGTCAAATGGCGATGAATGTAATTTGCATACTTAGAGCAAGTACGCAAGGTAACAAAGAGAACCTTACACACTTGGTGGCAAGTATGTAAAGAAACAAAATAACCGAAAACCCAAGGAACACAAAGAGGCAAGAGACCAACGGATAGCAAGATCTCAATCAAGAACATAGAGAACAATGGATCAAAGTAAATGGCTTGCCTTGGCTGGCTAGTCCCTGGTCTTCTTCAACACCTTCTCCAAAATCCTCTCCTTCGGCTTCTCCCACGTTCGTATCTAGCGTCGCGAAAATAAAAGGGCAACATACAATCAACACATAACTCAAGAATCAAGTTTTGAGAGAATATGACAAAGCATGCAGGGGTATATGTTTTATTAAAGTGAAAACGTGATTTGGCCAAATTTATGATGGAAAAAGGGTTGAGGTGGAAATCAATTAAAAAGAACAAGTGTTTAAATGGACAACATTTCATGTGACACAACATTTTTATAAACGATCCAGAATTAATCTTAACAGGGACCAATATTATTTTTCTCAGATGGACAACAATAAAACAAGATTAACACAATTGGAATCAGTCAAAAATATTAATTCTATGATTTTAGGATTTTTGTGGAGTGTACAGAATACATAGAGCAAGTTTATTACACTAAAATTCGTGTAAAAATCCTAAAAATATGGGGCCAGTGGCATGTGAAAGGTATTAAAAATATCTTTCCAACGTCACTGGTTTCATTTGATTCCGAATTTTAGATCACACGTTACAAGCAATTTGGTGCACATATGTTATTAGAAACAGGAATTGTTTAAACGAAAATTTGAAAAGGAGTTTGGGCGGGAATCTGCTGGGCCGTTTTCGGAGAGAGATGGGCCGGCCCAGGGAAATGCCACGCGGGCTGAGAAGAAAAGAAAGAAGAAAATAAAAGGAAAAAGAGAGGGCCCCGGGTGGGCCAGGCCTTGCATGGCCACGCTGGCATGCATGGGCCATGCAGGCGTCGGATGGAGATCCGATGGCCCATGGCCATCGTCTCCTCCACGCGAGCGCGGGCACGATCGGCGGCCGCGTCTGGCAGAGAAGAAGAGGGCGGCGGCCGGGAAACTCACCGGAGATGGCTAGGGCACGGCGGCGAGGTCGAGGCGGGTCGGCGGCGTCGCAGAACGGGGCGGGGTCGGCTTGGGCGGCGTCCTGCTCCTCCTCCCTGCTTCTTCCCGACGGCGATGCTCCCGCGGTGCTCCACGGGCAGGTCCTCGCGGCGGCGTTCTCCGGCAGGTCTGGGAAGGAAAAAGGGGCAGGGTGAGGTGCTGGTCGACCAGGGGCGTGTGAAAAAGGTAGAGGGAGAGAGGGGCGTCGACGGCGGCAGCTCGGTGACCTTCGGGTCCCGGCGGTGATCGGGCAGGGCTACGCCGGTGGTGACGAGCGCAGCCCGGGGAGCAGCGCCCTGGGCGCTCTCTGGAGCGTCGGTGGAGGTGGAGTGGTGATGTGAGGGAGTGGTGGTGAGGAGGGGGAGTGGCTCTGGTGCCCCCTTTTATAGGCAGGTAGGAGGGCAAGCGACGGGTGGGGCGGTGGCTCTGGCCAACGGGGAGACGAGGGCTGGCGTCACCCGGTGGGGCCGTGGTGACGTCGGGCTGCTTGCGTCAGCAGGGAGGGAGTCCGAGGCACCGCGCGTGTTCACGAGGCAGAGGGAGGGAGTCGAGGCGCCGAGCGGCAGCCGAGGCGCGCGTGCGTCGTCGCCCCGCGCGGGAGAGATTTTCTCTCTGGCGCGCGTGTCCTCCAGGCTAGGGTTAGGGCGGGTAGATGGGCTGCTGGGCGTTGGGCCAGGGGGAAGGGAGAAGAGAGAGAGGTCCAGGGGGTCCAAAAGGAGGTGGGGTTTGCGGGCCAGAATGAGGTGGGCTTGGGTGGTGGGTGTGGCACCAAGTGCCGGCCATGAGAGAGGGTCATGGCCTCCCCAAACTATCGGCCAAGCACCAAAGAAGAAGAGAGGGAGGGGCAGGAGGGGTGGTTGCTTTTCTAGGGTTTGCCAAGAGAGAGAACAAGGGGGTGGTGAAAGAAGAAGGATGGTCACATGGTCCCGGCCACATGCAAAGAAAAGAGAGGGGGAAGTGTTCCCCCTTCCTAGGGTTTTCCCCATGGAGAGAGAAAAAGAGAGGGGCATGGTGCATGGAGAGAAAAAGAGTGTCATGTGGTTGCATGTGCACACATGCACCCAAATTTTTGATGAAGAGGGAAATTGTTCTAAAGAGAGAAGTTGGGTGAGGGGTGTTTCATAATTGGTGTCAAGAAGAGTTTTTCCCCTTTTTAATTTTTTTTTGTACACAAACTTGTTACTAGGGGTTTTAGTGTGAGAAGTTGTTTACTCACACACACTACCAACAATCTAAACAAAACTACAAGCTATGCACACCAGGTAGCAAGATAAATAAAAAAAAATTTGTTGGCCCAAAATTTTAAAGCTAGAAAATATGCAGGGTTTGAAAAGTGGGTTGTGACAGACCTTCCCCCCTTAAAAGAATCTCGTCCCGAGATTCCGGATCTAAGAGCTGAAGAGATATGGGAATTCGCTCCTAAGATAATCCTCCCGTTCCCAGGTGGCTTCCTCCTCTGAATGGTTACTCCACTGGACCTTGAAAAACTTGATCTTTCTTCTGCGAGTGACCCTTACGGCCTCTTCCAGGATTCGAAGTGGTTTCTCGCGGTAGGTTAAATCCTGGTTTAGGTTGATAGAGCGGTGGTCGATGTTCTTGAACACTTCGGGCTTATCGGGCACTTGGAGGCATTTCCGGAGTTGGGAGACATGGAAGACATCATGAAACTCTGACAGTTCTGCAGGTAGCTCCAACTGATATGAGACTTCTCCGCGGCGACCAAGGACCTTGAAAGGACCAATGTACCTTGGTGCCAACTTGCCCTTGACATGGAAACGTTGCATTCCTTTGAGAGGGGTGACACGGAGGTACGCAAAGTCTCCGCTGTTGAATGTCACTTCACGGCGTTTGGGGTCGGCGTAGCTCTTCTGGCGAGATTGAGCAGCCTTCAAGCGATCTCGGATAAGTTGAACTTGTTCTTCTGCTTCACGAAGTATATCAGGCCCGAACACTTGACTTTCTCCAGTCTCGGACCAATTGAGAGGGGTGCGACACTTGCGCCCATAGAGTGCTTCAAAAGGCGCCATCTGGAGGCTGGCTTGATAGCTATTGTTGTAAGAGAACTCGGCGAAAGGCAAACAATTCTCCCATTTGGTCCCATAAGCTAGAACACAGGCGCGAAGCATATCTTCCAGAATCTGATTCACACGTTCCGTCTGTCCACCAGTCTGTGGATGATAAGCAGTGCTGAAGGAGAGCTTAGTTCCAAGGGCTTCATGCAACTTCTTCCAGAACCGAGAGGTGAATTGAGGTCCTCGGTCAGAGACAATGGTCTTGGGTACACCATGCAGGCTAACTATCCGGGATATGTAGAGGTCGGCTAAATCTCGGCCATTGTAGGTGGTCCTGACCGGGATGAAGTGGGCGACCTTGGTAAGGCGATCCACAATTACCCAGATGGAATCGTGTCCGCGGCTTGACCGTGGGAGTCCAGTAATGAAGTCCATTCCCACTTCCTCCCACTTCCATACAGGGACCTTTAGGGGCTGAAGTAAACCTGCAGGGCGTTGATGCTCCGCTTTGATCCGTTGACACACGTCACACTTAGCAATGAAGAGAGCAATGTCCCGCTTCATTCCATGCCACCGTAAAGTCTCCTTGAGATCTTGATACATTTTTGTTCCACCGGGATGAATGGAGTAAGGAGTGTTATGAGCTTCATCCATAATCAGGTGCTTTAATTCAGGGATAGTCGGTACACAAAGGCGCCCATTATACCACAAGACTCCTTCTTTATCAATGGAAAATCCAGCAACTTCCTCCTTGTCCATACGGCGTTTGATACCCTCAATACTCTCATGACCTTTCTGAGCTTCCTTAATTTGATCCTGGAGGGTGGGCTTAACTTCCATTGCGGCTAGAAAACCATGGCTTACGAGCTCCAGACCGAACTCTTCAAACTCTTGATACAGCAAGGGTTGCTCAATCTTGAGGCGGGCATTCAGCGAGCATGGTTCGCGACTAAGGGCGTCGGCGACCACATTCGCCTTTCCAGGATGGTAGTGGATACTCAAATCGTAGTCCTTGATCAGCTCTATCCACCTCCTCTGTCGCATGTTCAACTCTCTCTGGGTGAATATGTACTTGAGACTCTTGTGATCGGTGTAAATGTCACACCGGTTTCCGATGAGATAGTGGCGCCAAGTCTTGAGTGCATGAACTACAGCAGCTAATTCCAGATCATGGGTTGGGTAATTCACTTCATGCGGCTTCAGTTGTCGGGATAGGTAGGCGATAACTTTCCCTTCTTGCATCAGAACACTACCAAGCCCAAGCTTGGAAGCATCGCAGTAAATCACGAAGTCCTTGGTGACATCTGGCATAGTGAGGATAGGAGCAGACACAAGACGCTTCTTGAGTTCTTGGAAACTTTCTTCGCACTTCTCTGTCCACTCAAATTTCTTGCCTTTCTTGAGCACCATGGTCATGGGTTTGGCAATACTTGAGAATCCCTCTACAAACTTGCGGTAATATCCCGCCAATCCGAGGAAGGATCTCACTTCGGTTGGGTTAGTGGGTGCCTTCCGATCCATGATAGACTTGATAAGAGAGGGGTCGACAGAAACTCCTCCAGCGGACAGAACATGGCCAAGAAATCCAACTTCCTTGAGCCAAAACTGGCATTTGCTAAACTTAGCATAGAGTTGATGCTGTCTCAAGGTGCCCAAAACGAGTCGTAGGTGCTCTTCATGTTCTTCTTCACTCTTGGAATAGACTAGGATGTCATCGATAAACACTACGACAAACTTGTCGAGGTAATCCATGAAGACTTTGTTCATGAGGTTCATAAAGTAGGCTGGAGCATTGGTTAAGCCAAAAGACATTACGGTGTACTCAAACAATCCGTAACGGGTGGTGAAGGCTGTTTTGGGGATATCCGACTCGCGTACTTTGAGCTGATGGTAACCAGTACGGAGGTCGATTTTGGAGAAGACTCGGGCTCCATTCATTTGATCAAACAGATCTTCGATCTTGGGAAGGGGATACTTGTTCTTGATGGTTACGTCATTGAGCTTTCGGTAATCCACGCACAGGCGAATGGTACCGTCTCGCTTGTCCACAAAAATCACGGGAGATCCCCAAGGCGAGGCACTAGGTCGGATTAGACCTTTACTCAACATATCGTCCAACTGTTTCTTCAGTTCAATCAGCTCTTGGGGGTTCATGCGGTATGGCCTTTGTGCTATTGGTGTTGTTCCGGGGGTCAGTTCGATGATGAACTCGATATCCCTATCAGGGGGCATACCGGGCAACTCTTCGGGAAAAACATCTGGATACTCACAAACGATAGGAACTAGGTCGATGGGGGTTCCAGAGACACTTTGCTTGCAAAAGGCTTTGGATGAAGGTATGGTGGCGGTGTACTCTACTTGGATCCCTTCACTATTGGTTAAGGTGATAGATTTTTGGGCACAATCAATGTGGCCTTGGTATTTAGACATCCAATCCATCCCCAGAATTACCTCTAACCCTTGGGCTCCTAGGACAATGAGTTCTGCTTGAAAAGGAACGCCTAGGATTTCTACGGGAACTTGTTTGCAGGATAAGCGGGCTTTAGCGGTGGATCCGTGTATTTGAACAAGCATGAGTCTTCTCATGAGAGTGGGTGTCATTTTACTCTTTTTAACAAAGGGTTCGGTAACAAAGGAATGTGATGCACCGGAATCGAAAAGAACTCTTGCGGGGGTGGAGTGGACTAGGAACGTACCCATCACAATGTCAGGAGATTCTTCAGCCTCTTCAGCATTGACATGGTTCAGGTGCCCTCTAGCGATATTGGCTTGCTTCTTAGGCGGGGGCTTTCTTCCAGTTTGCAGCACGGGCTTGGCCTTGATTCGGTCTTGGTGCATTGGGGCGTTGAGCAGGGTTCATCTTGGTGGGGCATTCACGAGAGAAGTGTCCAGGCTGTCCACAAGCGAAACATCCATCTCCCTGAGTGCGAGTATTGGGGTTGTTGCGGGGGTTGTTGTTGAAGTTTCCTCCTCCAGTACGGGGCTGCATAGTCTGGCGGTTGGTGTTGTTGTTGGAGGGGCGATAAGCAGGGGCTGGCGCTCGCTGAGGCTGAGGCGCCGGCCTAGGTGGAGGCTGGCTGCGGAACCTAGTGTTGCTGGGTCCACTTTGCTGCTGCTGCTGCATCTTGCGCTTGCGGGTTTCATGAGCTGCCTTGAGCTTGGATTCCACCATGATGGCGGCATCCACCAGAGTTTCAAGATCAGGGTAAGGGACGGCCACGATAATACTCTGGATCTCTTCATGAAGACCATTAAGGAAACGGTCCCTCTTCTTCTCATCTGTGTCAGTGTCCTGAGGTGCATACCTAGCCGTGGTGTTGAACTTGTCCAGGTAATCGACCACACTACCATTGTTCTGCTTGAGGTTGAAGAACTCATCTCTTTTGATCTTGATCAAACCAGACGGGATGTGGGCTTTGCGGAACTTAGTGACAAATTCCTCCCAAGTGATCACATGATCAGCAGCTTGCATCGCCTTAACATTCTCCCACCAAGCTCTTGCGGGTCCAGCGAGAAAGTGAGTTGCCAGAACCACCTTCTCATTCTCGCCCACGGCTGCGACTTCCAGATTGTTCTCGATAGTACGGAGCCAATCGTCCGCATCAAGAGGGGCGGTGCATTTGGTGAACACCGGCGGATTGGTATTCTGGAAGTCCCTTAGCTTGGATCTTGGGGCTTCCTCACCATCACCTCCATTGTGGTTGTTTCCCGCGGCAAGCTGCGCAATATTCTGCAGGGCCGCGATGTTGGCTTGGCTCTCAGCGCGAGCGGCTTGACGGTCTTCCATAAGGAGGCGAAGGATCTGAGCCATATCGGGTTCAGGTGGTGGTGGTGGAGGATCATTTTGGTGCGCTCCGCGGCGAGTGTCAACCATCTGATGAGATGAAGACATAAGACAAAAGGGAACAACTTTGATAGGCGAGTTCCTTCTAAGGGGGAGGGAATGACAAGATGCATAAAAACTTGTTGAGAAGAAATGAAAACTTAGAAGAAAAGCAACATAAAAGCAAATGCAACCAACATCATAACATAATCATCACCAAAAGATCAAAGTTCACCACATCAAAGTCACCATAGGACCAACATCGTTCTACGCGATTACATCAGGGACATCATAACATAACATAACTAGCGATGGTGCGGTGCTCAAACTAGTCGTCGTCAAGGATGATGGTGTCATCCTTGGTCGGCGGCTCCTCAAACGGTGGCTCCTCAGGGTCCTCCTCCTCAGACGACTCGCGAGGGGTAGAGGGTGCTGGCTCCTCCGGCTCATCGTTGATGAAGTCCAGATCATCCTCATCTTCCTCCTCGGACGGGTTGTTCCAATCGTATCCTTCCTCTTCCATGTAGTCATCATCATCACTAAGGAGGGCAGCATTCTCCTTGCGGAGATCCTCGCCATCATCCTCCAGCTCCTCAATCTTGGACTCAGCCTCGCGGAGTGCCGTCTTAAGGTGTGCCACCTTCACCTTAAGCATGTACTTGGCCTCTCTTGCCCGGAGCTTGAGCCTCCGCTGGCGGCGAGCCCTACGCCTCATCTCCTCAAGGTCCTTCTTGGTCTCGTCCAACTCATGCTTCAGCATCTCGTTGTTCCATCCGGCCGATGTCGAGGCCGTTCCGAGTCTTGCCGAGCATGAACTCCATCCGGGCAGCGTGGCGACCGAGGGGGCAAACATAGGGCACCATGGTGGGAAGCCCCTCCTCGTCACGCCGCCCAAAGTGAGCGTAAGGGAGCTGTCATCTGCTCGAGCTCCGCGCGGTGGTGGTACGTGAGGCGTGCAAGGGCTGCTCGGAGTGCACGAACCAGACCGTCCTCCCACGTGCGCTCGAAAATCTGGATCTCCATCTCCGGAAGGCTGCTTGACGTGGGAGCCCCGGATAGTGCAGACTATCATCCAGGACAAGTCCCCGTCATGAAGGCTCCATCTGTCCGCCCTTCACCTCGGGGCGAAGGCGACCGACGGCGTGACACACGTCCGATCGTGGCGGTCTCAAAGAGGAACAAGGGCTCCGACTCTCCCACCCGACGGCTCCGGGTGTACACAACTTCGTCCATCTACACAAAATTTTAGGGTTGAATATTAGTAGTAGTATGATCAAGTGTGCAAAATTTTAAGGTACATAAGGTAAAACATTATTAGGAATTAATGCAAGTAAATCTATTTTCTAGGAGAAAATTTTGGAGGAGAGACAAGGCATTCTTTCAGACTTAGAGTCATCTCGTTTTAAATAGTGAAGAATAGTTTTGGCCCTAAGTATTTACGCCCATGCTAACTAAGGGTTTCCCTAGAGTCGGGATGGCTCGATACCAGCTCGTGGCACCCCGGACCAACCGTCCGAAATACCCGTTATGCATTCACTCATGATCCCATGATCAGTGTAACATGAGCACATAACCGAACTGATAAACAGAGTTACAACATCCATTACATAGTACCGAAATAATAAATAGTCTTACAAACGGTCTCATGACCAAGTCTTACATAAATGGCCACTTCGGGCTGAATTCAAACATCAAAGTGCAGCGGATACATTCAACTTCGTCGGGCCCAAGTCATGCCTTAAACCCTACAGGCAGCTGACCGGGAAACGTCCTAAGTCGCATAGTCGTCCTGGTAACCTCCATCATCTTCAAAATCCTCCTCATAGTCTGGCCAAGTAGATAGCCAGGGACAAAGCCGTGAGTACATATTGAATTGTACTCGCAAAACCATTTAAAATGAAACATAACAAGGAAACAAGGTGCCAAGACT
Source organism: Lolium rigidum (assembly GCF_022539505.1). NCBI lineage: Eukaryota > Viridiplantae > Streptophyta > Magnoliopsida > Poales > Poaceae > Lolium > Lolium rigidum. Next base: position 32,773,688 of record NC_061511.1, on the reverse strand, counting down.
AAACTAGGAGGTCAAGAGGGAATATCTCGTTTTTAGTTAAGAAGATGGCATGTAGAAGAGAAGAAGTGTTATTGGTGGAGGTAGCATCTCAACTTCACGATTGAAGGAGATACTCAAGGATTTTCCCTAAGACATTCCTACATGATTTAATTTAAGAATATCCTTCACTACATAAAACACTTAGGAAGGGTAGACCCACATTTTAATTTTCTTTCCGACCATCTCATTATGGTCACCACCATATTTCCAGTACTCTAAGTACTTCCAGAAAACACTTTCCTTTCTTGTAAAACCTTTCTTAAAACAAAACTCAACACAACTAAGCAACGGCCATCCCAATCGTCCATGACCGCGGACGCGGCTATTCGAATAGATTTGACTCTGCAGAGTTTGCGCACTTTCCCCACAAGAACCGATAAATCCGCCGGGATCATCCCCGGATCGTCATACGAAAGTATGCGCGACTCGGATAATCGGTCATAGTCTTTCGCCTGTCTCCCTTAACATGAGCCCTTCCCCGCGGGCTTAACCCTTCTCGGCACCCCGGCAAGCATACCTCCTTTTTGAGCGTATCTCCGGCGCCACGACGAAGACCCTCGCAATCGTCCGGCCGCAAGTTAATGCGGTGTATTGCCTCCTTCAGAGCGCAACCCGGTGTCAGAGGTCATCGTGACCCTCCTAGAGAGTGGTGAAGGTATCTCACGTTAAATTCAACAAACTACGGACTAAGCCCGTGCCCACTTTGGATATTGTGGTTGCGCTAGAAGGTTGTTCCGGCGAATACATAGAACCATGTGTTGTTTTTCCAAAAACCAAGTTACCGACATAGCCTTCCCATCATAACCACCAAATTACTTCCTTTCTTGAAATTTTCATTTTGGAAATCACACATGGGCAAGACAATTTCTTCCCAAGGTTTTTTCAAAAACTTTTACAACAAGGTAAAACCTTGAGGGTTTTCCCATCCTAAAGTTTTATGAGTGAACTATGACGCATAATGGCACAAAGGTTGCCATTATACTAAGAAGGGTGTCAAGACATCCCTACTCACATTGAGCATGAATGGAGATAAACCAAAAACTGGAGCAATATTTAAGCCATATTGTTACTAGAGTTGTAGGTGTCAAATGGCGGTGAATGTAAATCGCATACTTTAAGTAAGTACACACAAAGAAAAAGAGAGAGAGAATATTGCACACTTGGGGACAAGGGTGTGAGGAGACAAAACAACCGAAAACCCAAGTGACTCAAGGAGTCAAGAAACCAAAGGATGGCAAGATTTCAATCAAGAACAAAGATAGTAATGAATCAAGGTAAATGGCTTGCCTTGGCTGGCTAGTCCCTGGTCTTCTTCAGCACCTTCTCCAAAATCCTCTCCTTCGGCTTCTCCCACGTTCGTATCTAACGTCGCGAAAATAAAAGAGCAACATGCAATCAACACATAACTCAACATTCCAGTTTTTAAAAGAACATGGTATGCATGCAGGGGTACATGTTATGAAATCATGATTTGGCCAAGTTTATAATGACAAAGAGTTGGAGTAGAAATTGATTAAAAAGAACAAGTGCTTAAAGGGCAATATTTCATGTGGCACAATATTAATACAAATGAATTAGATTTTGTCCTTACAAGGACTCATGTTATCTTTCTAAGTAAGGCAGTATTAAAACAAGATCATTACAATTGGAATTGGTCTAAAATATTAATCCTATGATTTTAGGATTTTTGTGTAGTGTATGTAGCACATATAGCATGTTTATTACACTAAAATTCGTATAAAAATCCTAAAAATACAAGGTCAGTGGCATGTGAAAGATATTGAAATTATGGTTCTGACGCAGTTGGTTTCAATTTATTTCGAATTATAGATCTCAAATTATGAGCATTTTGGTTCACAGGTTTTAAATACAAAAACAGAAAAAAATTTGAACAAAAATTTAAACAGAAACGGGCGGGAAAGGGAGCTGGGCCGTGCAGTGTGCGAAACGGGCCGGCCCAGAAGATTTGCCACGCGGGCAGGGGGAAATAAAGAAGAAAAAATAAAAGAAGAAGGGGGAGGCCCGCAGTGGACCAGGCCTGCATGGCCACGCTGGCCTGCATGGCCCATGCGGCCCTTGGATGACGATCCGATGGCCAGAGGCCATCGTCGTCTTCACGTCGCCAGCAGGGACGCGGGCGGTGGGCGAAACGCCCAGACGGAGGCCGGAGACTCACCGGCGAGGGGCGGATCGCGACGGCGAGGTCGAGGCAGGTTGGCGGCGGCGCAGAACGGGGCGGGGGCGAGCTTGGCGGCGCTCCTCTCCTCCTCCCTGGCTTCTTCCGACGCCGGCGCTCCCACGGTGCTCCACGGGCAGAGCTTGGCGACGGCGTTCTCCGGCGAGCCTGGCGAGAAGAAGGGCAGGGTTAGGGCGTGGCGATGATGGGGAGGATAGAGGGAGGCAGGGCAGAGCTGGCGTGGTCGAGGGAGAGAGCCTAGGTGGCCTGCTCCGGACCTGGCGGCGATCGTGGGCAGAGGCGGGGCTCCGGCGAGGTGCGGCCCTGAGCAGCGCCCTGGGCGCTCTCAGGGGGTCTGGTGGGGTGGGGGAGATGGGTGGAGAGTGGTGTGAGGGAGGAGTGGGGGTGCCGGTGCCCCTTTTATAGGCGGAGGGAGAGCAGGCGACGGGGCGGGGCGGTGGCTCTGGCCAACGGGGAGGGGAGGGCTGGCGTCACCCGGTGGGGCCGTGGTGACGTCGGGCTGTTTGCGTCAGCAGGGAGGGAGTCCGAGGCAGCGCGCGGGTTCACGAGGCAGAGGGAGGGAGTCGAGGCGCCGGGCGGTTCTGGCGGCCACGCTCGCGTGCGCGGGGAGGGCTTCCAGAGCGTGCTCGTCGGCTAGGGCTTGGGTGGGCTGTGCCTTGGCCTTGGGCCGAGTTGGGGAGAGGGAGAGGGAAGTCCAGGGGCCCAAGAGAGGGGTGGGTGCGGCTGGGTTAGATGAGAGGGTGGAGATGGTGTATGGCACCATGGCCCGGCCAAGTTTTGAGTGAGAAGGGGAAAAAACAAGAAGGGGGGGGTAATGTACCCCTAGGGTTTTAAAGAGAGAGAACAAGATGGTGGTGAAAAAAATAGGGGGAATCCATGGTCACGGCTATATGAGAGAAGGGTGCAAAGAGAGGAGAGGGAGAAGTGTTCCCTCTTTCCTTGGGTTTACTAGATGGAGAAAGAAAAAGAGAGGGGTTTTGTGAGTGAGAAGAAAAAGGGTGGCATGGTGTTGCACATGCACTCATGCACACATACTATGATGAAGAGAGCAAGGGTTCTAAGGGGAAGAAGTTGGATGAGGGTGTCTTACTAATGGTGTTATGAGGGGAGTGTTTGCATCTCTTAATTCTTGGTGTCTAAAAAAAAGTTACTAATGGTTTTGGTGAGGGAAGTTGTTTATTAACACTTACTACTAAACAAAATCTAATCAAAACTACTAGCTATGCACACTAGGTAGCAAGATAAATAAAAGTTTTTGTTGGCCCAAAATTTTAAAGCTAGAAAATATGCAGGGTTTTGAAAAGTGGGTTGTGACAACTGTTCTGTTGCATGTTTACTCGCTGCCATATTTATTTCAGATTGTTATTACCACTCATATACATTCATACTACTTGTATTTCACTATCTCTTCACCGAACTAGTGCACCTATAATCTGACAAGTGTATTAGGTGTGTTGGGGACACAAGAGACTTCTTGTATCGTGATTGCAGGGTTGCTTGAGAGGGATATCTTTGACCTCTTCCTCCCTGAGTTCGATAAACCTTGGGTGATCCACTTAAGGGAAAACTTGCGGCTGTTCTACAAACCTCTGCTCTTGGAGGCCCAACACTGTCTACAGGAAAAGAAGCGTGAGTAGACATCAAGCTATTTTCTGGCGCCGTTGCCGGGGACGAATCAAGACACTCCATCAAGCCTGTCAACCGCCATCAAACCTCCCACGTCAACCACGCGCCAGTTGTGGACAGCAGAGACCATGGTGCTTCTAGATCAAAACAGATCCTGGCAGAAAACAGCTCGAAACAAAACACGACGAGAAAACGATATACGTACCTCTGGGGATCCGGGGGATTATATAGCAAATATTTTCACGACAAAAGGAAAGTACCAGGCCGAAAACGAGTGGAAACGGGACGCCGAGGGGCTGTCCCCATAGGGCGGCGCGGCCAGGCTGGGGCCCGCGCCGGCCTATGGGGGCACGCCCTCGTGCGTCTCCTCCACTCCGTTTCGATCTCGTGATTTTTCATATTTTCCAAAAATAGCAGAAATATTGTTCGGAAAGTTAAACGCGGACTTTTTATTACTAAAACTGTTACCTATTCAAAGTCGAACTCTGCAGAACTGTCAATTTGGTCTTTGATGAAGGCTTCCGGAGTCACCACTTGAATCACATCAATATCTTCATTATAAGAATCCCCAGAAATATAATGCTTGAGTCTTTGTCCATTCACCACTTGTGTAGCATCATCTTTCAGCGAGGCAATTTTTATTGCTCCTGAACGATACACCTCCTCAATGACATATGGTCCTTCCCATTTTGAGAGTAATTTTCCTGCATCTTTAAAGAGCGTTGGCCAATAAAAACCTGATTGTAGAACCTTTTGTGCGGTTCTATCTCCGGCGTGATGTCCTCCATAAACACTACCATGACACTTACTAAATATCTCTTGTTGTTCATATTCTAGGACACATCTTTGCATAATACCATCCACTCCTTCTTTATATAAGTGTGGGTCATCCCAAAAATAATGCCTCAAATCATAAAAGAATTTCCTCCTTTGCTAAGCTTTAACATCCCTAGGATAGGGCATCTTCTCAATTGCTTCAACTTTAGCTCTATCAACTTCAATACCTCTCTCGGAAATTTTATGTCCCAATACAATTCCTTCATTAACCATAAAGTGGCATTTCTCCCAATTAAGAACAAGGTTAGTTTCTTCACATCTCTGCAAAAATTTATCAAGGTTTCGCAAGCAATTATCAAAAGAATTCCCATAGACAGAAAAATCATCCATGAATACCTCTACAATCTTTTCACAAAAACCATGAAAAATAGCAGACATGCATCTTTGAAAAGTAGCAGGAGCATTACACAAACCAAAATGCATACGCCTATAAGCATAAGTTCCATAGGGACAAGTGAAAGTGGTTTTCTCTTGATCTTTAGTTTTAACAGCAATTTGTGAAAACCCAGAATAAACCATCAAGAAAGCAAAAATGAGTATTTTTAGACAACCTTTCTAACATTTGATCAATAAAATGTAAAGGGTAATGATCTTTCTTAGTAACTTTATTAACTTTTCGATAATCAATGCACATTCTATACCCTACAACTACTCTTTGAGGGATGAGCTCATCATTATCATTAGGTACAACAGCTTATTCCTCCTTTCTTAGGAACACAATGCACAGGACTAACCCATCTACTATCAGCAATAGGATATATAATACCTGCTTCAAGAAGTTTTAATACCTCATTCCTTACCACATCCTTCATCTTAGGAATTAGACGACGCTGATGTTCAACAACAGGTTTTGCATCATCTTCCATGTTGATGGCATGTTGGCAAATAGAGGGAGAAATCCCCTTCAAGTCATCAAGAGTGTAGCCAATAGCTCCTCGGTGTTTCTTCAATATTTCCAATAACCTTTCTTCTTCAAAATCTGAAAGCTTAGCACTAATAATAACAGGATATGTTTTCTTATCATCAATATAAGCATACTTAAGATTATCAGGTAATGGTTTCAAATCAAATACAGGATCTTCCTTTGGTGGTGGTGTTACACCTAGATCTTCAACCGGTAAGTCATGTTTAAGAATGGGTTGACGAAGGAAAATTTCATCAAGCTCATCCCTTTCTTCCCTAAATACTTCACTCTCATGATCCTCCAAATGTTACTGCAAAGGATTATTAGGAGCAAGAGCAATAGATGCACACTGTTCAACTCTAAAATCATCATTAAGCAAATCAGCTTTATAAGGAGTTTTGGCAAATTTAGAGAAGTTAAACTCATAAGATTTACCAGCAAATTTAGTAACAATTTTCTCTTTCTTGCAATCTATAACATCTCCACAAGTATTTAGAAAAGGTCTACCAAAAATAATAGGACAAGACTTACTAGCAGCAGAACCAAGTACCAAAAAGTCAGCAGGATATTTAATCTTACCACATAGAACTTCAACATCTCGAACAATACCAATAGGAGAGATAGTTTCTCTATTAGCTAGCCGAATAACTACATCAATATCCTCAAGCTCACAAGAACCAATTTCATGCATGATTTCCGTGTAAAGCTCATAAGGAATGGCACTAATACTTGCACCAATGTCGCATAAACCATAAAAACAATGATCACCAATTCTAACATAGAGCACATGAACACTGGCTTTCCTAGACTTATTAGGATGCGAAACAATATTAGAAGCATCTTCACAGAAAATGATATGACCATCTTCTACATTTTCAGTCACAAGATCTTTAACTATTGCAACAGCAGGTTCAACCTTTATTTGCTCCTCTGGTTCTATAGGTTTCTTTGCACTTTTATTAACTACACTAGTTATAACAGAATACTCCTTCATTTCAGCAGGGAAAGGAGTTTTTTCAATATAAGCTTCAGGAAGAACATGTTCAATAGTTTTAATTTCAATACATTTACCTATAGGTGAATCAGTTTTATCTTTATAAGGTTCATGATACTTATCAAAATTCTTCCTAGGAAATCCAAAATGAGAGGCAAAAGCTTTATAAAAATTTGCAACAACTTGAGAGTCAAGACCATATGTAGCACTCATATTAGGAAATTTATCAGTATCCATAAAAGTTTCAATGCATTCATAATCATAATTTATACCTGACACTCTACCTTTGTCATTCTCCCATCCTTCAGTATTTTCTTGGATTCGATCAAGAAGGTCCCATTTAAACTCTTCTTTATTGTGTGTGAATGATCCAGAACAAGTAGTATCCAGCAAGGTTTTATCTTGAAAAGAAAGTCTTGCATAGAAATTATCAATGATTATATTACCAGGAAGCTCATGAATGGGGCATTTGAGCATTAAAGACTTCAATCTCCCCCATGCTTGGGCAATACTCTCTCCATCATGAGGCCAGAAATTATATATGCGGTTTCGGTCTTTGTGAATTTCACTTGGAGGATAGAATTTAGAATAAAATAGAGGCACAATATCCTTCCAATCAAGAGAATGCCCATCCTTCAGCAGTTTATACCAATGCGCCGCTTTACCGGACAGCGACCGATACGTCTCCAATGTATCTATAATTTCGATGTTCCATGCTTGTTTTATGACAATACCTACATGTTTTGTTCACACTTTATATCGTTTTGATGCATTTTCCGGAACTAACCTATTGACGAGATGCCGAAGTGCCAATTCCTGTTTTCTACTGTTTTTGGTTCGAGAAATCCTAGTAAGGAAATATTCTCGGAATCGGACGAAATCAACGCCCAAGATCTTATTTTTTCCGGGAGCTTCCAGAACACCGGAGAGAGACCAGAGGGGAGCCTGGGGGGCTCAGACCACAGGGCGGCACGGCCAAGGGCCTGGCCGCGCCCCCCTATGGTGTGGCCCCACCAGGGCTCCACCGACATCGATTCTTCGCCTATAAGAAGCCCCCTGACCTAAAACCTCGATACGAATAAGCCACGGTACGAGAAAAGTTCCAGAGCCGCCGCCATCGCGAAGCCAAGATCTGGGGGACAGGAGTCTCTGTTCCGGCACGCCGCCGGGACAGGGAAGTGCCCCCGGAAGGCTCCTCCATCGACACTACCGCCATCTTCATCACCGCAGCTGTCTCCCATGAGGAGGGAGTAGTTCTCCATCGAGGCTAAGGGCTGTACCGGTAGCTATTTGGTTAATCTCTCTCCTATGTACTTCAATACAATGATCTCATGAGCTGCCTTACATGATTGAGATTCATATGAGCTTTGTATCGCTACTAGTCTATGTGCTACTCATGTGATGTTATTAAAGTAGTCTATTCCTCCCGCATGGTGTAAAGGTGACAGGTGTGTGCATCGTGTGGTTCTTGTCGTAGATTATGATCATAATCTCTTGTAGGTTATGGAGTTGATTATCGCTATGATAGTATTGATGTGATCTATTCCCCCTTTCATAGTGTAATGGTGACGAGTGTGTATGCTATGTTAGTACTCGGTTTATTTTGCAAAGATCTATTATGCTCTAAGGTTACTTAAATATGAATGCCGAATGTTGTGGCGCTTGTTAACTCCGGCTTGAGGGAGCTCTTGTAGCCCTACACAACGAATGGTGTTTGTCATCCAACAAAAGAGTGTATGTAGCACAAATGAGAGAAGTTATTATTTATTATGCTATCAATGTTGAGAGTGTCCACTAGTGAAAGTATGATCCCTAGGCCTTGTTTCCAATACTGTAAACACCGCTTATTTACTGTTATGTTGCATGTTTACTCGCTGCCATATTTATTTCAGTTTGTTATTACCACGCATATACATCCATACTACTTGTATTTCACTATCTCTTCGCCGAACTAGTGCACCTATACATCTGACAAGTGTATTAGGTGTGTTGGGGACACAAGAGACTTCTTGTATCGTGATTGCAGGGTTGCTTGAGAGGGATATCTTTGACCTCTTCCTCCCTGAGTTCAATAAACCTTGGGTGATCCACTTAAGGGAAAACTTGCTCCTGTTCTACAAACCTCTGCTCTTGGAGGCCCAACACTGTCTACAAGAAAAGAAGCGTGAGTAGACATCAGCGACATAGCGAATAATTTCTTCCTAACTTCATCCATTTAAATACCTGCACACTTGAATAACCCGCATAATTCATGTAAAAACAGCAAATGATCTCCAGGATGAACAATTCCATCCCCTTCATAGCGGTTATCCACAACACGTTCAATAATCTTCATAGGTATTTTATACGGAATTACTTCCTCACCTGGCGCCTCATCCACTACCTTTGCAGTAGTAGTAGATTTCCCAAATAGAAATTCAAGAGAGGATCTCTCCATAATGACTTATAGTAGCAGGCAGAAACAAAATCAGCACATACAGTAAAAGTTTTCCTTACCAATTCCACTTACCAATAGCGCTTCACTCCCCGGAAACGGCGCCAGAAAATAGTCTTGATGACCCACAAGTATAGGGGTGTATCGTAGTACTTTCGATAAATAAGAATGTCGAACCCAACGAGGAGCAGAAGGTGTTGACAAGCAGTTTCGATGAAGGATTCACTGTAAATGCTCACAGACAAGTTTTCAGGGGGTTTTGATATAGCAGATAAATAAAGTACAAGTAAATAAAATGCGAGAGTAATAATTGCAGCGAGTGGCCCAATCCTTTTTAGCACAAAGGACAAGCCGATTTGTTTACTTATAATGACCAAACGTTCTTGAGGACACACATGGATTTAGTCTAGTGCTTTCGCTTCATATAGTTGATTAATCTTCATTGTTTTGATAAGTGTTGTGTGGGTGAACCTATGCTAATGCACCGCCCTTCCTAGGACTAATACGTACTTGTGATTATACCCCTTGCAAGCATCCGCAAATACAAGAAAGTAATTAAGATAAATCTAACCACATCCTTAAACTCTGAGATCCTGCTATCCCTCCCGCATCGATATACTAACGGGGTTCGAAGTTGCTCGTCACTCCGGCAACCCCACAATTAGCAAACGAATACAAGATGTACTCCCCTAGGCCCATTAAGGTGAAGTATCATGTAGTCGACGTTCACATGACACCACTAGAAGAATAACACCACAACTTAAATATCAAACCATTAAATATTACTCAACATAGTTCACTACTAACATTTAGACTTCACCCATGTCCTGAAGAACTAAACGAACTACTCACGAGACATCATATGGAACATAATCAGAGGTGATATGATGATGGATAACAATCTGAACATAAACCTTGATCCAATGGTTTCACTCAATAGCATCAATAACAAGTAGTAATTAATACCGGGAGAGTTTCCCCTATGAAATACTCAAGATTCAACCCTAGATGTTACAGCGGAGACGAGGTGCAGCGGTGGAGATGGCGATGTCGATGGTGGAGATGATGATGATGATCCCAATGAAGTCCAACTCGATGACGGTGACGATGGCGACGATTTCCGCCTCCGGGAGGGAATTTCCCCGACGGATTCCTGCCCGCCGAAGAGCTCTTTTCTCTCTGGTGATTCTCCGCCCCGCAGAGGCGGTTGTGTCTATTCTCGCTTATCCCTGGTGCCTTAGGTTTTTGGGTAGATGAAGTACGCGAAAGAGAGGAGGCCGAGAGGGGCTGTGGGCCCCTCCCACAAGGCGGCGCGGCCAGGGCAGGGCCCGCGCCGGCCTATGGGGGGCCCATGGCGGCCCTCCTCGGCTCCTCCTTTTGGCTGGCTCATTCTTCTGGAAAAATAAGATCTTCGGTGTAATTTCCGTCAATTGTTGATCTTCAGAAATATGGTATCCTGACGGTGCTTTTTCCAGCAGAATCCTGACTCCGGTGAATAATTCTCCAATAATCATGAAACATGCAAAATAGGTGAAATAACATAAGTATCATCACTAAATATGAAATATATCAATGAATAACAGTAAATTATGATATAAAATAGTGATGCAAAATGGACGTATCAGGGAGCCGATGCACGAGCAATAGACGTCGACGCAAAAGCGCCACTCAAGGTCTCCCAAGCCTCGCGAGAAGTACCGGCGAACATGATCATACCCAGGACACCCTCGGTCATCGAGGAGACAAAACCCGAGAGGATGGCCTGGTCCTGCTCAATCCAGTGCTGGTGCGCCGGGTTCAGCTGTGGGTGTAGGCTGCCGGCATGTCTGATGACGACATGAGGGTTGGGGCAGACGAAGGATTAGCCCATCAACATATGAATGCGGAGCAGCGGGCCAACCTGAGCACGCCAGAACATGTAGTTATCGCTGGACAGCTTGATGGTGATAGCCGACGCGATGGTGATGATGCTGGGAAGTGCGGTATGGGTGAACTGGCCGGCACCATAGAACGGCGGCTGCTGTTGCTGCTGGGGCGGAAAGCCGGGCGACGTCGGGCTCTAGGGCAGGGTGCCACCATACGGCAGCGACGACGTGTTGGCGTGAGACGGCAGCGGCGCCCAAGGAAACCCTAGCGCAAGGGTATATGTGCCCTGGGGAAACCCTGCCATCTGCGGGTAGTTGTACCCAGGGTAGCGCAGGGAGGCGGCGAGAGAGTCGGAGTAGATCGCCGCGTCCGAGAAGATCGTGTCCATCGTTGCAGACGACAGCGGAGGAACGTCCGTGACGGCGGACTGCTGCGTGACGGAGGCCACGTGCTGCTGCAGCACGCCAGGAGAGCCAGCGCCCAAGGTTGAAGCAGGGGGCGTGGGCGGAAACACACCCGGCGGCACGGGCGGAGGCACGCCCGGCGGCGTCGCGCCATGGCCGGCGCCCAGAGCAGGGGCGGCGCCGCGATCGACGCGGGCACAGGAAGCCCCGCGGAAGAGGCAGGGATCGTCGGGGAAGGACTCGACAAGGTCGCTGGCACGGTGGCCATGGACGACCCGGACGTGGTCATCGCGTGATCTGCGCGGAGGAGGCGCGGCGACGACTTGCGGAAGCCGCGGATATCGCGTCGGCGGAAAACTAGGTCCTGATCGCGAGTTGTGATACCATAATAGAATTAAGACGTAGTTATCTATTCTAACAGGGCGGACTAAACGGGGGTATCATTCGGAGCGTTAATTCGTTGGATAGTCGCATCCTACCTTACAACGTTAGTAAGAGGGATCATTCTCACCGTTGGTCAACGTTTTTCACTGTAATATTTCTGAAATTTAATTTTTCAAGATATTATTTGTGAAACTTGGTTATGCCGGGATAACTCGGTGAAACGCATCAGCATTCTTCCGATAGTGTTGTTCCCCGAACATCGAGCGGACAGTTGAGCAGAGCAGGCTCGTTTTACCGAAGAAAAGAAGAGCAAACTGGTAACAAAGATCCTGCCAAGTGCCAATTATGAACCAGCGGCACATGTTACACGGAACTAAAGCCGTCCGGCGGCGCGACAAGGAAGTTCGATCAGCCGCGCGGCCGGGGCGGCTGCGACGCGGGCAGGGTTGAGCTTGAGGTCGAACCAGACCTGGCGGAACACCTTAACGATGCAGTCGTGGTGCTCGTCGGCGTTGAGCGAGAGGTAGCACGCCAGGAGCGTCTCTAGCTCCTCCGGCCGCCCGATGCGCCTGCTCGCGATCATCTCCACCATCGAGTCGCGGAACTCCCTCTGCGGGTCACTCGTCCGCCGCACCACCGCGAACCTCTCCAGCCCCGACACGGCCGCCGCGGCGCAGCGCGGCGACCGGACGCGCACCGCAGCCAGCCTCGCGCGCGGTGTCCCTCCGGTGAAGGACCGCCGCCGGCTTCCTCGGCGACGGCGCTGGCGGCTCCGCGGCCGCTTCTCGTCGTCCGTGTCGGACGGTGGCGACGACGGCATTGGCGTCGACCCGGCGGTTGGAGGGGTCGCTGGCGCACGCACCGTCGGGGAGGAGGATCGGGAGAACAGGGTGAGGTGTCTGAGCGGCGGGAGGTCGCGATCGCCGCCGACCGAGTAGTGGCGTCGGCGGTACAGCTGCCGCGCGGCCGTGGCCGCGGCCGCAGACTCGGCGTCTTCGTTGCCGACCGACAGGCGACGCGGGGCGATGTCGGAGGCCGCGGCAGCGTGTGATGAGGCATCTGTCGTGCTACTCTGCGATGCAGGGCTCGGGGTCGCGCGGTCGTGGAAGCAAGACGGGAAGCCACCGGCGACGCTCTTGGCCTTGGGCCTAGAGGAGGCGGCGACATTGCTCTTAGCCGTGAGCTTGGAGAGCCACGCAAGCGGCGAGAAGCCCGGCTTGCTCTTGCCGACCTTGCTGTCTTCTTCCGCTTGATCCTGCGGCTGCTGCCGTTTATTTCTTCCCCACCACCTCATGGCTATGTGCTGGTCTCTCAGTGTGCGAGTGAGTGTGAGGAGAGCAGAGCTGGTTTCTGGTATTTAAAGCAGAGTTTTTGGCGGCCAAGCTACGGGATCGCCGTGCTACCCTGCACGCGTTGAAACTTTGAAAATGATGTTTGAAAGTTCAGAGTATACAGAGCTTTAGGTCGTGCACTTTTGCATGCATGTACCATGGGTATTGGCTGATTGATTTGCGTGATTGATGCTAATTTTTAGGCTGATTTTTCAGTACGGCGTGTTTGTCGTGTCCTTTGCAGATTAAAAAGAGGAAGGTACCGCTGGTACTACTGTAGTGCAGCCTTTCACACGACACGCCAATATAGTACGCAGAGCTCCATGACTTTTTCGTTTACCCAAATGTAGATAGACTCTGAAGATTATGCACAATCAGAATGTGAGGTATCTCCAGCGGGCCTGAACCGCTCCGTTTGATCCGCGAGGACATGTGGACACAAAGAAATGTGACCCATCGGTTCAATGCAAATGGACTAATCCATTTATGATGTAAATTTGGGTTGAAAATGCTGTGCGGGCGCTCCGCACGCGTGTCCTCTTGTGTGTGTCAGTACTGGCGGGGCGGTGCTGGTGTCCGGCGCCGCCATCTATGTCGTCCGCTTTGACTCATGCACGACATTAACGTCACGGCCACTTGGACTTTCGTGCTAACGTTGATGGTGGACACATGCACGAGGTCCTTTTAAGCCGAGCAGTCGCACGTACCTGCCCCAAAGCCATAACTATTGCCATCTCTAGGCATCCTTGACCCCCCATACCATCGATAGTCGCAATACCGGTGCCACCCATGGGCAAGTCATGGCCGTTGAAGAAAAGCGGTAAGTATGATGGGTTGGGGGGGAGGGGGGGGTCCTCGCGTAGAGGCGGTCGTCCTCCTCACCGTGAGCGCAACCGCCAGTACGTCCTTATGGAGGTGGCACGCTCGCTCTGCGAGACGAGGACATCGATGGCTTGGCCCGACGCTAACCTACCCACGGGCTGGCACCTCAAAACGCGAAGGGTGCTAGTGTTGCCAATCCCGCCGCTTGATCTGTGGTAAGAGCCCGCCTACGGCATGAACTCAATGATGTGAGACACATTCGGGTGTCGGGCACTCCCACCACCTTTCTAGGCGACGACAAGTGGGACTACAATAGGGATGACGTGGACAAGGCGAAGCGGCAAATCGACGGCGACGACATCCTAGGGGTGGAGCGGTTGGACGCCTCCATGCATACGAGCGGGAGATTGCCGCATCCGTGAAGAAGGAGGATGAGCTCCCCATCTAGCCACTTGAGCTAGACGACGAAGTCTTCTTGACCTGCCGTTTTCGTGGGAGCTGCCAACCTGCATGGACCTGGCCGCCAATGATGACGAGGAGTAGGCGGGGCAGTCACCGCAAACCTTTGCTAGGTTTTATTAGTTACTTTTATTAACATGTTTTTTATTCTTTTTGTTCTATGTAAAATTTTATTTTGCAAATGAATATTATTTGTAAAAATATTGCCGCTAGTTTTAGCACTGATCCTAACGGGCAAAGGGGTGGATAAGGCTGCATTTCTGTCATTGAGCTGATCTAAAATAGATTTAAAGCAAACAAACGCAATTTACAACTAAAATGGGTCAGGCGAAGATAACCTGAGAAAGACGTGGTATTTTGCACTCGTGGTTAGACGTGGAGGCTGGCTGCTGGCAAGAGTGTAACTTTGGGAGCAGAAAGTGAGAAAACCAAAGTGGATATCAAAATCAGGGATCGAGAAGGGGATTGCCGGCAGGCGTGATCCTAGCTCTGACCAGTTGGGCAAAACTCCTGAGGCCCCCCCATTAATCGAGGAGCACACGCACGCAGACTCGCGTCTCGTCGTCTTTGCGTGCGTGCGGGCGTGACTGGCACTTGCCCTGCCTTCCCATTCCTTTTTCCCATGAAAGAAGAGCAGACAAGCGCTGCAGAGGCGGCAGTGCGGATTGCGGGGAAAAGGGTGGTGGCACGGTGGAGCTAGCTGTGGCTGTTGGTGACTACTAGGCTGGCCCTCGTCTCGTCGGCCTGTATCTACCTGCCGGCTTTTGCCCCCTTTCCTCCGCTGCAAATGCTGCATGCCTACGGTACGTTCTTGGTTCTTGCATCCTCTCAGCTAGCACAGCCCTTTGTTCGAACAGAGTCCCGCCTCAACAATTCCATGACTTTTTACTTGCGAGCGGCTGGACCTGCCGGCGGATACTGCCTTTCCCTTGGCTCGATCCTGGTGTAAAGAAAATCACACTCCATTGTTTGGCTTGCTGCGTGAAAACAAAAGAGAAGGACACTAGTGCTGTATACTTGCTTGAAGATGGTGTGGCTTCAGCATGAAACCATCGGATCGATCGATATACCTTGGACAATGTTAGCAGCAAAACCCACTTTGTGAATCAGTAGCTTCTACATTAGGGATGGATTTGAAGCTCCACTCTGCTCGGAGGTAGGACAAGCCAAATCTAAACCTTTCAACCAAGGCATAAGGCTCAACAAACTCACTCGATGAAGCCTGCAAACCGGCTTAAATGCTCGATGTAACTTAAAATTTTACCATGACCTATGCTAAAAAAAAGTAGCAAGCTGCAACAACAATATATTCAATTGAGAATGTCAGAAAACTAAAACCATAACTATCGATCTACAACAATATGTTCTAATACCAATTACCATCACCAAAATAAAAATCATTACAGAAGTTCACTAGAAAATAAAGAACAAAAGAAAGTTGGAGAACCATATCGCCGGTGCCTTGGACAAGTGTTGAAGGAGAGGAGTTGTCTAAGATGGTGGATGAAAGAAGGAAAGTCGGACGTTGGCGATGGAGGGCCGGCAGGCGGAGGACCGGCAAGTGGAGGGCCAACAGGCGGCACCCGCCACTAACCCTACGTGAGCGACAGTGTGGCACCGCCCGCGTCCTAGACGAAGGCCGGGGCAGGTGATCAGAGGATATACGTTGGTGGTGGAGGCTGGCGAGGGTGACGGTGTCGGCGTGCTATTTTTGTGGACGGCTCGCGAGCCGTATGAGCCGAGCCTCAAGCACTCGGAGGCGTGCCTTGAACCGACTTTTCAGTGTATCATCCGCAGCAATCCAAGCCTAGGCTTGGCTCGAATTTCCTCGAGCCAGCTTGGTTCGGCTGGTTTCCACTCTTGCATGAATGAAGTCGTAAAAACCACATGTTCCCTGCGTACAATCATTGTCGTTTCAACGCACTACATTGATCGCATTGCAAATATACCAAATTTAGTTTGCAGCTTCATCAAGTGTCCCGCCCATTTCTAGCTAGGCGGCAACCGGCAAAGCAAGTATGATAGCGTAGCTTTACCAGACTACCAATCTCCATGCAAATAATCCTACTAATAGTAGCCAACTTTCTCTGGGTATCGATCGATGATATACAAAGGAGACCTGCACCGAGGCAAACTCGAATGAATGTGTAGATACCGAGCTGAATGATCACGGCCATGTCGATGCCGTGGATTGGGGCAGGTTGCTGGTTCCACTTCATTTCAAATTTGTGCATCCTTTTTGGGCCACTTTCTCTGCGACGGCAAGCTGTAGGCTCACTTTTGGCCACGTAGAGTGTGCTGGGAGAAAAGGTCATGTCCTAGACTTACATCATAGTCCTAGCTAGGGGCATGCCGCTGTCCTTTCCCTTCAGTTTTATTAACTCAGCACAGTGGCATGCATGCATGGTTCGAATTTTTTTGAACTGCTTTCGATGATTGGTTCATAGGTGCAGGTGTGACTAGATGTAGTATATAAATTTTCATCGACTCGCAGTGTGTGATCGAGCATCTTTGAACTAATCGTGAAAAATGACGGATCCAATCTCTCACAAAAGACCAAAAATGGGTACGAAATGATCACCTCTGAAGATTCGTCTAAATTCAAATGGATCTAGACACTAAATAACATCTAGATACATTCAAATTTCGACAAATCTCAGAGAAGATTCATGAGATGGAGGGAATATTTCGGAACCAACCATTTTGCTCAACGCCCTACACATCAGTTCATTGACACCAGTAGATGAATGCTTATAGATGATTACATTTACTAGGGCATCAACTTATTACTAACCGTGCCCGGTGGCGTGGCATAAAGCGGAGCCCACTGTTGAGGTCCCACTAATGACGTGCGACGATATGAGCAACATCACAGTTAAGTGGGGCCCACATGTGTGTACGGACATACAATAATGTGGCATTGATATTTACGACAATGTCATTAGACAGCTAGCGGTGACATGTCACGCAAACCACCTCTAACTCAGTTTGCCACATACTGCATGACTAAGCGCATCCCGCTGTAAAAAAGAACTAGCGCCTGCCTAGGGGATCGACGCGCAGTTAAAAAACCAATGGGAATGCAGCTTTTCTTATGCTACATGGTGGGTGACAACTTTCATGGGGTTCCACATGCCAGGTGCTACACGGGGTAGCTTAGAGACTAGAGCAAGGCCGCGTAGGAGGGGGTGAGATTGGCAAACGTAGAGTTTACCCAGGTTCAGGTCCTAGGGCTGGAGGATCCCTACATCCTGCTGCAATTTACTATATGATCATAGATTGGTTTACATGGTGGTCGCTGGCTTAAAAGCTTAGGCGGCTAATGTTTTCTCCGTTCTCCCCTCTAGAGTTTCGAGCCTGTTGTGAAGTGTACAAGTAGATTGTCTAGCCCTTTCCATCAGTTCGGACTTTTGGTTCAAGTGGCTAGTGCATGAAGCTTAACATGGTATCAGAGCCCCAGGTCTCGAGTTCAAATCCTGGCTTTCACATGGTTTTCGCAATTAAGCCTAAAAATTGTTGTTGCCCCCCTCTTTAGCCACCGCTGATGCCCTGTTTCGGTGTGCTCTTCTTCTTTCACGTGTTGACTTCCTCTTCTCCCGTCACACGCGAGTGGGGGTGTTGTGAAGTGTACAAGTAGATTGTCTAGCCCTTTCCATCAGTTCGGACTTTTGGTTCAAGTGGCTAGTGCATGAAGCTTAATAGAGCCAAGAGTTTATATGGGCACCCTGAGCTATCGTTTACGGAGATACGGCCGAGTCGGTTGGGACCCGAACTCTCTTATTTAGGCCGGCTTGGCTGCTAAGCTAGTCTCTTGGGCTTTCTGCATGTCCAGTCGCCATCTCCTTTGAGCCCATGCGAGTTGGGCCGACTGTGAGTCTCCTTGGGCAAATCCATCTGAGTTAGGCTGGACTACAGTATGTCAGTCTCCTTGGTCCAGGAGGCAACTCCCCTTCATGGTATACCTCGTAAGGCATATCCCCATCACCTGGAGCTTGAAGTTCAGATTTTTAGGGAAACGATAAATCACGTGTACCACCTTTTATGTGATCCCAAGTTCTCCCCATTATCAAGAACCATTGTGAGAGAACTATCTCTGAATTCTCCATACAACCATATCATCATATTCGTGGAAATAATCCGTTCAACTTGAAATCCATGATGAAACCGCAACCATGTTCCCTCAGCAGCTCCTTTCGATCTGTTGTAAAGATGTATTCCATAAAATTTTGTACTTCAGGAAGGGATACCCTCACTATGAGCTTGCCATCCTTCATTTCTTACTATATTATCTAAGAAGTGTCACGTTTTTTTTGTTTTTTACCATGAGATTTATCTTCACGGCCACCGTCAGCAACCACAAATTTATCTTGACTACCAGATCCAGATGCTATGGTTTTTTCGCCACTCTCGTGTTTCCGCTTCCTCTGATTTCCCGTGTCACCACACGAACAACTTGCCAGCTGCAGAATATTATGTGAAAAACATGTAAGCTAAACTTGGGATTATTGCTTTCAGTTGCATCATAAAGAATATTAACAAATAGACGCAAGTAAATCTTAGAGCAGCATGAAAATAATGTAATTTTTCAACAAGCAGCTACATAAATAGAGAAGTATCAAGAGTAATGCATTTATATATATTATTACCGGATAGTGCATTTTAGTTAACAAATTGGTGCATTAACGGTGCAAACTTTCCCACCAAAATTTGAAATCCAGATTGGTGTACTCAATGAAGGAGCAGTGGACATGGTTTGGCGATGCCAAGGGAGGGAGGGGGCCGATGGCCCTTACTGTGAAATATTTTCAGATATGCCACTTTTGATGATCATCCTCGTCCATATAGAATGTAATTTTTTGGTTGTGTGCTAGAGATGCTTTAAGCGTCCAGACCCATTCTTTTTTATTTGAACTCTTTTCTTGGATCATGCCTACTGGGTTCACTCTGTACGTAGTTCAGAAAATAAAATAAAAAATCAAATGGGCTATGAGCCAAGGAGGGAAGCAATGTTGCTCCTAGAGGGCCAACTGTTTTGTTGGGCCGGATATACGGCCCGTGGTTATCCAGGCTGCTGCAGCATTTTACTGCCAGGTTTTTTTTGTCTACCAATGTTTTCTCTGTTTACGCGTTTGCAAATGATCCGTGTGGAATATGCCAGGCCGACAAAGCACGATACAGTATATAAAAAAAACGAAGCACGCACTGGCCTGAGTGCAGCAACTCAACGTCAGCACCGAAACAATCCGTCCTTGACCGGCTGTTTGAAGCTGGCGGGGGCGTGCGTGCATGGCGCCATCAACGCGTCAAGATCTGCTGGCTGGCATTCTATAATGTTTTACGCACGGTGCGGGCATGCACGAGACGAAACGATGGCCGTCACGTCCTCTCCGCAGATCCTGTTTCCCGTGGGCTGCGGCGTGCTGGAAACGTGTGTGACTTCACCGGCAAAGCATGTTTTGACTTCACCGGCGAACCTGACCACGATAGCCCCGCTACTGAATGTAAAACGTGGTTCCTCCGGAAGATAAAACAGAATCAGAATCAGTTTCACGTGGCGGATTGGGAATCGGAGCCGTAGATTTTCCGAAAGCGGGAGGAGAATCGGAGCCGCCGGCCGTCGAGGGTTCCTAGTTCCTGCACCTATCCGCCGCGCAGCAGATAACGTAGGCCCTAGACGCCGACCGGCCGCGGCCGGATGACCGGATGCGCGCGCGTCGCCGTCTTATCGCGAGCCCAGCCGTCGGCCGGCCCCAGTGGTCAAAATCCGCAGCACCAACGCCGGCCGACGCCAAAGCAGCCGCGCCCTTTCCGCTCGTCCATCCATCCGCTCAGCTTTTCGCCGACGGCGACGCTGTCGCCCGGCCGCCGGGCCCGGCGGCCTTCCGCGCGCGCCAAGCGCCAGATCGCCACAACAGTACATATCATTAGCCGGAAGCGCGGCGGCCAGCGATCTACCCAGCGTGCCGTATCGATCGGGAGCGAATGCCGCCACAGGGCCAATGCGTGCACCGGTCAAGATCGGAGCGCGACGCGAATCTCCAATAATCTGCCAGCGATCCAGCCCGTATCACACATGATTTTAGCCTTGTTCGCTCTTCACCACAGCATAAGACGTGCTGATTGTTTGGATCTATTTCTTGGACTCTTCGTGCTCCTTGCGCGCCCCACTTGCTGCCGATGTGTGGACTACATGCGGATTAGGCAGCGATGGGAAAACCACTAAACGGTATCTTTCGCCGAAAAGCGGTGAAAGCGGCTTTGCTTTGTAGCTTGCTCTCCCTGATTTCGGAAAACGCTCCTCTCCTAGCATTTGCACCTAGCAAGCAATTATGACACGTACGTACCTGACCGTTTTTGGTGCATGCAGATCAGTGTCCCGATGGAATAGCTTTCCTTCAAACCCATCATGTACTGTATTTGGAACGTACATGTATATCTGTCTTGGGGCGCTAACTGTAATTAACCACGTGTTCTCGTTCCCTGTCATCCCTCCGTCTCAGATTAACATGCGCGCACGTAATTTAAGAAATTGCTTTGATTATTATTTTAGTCAATAAAACATGAAATATATGTCATAAAATTATATAATTGGAAAGCTTTTTTTGCATACGAATCTAACGATATATATTTTGTAGACATAAAAGTTATATTTTGTTGACCAAATCAATGGTCAAAGTTTGTCTTGAACTGCGTGCGTGCCTGTTAAACCGAAACGGAGGTAGTATTAGCGAAGCCCCAATGACGGACAAATTCAATTTGTTGTTGTCGTCCGCGGGGCCTAAAGAGGAGGCACAACAGTGATCCATAAGTGAACCGAACGGTCCATTCTGCCTGTTTGGATCCATCTTTAGCCTAAATTTGGGCTGACTTTGCGATGGTCATAAAATGTCGACACGTCCAATGTATCCTCCTTTCGTCTTACTTGGCCCGCTCGTCAGCGGCCGAGTGAGGGGAATAGAGGTGGGTCCACACATCTTGCCCACCGTCACGTCCTTCCTAAATAGGGGCCAATAATTTTCAAGGGCCCATCACTAACTCTTCAGTCGAGTGGAAGCTTCTCCAAAGCCTAGTCCAAACCCTCGAAGCATGCAACGACCATGAGGCGGGCAGTGCTTGTGACGGTAAAGCACACGTCCGTTGGAAACCCCAAGAGGAAGGTGTGATGCGTACAGCAGCAAGTTTTTCCTCAGTAAGAAACCAAGGTTATTGAACCAGTAGGAGATGAAGGCCACGTGAAGGTTGTTGGTGGAGGAGTGTAGTGCGGCGCTGATGGCGTGTAACTCACACGTTCGTTGGGAACCCCAAGAGGAAGGTATGATGCGCACAGCAGCAAGTTTTCCCTCAGAAAGAAACCAAGGTTTATCGGACCAGGAGGAGCCAAGAAGCACGTTGAAGGTTGATGGCGGCGGGATGTAGTGCGGCGCAACACCGGAGATTCCGGCGCCAACGTGGAACTCGCACAACACAACCAAAGTACTTTGCCCCAACGAAACAGCGAGGTTGTCAATCTCACCGACTTGTCGTAACAAAGGATTAGATGTATAGTGTGGATGATGATTGTTTGCAAGAACAAGTAAAGAACAATAGCGGCAGATTTGTATTTCGGATGTAAAGAATGGACCGGGGTCCACGAGTTCACTAGAGGTGTCTCTCCCATAAGATAGCATGTTGGGTGAACGAATTACAGTCGGGCAATTGACAAATAGAGAGAGCATAACAATGCACATACATGACATGTTGAATATTGTGAGATTTAATTGGGCATTACGACAAAGTACATAGACCGCTATTCGAGCATGCATCTATGCCTAAAAAGTCCACCTTCGAGTTATCATCCGAACCCCTTCCGGTATTAAGTTGCAAAACAACGGACAATTG
Source organism: Lolium rigidum (assembly GCF_022539505.1). Classification (NCBI taxonomy): domain Eukaryota; kingdom Viridiplantae; phylum Streptophyta; class Magnoliopsida; order Poales; family Poaceae; genus Lolium; species Lolium rigidum. The sequence continues at coordinate 32,751,513 of NC_061511.1, read as the reverse complement.
CATTAAGTATGGTGCGTAATGTAATCAATAACTACATCCTCGAACATAGCATCAATGTTTTATCCCTAGTGGCAACAAGTACATCCATAACCTTAGAGGTTTCTCGTCACTCCCAGATTCACGGAGACATGAACCCACTATCGAGCATAAATACTCCCTCTTGGAGTTAAGAGCAAAAACTTGGCCGAGCCTCTACTAATAACGGAGAGCATGCAAGATCATAAACAACACATAGGTAATAGATTGATAATCAACATAACATAGTATTCTCTATCCATCGGATCCCGACAAACACAACATATAGAATTACAGATAGATGATCTTGATCATGTTCGGCAGCTCACAAGATCCGACAATGAAGCACATGAGGAGAAGACAATCATCTAGCTACTGCTATGGACCCATAGTCCAGGGGTGAACTACTCACTCATCACTCCGGAGGCGACCATGGCGGTGAAGAGTCCTCCGGGAGATGAATCCCCTCTCCGGCAGGGTGCCGGAGGTGATCTCCAGAATCCCCCGAGATGGGATTGGCGGCGGCGGCGTCTCAGTAAGGTTTTCTGTATCGTGGCTCTCGGTACTGGGAGTTTCGCGACGAAGACCTTAAGTAGGCGGAAGGGCGGAGTCGGAGGGGTCACGGGGGCCCCACACGGCAGGGCCGCGCGGGCCCCTCTCGGGCCGCGCCGCCCTAGTGTGGCGGCGCCCGTGGCCCCACTTCATCTTCTCTTCGGTCTTCCGGAAGCTTCGTGGCAAAATAGGCCCCCGGGCGTTGATTTCGTCCAATTCCGAGAATATTTCTTTACTAGGATTTACGAAACCAAAAACAGCAGAAAACGACAAGCGGCTCTTCGGCATCTCGTTAATAGGTTAGTGCCGGAAAATGCATAAATACGACATATAATGTGTATAAAACATGTAGATATCATCAATAATGTGGCATGGAACATAAGAAATTATCGATACGTCGGAGACGTATCGGCATCCCCAAGCTTAGTTCCTGCTCGTCCCGAGCAGGTAAACGATAACAAAGATAATTTCGGAGTGACATGCCATCATAACCTTGATCATACTATTGTAAACATATGTAATGAATGCAGCGATCAAAACAATGGTAATGACATGAGTAAACAAGCTGAATCATAAAGCAAAGACTTTTCATGAATAGTACTTAAAGACAAGCATCAATAAGTCTTACATAAGAGTTAACTCATAAAGCAATAAATCAAAGTAAAGGTATTGAAGCAACACAAAGAAAGATTAAGTTTCAGCGGTTGCTTTCAACTTATAACAGGTATATCTCATGGATAATTGTCAACATAGAGTAATATAACAAGTGCAATATGCAAGTATGTAGGAATCAATGCACAGTTCACACAAGTGTTTGCTTCTTGAGGTGGAGAGAAATAGGTGAACTGACTCAACATAAAAGTAAAAGAAAGGTCCTTCGCAGAGGAAAGAATCGATTGCTATATTTGTGCTAGAGCTTTTATTTTGAAAACAAGAAACAATTTTGTCAACGGTAGTAATAAAGCACATGTATCATGTAAATTATATCTTACAAGTTGCAAGCCTCATGCATAGTATACTAATAGTGCCCGCACCTTGTCCTAATTAGCTTGGACTACCGGATCATCGCAATACACATGTTTTAACCAAGTGTCACAATGGGGTACCTCCATGCCGCCTGTACAAAGGTCTAAGGAGAAAACTCGCATTTTGGATTTCTCGCTTTTGATTATTCTCAACTTAGACATCCATACCGGGACAACATGGACAACGAGATAATGGACTCCTCTTTAATGCATAGGCATGTGGCAACAATTAGTGTTCTCATATGAGATTGAGGATATATGTCCAAAGCTGAAACTTCCACCATGATTCATGGCTTTAGTTAGCGGCCCAATGTTCTTCTCTAACAATATGCATGCTCTAACCATTAAAGTGGTAGATCTCTCTTACTTCAGACAAGACGGACATGCATAGCAACTCACATGATATTCAAAAAAGGGTAGTTGATGGCGTCCCCAGAAACATGGTTATCGCACAACAAGCAACTTAATAAGAGATAAAGTGCATAAGTACATATTCAATACCACAATAGTTTTTAAGCTATTTGTCCCATGAGCTATATATTGCAAAGGTGAAGAATGGAAATTTTAAAGGTAGCACTCAAGCAATTTACTTTGGAATGGCGGAGAAATACCATGTAGTAGGTAGATATGGTGGACACAAATGGCATAGTGGTTGGCTCAAGGATTTTGGATGCATGAGAAGTATTCCCTCTCAATACAAGGTTTAGGCTAGCAAGGTTATTTGAAACAAACACAAGGATGAACCAGATGCAGCAAAACTCACATAAAAGACATATTATAAACATTATAAGACTCTACACCGTCTTCCTTGTTGTTCAAAACTCAATACTAGAAATTATCTAGACTTTAGAGAGACCAAATATGCAAACCAAATTAGCAAGCTCTAGGTGTTTCTTCATTAATGGGTGCAAAGTATATGATGCAAGAGCTTAAACATGAGCACAACAATTGCCAAGTATCAAATTATTCAAGACATTTTAGAATTACTACATGTAGCATTTCCCGATTCCAACCATATAACAATTTAACGAAGAAGATTCAACCTTTGCCATGAATACTATGAGTAAAGCCTAAGGACATATTTGTCCATATGCAACAGCGGAGCGTGTCTCTCTCCCACACAATGAATGCTAGGATCCATTTTATTCAAACAAAACAAAAAACAAAAACAAACCGACGCCCCAAGCAAAGTACATAAGATGTGACGGAATAAAAATATAGTTTCAGGGGAGGAACCTGATAATGTTGTCGATGAAGAAGGGGATGCCTTGGGCATCCCCAAGCTTAGACGCTTGAGTCTTCTTAATATATGCAGGGGTGAACCACCGGGGCATCCCCAAGCTTAGAGCTTTCACTCTCCTTGATCATATTGCATCATTCTCCTCTCTTGATCCTTAAAAACTTCCTCCACACCAAACTTGAAACAACTCATTAGAGGGTTAGTGTACAGTAAAAATTAACATGTTCAGAGGTGACACAATCATTCTTAACACTTCTGGACATTGCATAAAGCTACTGAACATTAATGAAACAAATAAATTCATCCATCATAGCAAAAGAGGCAATGCAAAATAAAAAGGCAGAATCTGTCAAAACAGAAAAGTCCGTAAAGATGGATTTTATTGAGGCACCAGACTTGCTCAAATGAAAATTCCCAAATTGAATGAAAGTTGCGTACATATCTGAGGATCACGCACGTAAATTGGCATATTTTTCTGAGCTACGTACAGAGGTACAGGTCGAAATTCGTGACAGCAAAGAAATCGTATTCTGCGCAGTAATCCAAATCTAGTATTCACTTTACTATCAAAGACTTTACTTGGCACAACAAAACACAAAACTAAGATAAGGAGAGGTTTCTACAGTAGTAAACAACTTTCAAGACTCAAATATAAAACAAAAATACTGTAGTAAAAACATGGGTTGTCTCCCATAAGCGCTTTTCTTTAACGCCTTTCAGCTAGGCGCAGAAAGTGTATATCAAGTGTTATCGAAAGGTGATGCATCTTCAGCGGGGTTTGGAGTTTTCTCAACCATGCATAGTATATTGGATACATAAGTTTCAGCGGCTCCCTTTTCATTAGTCTTGGGCTTGCTACTCTCATCAAACAAATTTTCAGGAACAAGCCAAGCATAGTTATTTTCTAGCGCTTCATTCATCGCTAGGAGCTTACATGGTATTGGTGCTTTGATCTCCCCACCATCATTAATATTATTAGTGTACCTTACTCTCTCCATGTCCATATTTTCAAGGATACTAACAAAATTGGTATAAGAACCAAGCATCTTATATTTAATAAAGACCTTTCTAGCCTCTCTTGCTATACCACCAAATTCTCTAAGAAAGGTTTCTAAAACAAAATCTTTCTTTTCCCCTTCTTCCATATCACCGAGTGTAAGAAACATGTGTTGGATTATAGGATTGAGATTAACAAATTTAGTTTCCAACATGCGAACTAAAGCAGCAGCAGCAATTTCATAATTAGGAGCAAGTTCTACCAAGTGTCTATCTTAGAAATCTTCAACGGTACTAACATGATTGAAAAATTATTCTATATTGTTTCTCCCAACTATAGACCCACGTCCTACCGGTATGTCTTTTACGGTAAAATTAAAAGGAAACATGTTGAAATAAGTAAAGCAAATATAAGTAACTAATTTTTTGTGTTTTTGATATAGAGTGCAAGACAGTAAATAAAGTAAAGCTAGCAACTAATTTTTTTGTGTTTTGATATAATGCAGCAAACAAGAAAGTAAATAAAATAAAGCAAGACAAAAACAAAGTAAAGAGATTGGATTGTGGAGACTCCCTTGCAGCGTGTCTTGATCTCCCCGGCAACGGCGCCAGAAAATATGCTTGATGGCGTGTAACTCACACGTTCGTTGGGAACCCCAAGAGGAAGGTATGATGCGCACGACAGCAAGTTTTCCCTCGGAAAGAAACCAAGGTTTATCGAACCAGGAGGAGCCAAGAAGCACGTTGAAGGTTGATGGCGGCGGGATGTAGTGCGGCGCAACACCGGAGATTCCGGCGCCAACGTGGAACCTGCACAACACAACCAAAGTACTTTGCCCCAACGAAACAGCGAGGTTGTCAATCTCACCGGCTTGCTCGTAACAAAGGATTAGATGTATAGTGTGGATGATGATTGTTTGCAAGAACAAGTAAAGAACAATAGCAGCAGATTGGTATTTCGGATGTAAAGAATGGACCGGGGTCCACAGTTCACTAGAGGTGTCTCTCCCATAAGATAGCATGTTGGGTGAACGAATTACGATCGGGCAATTGACAAATAGAGAGGGCATAACAATGCACATACATGACATGATGAATATTGTGAGATTTAATTGGGCATTACGACAAAGTACATAGACCGCTATCCGAGCATGCATCTATGCCTAAAACGTCCACCTTCGAGGTTATCATCCGAACCCCTTCCGGTATTAAGTTGCAAAACAACGGACAATTGCATTAAGTATGGTGTGTAATGTAATCAATAACTACATCCTCGGACATAGCATCAATGTTTTATCCCTAGTGGCAACGAGTACATCCATAACCTTAGAGGTTTCTCGTCACTCCCGCGATTCACGGAGACATGAACCCACTATCGAGCATAAATACTCCCTCTTGGAGTTAAGAGCAAAAACTTGGCCGGAGCCTCTACTAATAACGGAGAGCATGCAAGATCATAAACAACACATAGGTAATAGATTGGTAATCAACATAACATAGTATTCTCTATCCATCGGATCCCGACAAACACAACATATAGAATTACAGATAGATGATCTTGATCATGTTAGGCAGATCACAAGATCCGACAATGAAGCACATGAGGAGAAGACAATCATCTAGCTACTGCTATGGACCCATAGTCCAGGGGTGAACTACTCACTCATCACTCCGGAGGCGACCATGGCGGTGAAGAGTCCTCCGGGAGATGAATCCCCTCTCCGGCAGGGTACCAGAGGTGATCTCCGGAATCCCCCGAGATGGGATTGGCGGCGGCGGCGTCTCGGTAAGGTTTTCCGTATCGTGGCTCTCGGTGCCGGGGGTTTCGCGACGAAGACCTTAAGTAGGCGGAAGGGCGGAGTCGGAGGGGTCACGGGGGCCCCACACGGCGGGGCCGCGCGGGCCCCTCCCGGGCCGCGCCGCCCTAGTGTGGCGGCGCCCCGTGGCCCCACTTCGTCTTCTCTTCGGTCTTCCGGAAGCTTCGTGGCAAAATAGGCCCCGGGCGTTGATTTCGTCCAATTCCGAGAATATTTCTTTACTAGGATTTACGAAACCAAAAACAGCGAGAACAAGCAATCGGCTCTTCGGCATCTCGTTAATAGGTTAGTGCCGGAAAATGCATAAATACGACATATAATGTGTATAAAACATGTAGATATCATCAATAATGTGGCATGGAACATAAGAAATTATCGATACGTCGGAGACGTATCGAGCGCAACACCGGGGATTCCGAGCGCCAACGTGGAACCTGCACAACACAATCAAAATACTTTGCCCCAACTTAACGAGTGAGGTTGTCAATCTCACCGAGCTTGCTGTAAACAAAGGATTAAACGTATGGTGTGGAGAATGATGTTTGTTTGCAAAGAACAACAGAGAACAGTGATTGCAGTAGATTGTATTTCAGACGTAAAAGAATGGACCAGGGTCCACAGTTCACTAGTGGTGTCTCTCCAATAAGATAAATAGCATGTTCGGTGAACAAATTACAGTTGGGCAATTGACAAATAAAGAGGGCATAACAATGCGCATACATATCATGATGACTACTATGAGATTTACTTAGGGCATTACGACAAAGAACATAGACCGCTATCCGAGCATGCATCTATGCCTAAAAGTCCACCTTCGGGTTAGCATCCGCACCCCTTCCGGTA